>NC_139319.1:22283405-22883405 GCF_056507025.1 Lutjanus erythropterus | reverse complement strand
ATTTTTACAGCTCATTGATTGTTAATTTGCTCTGATGTACAGGAATAAGATACATGAGAAGCGTATATTCTGTGCAGAATGAATGACTTCAAATGCATTGTGGTTCATGACGCTAACTGTGTGGACAGAACAAACTAAAACAGTGAGACACAGTGGAACAGTCTAAGTACTGTTTGTAGTAGCAAATAAAATCACTGATGCAAGAATAAAACCTACAACAATTTCGTTCTTAGAGGAGAAAAAACTGTAATAAAAAGAAAAAATGTATTACATGTATAAAAAATGTTATACATATCATGTCATAGCATGGCAATGATTGTTGCTCAGCATTAGATGGAGAGGTGAAAGGATGGTCAATATGTACAGTTCATACAAAAATGGAGCAAAAATAATGACAGGCACTTATCTTCAACACAGATGAGTTAGAGGTGTTGGTAACATCTGTTGAGAAATCCAAAGATGTTCTGTTTGGTAGCCTAAATTTACAACATTGCTAAGTTGGGAGATAAAGAAAGAGGTGGACCAAGAGAGCTGACACAGTTTCCACTGTATCCATTTATAAAAGCGATAAAAAGAGAAAATATACAAATTGAACAAGTTAGCTAACTCTACCGTTAGTCACTGTGAGCTAACACTATCATTAGCTACACTACCGCTAGCTTCTCTTTGCTAGTCAGTAAGTTAGCTACTACTGTAGGTGGAAAAGTGAAAATTGGGGCAGTTTATTTAATCCTAAAATTAGTAGAATTTAAGATTTTGTGAAGTTAGCATGCTGGTGACTATTTCTTATCTTAAGTTAGGAGAGGAACTACTCATCTTTAATGGCTTTTTCCCTATTCCTAATTACCATGGTTACCAAAGAGTAATTCATTTTAAAGCACACATCACTGTATCCTTATGAGTGTGTGTGTGCGTGCGTGTGTGTGTGTGTGTGTGTGTGTGTGTGTGTGTGTGTGTGTGTGTGTGTGTGTGTGTGTGTTTGTGTCTGTGTCTGTGTGTGTTTCAAGACGGATGTGGTCTGATCCATGAGAATAGGGTTCTCATGTAATGATGCAGTAGTTTTTGCTCAGTACTCATAGGTCAGAGCGTCAGCATGTTGACGGGTGTTGTGTCCCATCATCTCCTAGAAGTCTTGACGGCAGAATAGGTGCTGAAGTCAGAACTCTGGTTGTTCTTCTTCTTTGGTCTCTGTGATGGTTGATGAAGTTCCACTGCAGCGTAACACACATCTTCATCCTAAAATTTAACATTTGTTGTTTGGAATCATGATCATGTAGTGATCTAATGCCATGATTTATTATATTTTTCTGTTAACATACCTGGTTCAGTCTTGATTGGCCTCTAGTTTCAGGTTTTTGCTGAGATTTTTTAGCTGCAGAAACAAACACAGCATCATGGTTCACCCAAACACACGTGATGAATTAAAAGAGAAGACTAACCTGAATCCAGGTTTATTTGTGACTTGGGTTGATATGATTTAATATAACATAATTAAAATGATTATTTCTGACTTGAACACATCAAGCTTGAAAATGAGATACTTACCTTTTTTACTACAGTGGCGATAAACTACAATAGAGGAGAGGAGAGAGGAGAAAAAAGCAAACACTGGACACAGACAGAACAGCAGCGTCCAGCACACACCACAGTTTGTCGACGACAGGGCTGCTTGTGGAGTCTCATTATGATGATCAGGCTCACTGGAGTCTGGATCAAAAACAAAGTTTGTGCTGATTAGCTTCATTTGGCAGTTTTATGTGTATGTGGACATCAGTATGAAAGTTTTTCCATGACCCCAGAAACCAAGAAACCCAGATATTTTCAAGAATAAACACAATGTTTAATCTTAATTAAATACAGAGGAGTTGCACTTAACCATTAATACCATTGATATATAGTAAAATTGTTAAAAATTAAAAACTTTAATTAATGGTTATTTCACTGTTGGCAAACAATGAAATAATTAATTAGGTTTACCAATTATATTAATGCTATAATTTACATGATTTTATCATTAGTTTAAAACATGTTCTAAATGATATATTATACCTGATAATAAGACCTGATTAAAATTAGTGAACTAATTTATTGTTGCACATATTTTAAAATTTGTTAATGAGAATAATTACTTTGTAAACTGTTTCTAAACTTTATTAGGATTGCTAAAGCTGATGATTGTAATACCTTGCGTACATTATGTTAGTTTACATGTGTGAACTTAGGTAAGAAATGTACTGATTTTGACCACAAGGGTGATTTTTTCCTACCCAAGTAGTTTTTTGTGTCTGTATTTTGAATATTTGTATTGCGTATTTATTATTCATAACTTGGCCACAGAGTGAAGTGAAATTGTGTTATCTATAGACGTTATCTGGATGGCCATTACAAAGTTGCAAATGGTGCACATAAAACTTTACAATTGCCTAATAAATACTTTGTATAGCATATATCAGCATTATTTGAATTTTTGTTAACAGTGAAATGAAATGTTAAATTAACTATAAATATACCACAATATCTGGGCACATTTTCTTCATCATTTATTCAAATGATTACATTCACAGAAACACACACATTTCAGGCACAAAGGATTCAGACTACAGTACTTACTGATCCTGATCCGTGTTGGGATGTTGCCATATCTGTAATCATCTCTGGCAGTAATGCATTCTTTACCGTCCAGCTTGACCTGTGCAGTTCCACAGAAGTAGAGGCCCTCATCCGTATCAGTGATGTTCATGATCAGCAGGTCGTAGGAGTCAGAAGAATAGTTTCTCACAAATTGAAAACGAGGCAAAATCCTCAGAGGATCACTATTGTTTATAGTTGAGACCTGCGATGAATCATGATTTATTTTAAGGACAAGAGACGGCTGGTTCTCATGAGAGCAGTTTCTGTACCACACTGTGTAAACTCCAGATGATAATTTACAGTCACAGTAGAGAGTGATGTTGTCTCCTGGTCTGACTGTCACCTCCAACACCGATCCAGAGATCCAGTCAGGACTGTAAGAAACACCTCCTGGAATCCAAACACAGTTGTAGATGTGAAAATATGCTAGGTGTTACATGTGAAGGTTTCTGCTCAACACAGCAACAATTATAAATTATTATTATTCTCTAAAGTAACTACATGACTCAAGTTTTTGTCAAAAGACTTACCTGAGAGAACAAGCAGAAAAATATGCAGCCTCTCCATTTGTAACGACAAACAAATAAACTAAAAGGCAGTGAAACTCTTGTCTTGAGATCATGAACTGCGCAGATTTTCCATCAAAGGAAGTATAGGTGGTGATTGGTCAGTCGAACGGAACATTTTCTTCTGTGGTGGTTTTCTATTGGTGTGATGCTATGTGACTTTCTAGTCGTTGATTTTTTTAATTTTTTTTTTAACTCTTGATAACACACAATCAGATGAGGTGTTAACATTTACAGAGTACCGTTCAGGTAGAGAAGGTAGATCAGGGTTATTATAATGAATCCACTCATGACAACCCTATAATGTTGTAAACTGTAAATTGTCAATTAATTGTTGCCATGCAGCCTGTTGTCATTTTGAAATATGGAACAGTTCTAGACTTCATTAGAAGCTGTTGATGAGACAAGAAAGAGTGTTGCTGTTGTTATCAGTGATAATCACGTGGGCAGCAAGTCCTCATATTATAATACGTAAATTATCAGTGTTTCCAAAATGGATGACAGTATGTGCGTGTTCCAACAAATTAGTCAATAACAATTTTCTGATTTGCCAAACTCTTCTTCAGACCCAACCTCTTCTATAGAGACTTTCCTCCCAAGAAAAGTAACGTCATTGGTTGTTTCAGAAAATGTCCAAAAACAAGAAAAGTTTAATTTTGGATTTTGGATATTTGATTTTGTGTCCAACCAGACCACTATGAAAAGTGTGTTTGTACACACTTTTACTGCCTCTGAGAGCTCACATCAGCCCAGACCATGTCTCAAAGGTTCATGGTGGATATTTGAACAACCAAGAAAGTTGGCAAAGCCACGTCACCTTCGGGGTAAAACTCATGGTTTTATATAATGGCAGAGACAGAAAAATACCGAAAAGCTGTTGTGCAGCAGGTTGTAAAATCAATAAACTTGCTGATCCATCATGATCTCTGGTTCCTCATCTTTCCTGGAAAAGAAAGGAAAGTGAACCCTAACAAGCAAACAATGAAAAAAATGTTCAGCCTGTCGGCCATATGTGATGATCACCTGGAGTTTAAAGGCTGCAAACACATTTTTTTCTGTGGTTGTTTACTGGTGGTGATGCCACATGATCTTGGCTGAGATGTAAAGATCACACAAGATTTCTTCAAAAGACACTTGACGATAAATACTATCAGTTCAAACCAACTGTGCACTAACATCTAACCAGGGAACTGTAGACTGGAGCCTTACAATTCTTACAACAGGCACGAATATTCTTATACATATAAACAATCCTCCAATTAGGCAAATAAATGTTCCTCGTTAGTGTGGGATGTACTACAGTTTTACCACTGAATACCTGTTGTGTGCTGGAGTATACACACGCCTGTTGGTGTGCAATTTGTTGTTTCCTGTTGTAACCTCCTCCTGTCTAGACTTCACTGACAACATCATCTGTGAAGAAGACTTGTTTGACCCAATATCTAAATTTAGGAGTTACTTTATGTTTGCCACTCTGGCTTGTTATTGGTTCAGAATTATTTTAGAGAATGTTGTTTTTCTTTTTAATTGTTTTAAAGCTTGAGAAGGTCTTTTGGATATCGTATGAAAGTCAGCAAATATTGTTTGATGGGTGATGAAAAAATTGATCATAGCTAATTTTAGATGATGGCCACATCAGGGGATATCCTGCAGTTTTCCGTGTATGGCAGGCTGGTCAGTACTCATAATACAATGTTGGAGACAGCTCTGGACCAAAACTCTTCTGGCCTTTTTGGTTTGGTTTTTACTCGTCATCTCCACTAGAGGTCAGGACAGCGTCCAGCTGCTAATCCCTGTTTTCAGTGAGTCAGTGGAGATTTGTGCCATTTTAACAAATTTTCCAGCAAACTGATATGACTTTAAGATGAAACTTTAGTGGAGCTGTTTTGTTTTTGTTTGCTAAACATGATCTGAGATCTAAGATATGTTTTTACAGTGCACACAGTGAGGCGGTGCACCAGCACCTTCAGCCGCTAATCTGCAGCTTCTGTCTGTCTGCATGTCGAGCTCTGCAGTTATATGAGGGGCTGTTTGTGGTTTCCTGTAAGGCCTTACTGATCACAAAGACATCAGTCGTTGAGGTTAACTTCATTGTACACTCTGTTATTGTCTTGTAACTTTCTGGAAACTGACTCACTGAAGTTATCATAACGTTCATAGACAGTACAAAAATACATTTCTAAACATGGTGGTTCCTGTTATTAATAATGTGGACTTAAATCACAATAAATCACAATGGTCATCTGATGTCTGCTGTCACATTTGATCAGCAGTGAGTAAAGGATTCACTAGCATCTTTGTTTGCAGAGAGAAAACCTCTATTTTGTGTTTTTTTCCCTCCTGACATGCTGTGGGTCTTTTTCATGTTGTTCAGACACTGATGTTCTGCGCTGATTTATATAAATGTTAGCACATAGCTGGATGCACCCTCTTTTGAAAGGAATTATGTGGCAGGAAACAAACCATAAAATCACTCTAGAAAATATACAATAGGTGATTTGAGGGGGGTGCGGGTGGTGCTCTTGTTACCAAACTGACAAAAAAATCACTAACATTTAGGAAATACATTAGTATTCCCTAATATATTATAATATTAATAGTCTCTAAACTATGTAGCGCATAAAGTGGGTTACTTAAAAGACCTGGTTATGTCATCACTATGGTGCTCTGATCGGGCCATCGTCCTGTTAAAAATGAACAAACTGCCTACAGAAAAAAAAGATTCCAATTTATAACAATTTGTTTATTTCTTACATTCATTACTGTCAACAGCACCCACATTTATGTAATGATATTTATATAATGATATTTCACATACTTAGATAAACTTAAATGCTTTACACATTGAGGAGGACATATTTTACTTTTTGATAATATAATGATTTTATAAGCACACACAAAGTACAATTCAGCAAGTGCATGATTTTAAAAGGTTATAATGACAAGCAAAGAGGCAATTATAACTAGAAATCTTCATAAAATATTTCATGTATATTCTACATGTAAACAGTCTTGGTCTATATGTAATTTTTAGTACTTTAGACTTTTAGACTTTAACAGCTAAAGCTAGAACAATAGAACACACATGGTGACAAAAAAAAGTACATTTTAAACAGGTTGTGGTATATGAGATAGATAAAAAAAAAGTTTGTAGTATGTCTGGTTGATTATAAGCCTGATAACAAACTGGCACAAATTGCGTGCTCGCTCACTTGCTTTAGCAGTGTCTTAAAGCACAGGATATACATGCAACTACTGATGTTAAAAACAAGAGGAAATAACCTGAATTTTAAGCTAAATTCGGTGTGTTTGAAATTGAACTCATTTCATTCTTTGGTTTCTTCTTGAATGAAGCACACATGCTTGTGCGCTCCATCTTCTGCCTATTGGTGTGTTTGTCCATCCTTAACCCAGAACACAACTCGTGTTAAATAGACATCTTCATCCTAAGAGACAATTTGACATTTGTTATTTAAACATTTGATTTGTGACTGTGATACATTAAGACAACAGAGATGTAGATATGGTAGTTAAGTGTTAGTGTGAAATATGAAGTGTTAGTGTGAAATATGAAGTCTTAAGTATACAATAAGAAATCCCCAAATTCTCACTGTTCGTTACCTGATTCCATCTTGTTTGTCCTCTGGTGTCAGGCGTTTGAGGCTCCTTATCTGCAAAAATGAATGCAGCAGCATTACAAAGTACAGCATCACCCAAATGCAAATGTGATCTAACGACAGTTTAAATAATAGATTTAACAAGGTTTGTTTTGAAAAGAAATATTGAGAGAGTAGCTAAGATGTATAGGTACCTATTTTCTGACAGAAGTGATACACCACCATAAAGGAGAGGAAGGAGGAGAGAATAGTGAAGGCTGGAGTGAACACGATCATCCAGGACACAGCAGGCTCAGGGCTGGAGACGCACTGACTGGAGTCATCGCTGGAATCTGGATACACACATCTTTACATTTGAATTTGTTTTTGTTGTTGGTTTGGCTTCTTTTTCTTAAAGCCAGTCAGACATTTTATCTGCATCACCACCAGGATGACTGAGTTGCAAAATACTTTACCTTTTCCAGCAAAAACACTGTATACAGTTTAATTCAGTATAAAAATAGCACGACTCACTGGTGACTGATTTTATACCAGCAGTAGGTGAAATCTGGTACATATTTATTCTGTGTAAAGCTGATTCTCATTTAATGAATGCAAAACATTCTAAAAACTGTATAAAAGATCAATATGGAAAACACTGCTTTTCAAAAACAGGCCACAAGACTTTTAAACCCAATTCTCTGACTTGGAAGGAATCCTATAAAATTTAACTTAACGTATTTAATTTCAGATTAGTGGCTGTATTACTCTGGATTCAATTTAAGAATCTCTTCAAATACTTTTCATCATAGTAATGGATTTTGTAGGTTGAACTTAACGTCATGATCATTCACAAACTTTCAAGGCATATCATGCATGATTCTCCAAAAAAACAAAACAAAACATAGTATAGACTCATTTAATAATAAAATAAAATAATACATCTCAATCATCATTTATGACCCACTAGAAGTGTGTTGTAGTGTCTTTATCTGCAGAGACCCTGCTCTCTCTGTAAGTTATCATTTTGTTATTATTTTGCTGTGTTTGGGCTTTAGCAACCTAAAACATCAGTATCTGATGACCTGGTAATTTTTTGACACCTTGATACAATACAATACAAGCACTAGCAGCAAGAAAAGCACATGTCCGTACTATGTAGTCATTAGTCAAATGGATAAATTCACTCCATATTGTAGATTAAAATAAAAATAGATTAACATAATTAAGAGAAGTCACCAAAATACTTACTGATTCTGATTCGTGTGATGTTGCCATAAGTGTAAACATATCTTTGAGTAATGTATTTTTTATCCTCCACTATTGTCTTTTTAGTTCCACAGTAGTAGAGGCCCTGATCCGAATCAGTGATGTTCATGATCAGCAGGTCGTAGGAGTCAGAGGAATCGTTATTCACCATTTGAAAACGAGGGAAAAACTTCAGATCATCATTACTGTTAACTGTCTGTGTGTATGAATTACGTCCTCTCATAAGGACCAGAGTAGGCTGGTTCTCATGAGAGCAGTTTCTGTACCACTCTACGTATACTCCAGTCAATCTTTTGCAGTCACAGTAGAGAGTGATGTTGTCTCCTGGTCTGACTGTCACCTCCAACACCGATCCAGAGATCTGACCATGACTGTAAGAAACAACTCCTGGAATACAAACACGATTGTAAAAGCAGTTTGAAATGCGCTCAGTGTTACAGGTTTTTACATCACAGCAGGTGCAGATTTCATATTTGTTACAAAAACAATGTGAATGTATGTATTTATTAATCTCCAGCTTCTTTTTGTATTCCAAAGAATTACCTGAGAGAACAGCCAGAAAAGTGTGCAGCCTGTCCATTTGTGATGATGGCCGAGAGTTAAAAGACCAGGTGAAACAGGGCTCACTCACAAATATGAACTGCAAAGAGGTGATTGGCCAGTCAAGTAGAACATTTTCTGTCATGTGGTGGTTTTCTATTGGTGTACGCAACATCCTGGGTATTGATGTTTCCTCCGTGAACAAACAGATACTTGATTTTAGCAGCCTGGCAGTACTTGCTGTAGTGCCTTTGAAGGCTGTACTACATATTTAACCTGGATCATAAACATAATAGAGATAAAATCTATGTTCGTACGTTGTAGAGTGGCAACCTTGCCATTTTGAAAGATGGAACAATTCTAAACACCAGTAGCAGATGTTTTTTCCCTAACTTTACATCATCATTGGCTGTTTCTGAAAAAGTTCAAAAACAACATTTGATTTTATATGCAACCACAATAAAATGAGAAGTATGTTTGTCTACACTTTCACTGTTTCTGATTGGACACACAAGCTGATCTGCCTGACGACATTAAAGCTTCATGGTGGTAATTTGTAACCAAAATACTCTTGTGTTTTCAATGGAGCAGAAAAATATTTTTATACCACTGACACAGTGTCTGTGTATGTATATGTGTGTACTCATACCTAGATTAATGTTTGTATTTCATGGTGTTATACAGTGCAGCCACTGATGCTCTGCTGTTTTACAAGCAGTACTTATCTGATATAAGTTTCTCAGTGTGATTCAGAGGTTTTGTGTCTGAATGAGAACTAAATCTGTCCTTGATGAAGGTAGATCTTTTTCTGTGCCTGCTGTAGTAAAAACACTAAATTATTTTTATTCTATATACAATATAGCATATTTTGTTGAGTTTGATTGTGTGTTTAAATATTGTATATAAACAAATCTTTTACAACAATAAAAACACATGCTTAGATGTTATATATTTCGATTTGCTGCTCAAAGTGACTGGAACGAGTTGCAAAAGAAGCTAAAACTCTGCACCTTCATCCTGTGACCCACCGTGAAAAACTCATTAGAAAAGATTCACCTACTTCTGAATTCTCTTCCTGGGAACGCTGTCGTTGTATATACTGTATATTTTGTCATATTTTAATTTTGTATGAGATTGTTTTCTTGCACTAAATCTATCTATGTTTTACTGTCTTGCATCCGCCTGCCTGTTGGTCAGGTCGTTATTGTAAATGAGAATTGATTCTCAATTAAGGTAAAGTAAATAAAAATAAAATACTGGCATTCTGTATTTTAAAAACATCATGGGCCCATAAGAAAGACTGCACACAAACTAAAACTCAGTAACAGAGACTATGTATTGATTTTTTTCTGCCTACAGTTTTCACTCGTTGTAATTAATGCAAAGTGTGTTATGGTGTTATGGTTAGGGGAACATCATGTTCTTGTTCATGCTGTGTTCATGTCATATCAAATTTATCTTAACTATCAGATTTTGACTTGTAAATAGAGTCCATGGCAATACCCAAGCCCTAAATACAACTACATTTGAAAGCTCCAACATATCTGATTAACCCCTTCATAAAGTGTTTGAAAATCAAATAAACACGGATGCCTTACATCAGCCCTCAAAAAATCGACTCTGCAATCATACAACTTTGAGTTAAACATTCATAAGTGATAAACAGGGAGAGGTTTGTCCTCTCTACCGTCTATCCCATGTAACGCGAGAACAGTCATGCAGCCTGTATTACCAAAAAATGAGACTTGAACTGCAGCAGAGTGCTAAACAGAAATGGTGTGTGACAGAGTGGCGCCTGAAGATGACTTAGATGATGATTAAACTGGGCTGAAAAATTAACATAACTAAAACGCAGCGCAGGCCAGAAAGGAAGCTTTTCAAAACTGTTTATATTTCTCAGTGTGTATGTGTGTGTGTGTCCCAGGTGTGTTTCTGCCAGTGTATGTGAACTTATTTTTTTTACAATAGTGTTGCTATGCGTGTTGGTGCAGATGTTATCCAGAGGCTTTTCAGCTTTGCTGTTTTATTCTCAAGCCCCTCTGCAGGATTGAGAGAGGGGCCGGGTCCTGCAGAAACCACAACTGTTTCCATCCACTTGTCAAAAGTCAACACCCCAGTGTGTTTGTTTGTATGTGTTTTGTGTTTTTTTTTTCACCTCTGCATCTACATCTTCACAGGAAACAGCACATTCAGGCCTTCAGGGTAGTGTGAACGCAGACATTTGTGTGAGACATGGAAATTATTATCGGTAGAATGACTGTCTTGTCAGTGTGTTGACGTTGGCTTTATTATTTCTTACTTATTTATTTATTTATTTGATTTGACCTATATTTAACCAGGATGGTCTCTTGAGTCTGCAGTTTTTCAAGAGTCTTATAATAGCAGAATAATTGTGTCATGAAAAAACATTTACGCTCAGACATAAGAAAAAGTGAAAAAAAAAAGATTATTAAAGGCACACATTTATTTATCAAACTTTTAATTAAACATACATAGAAGAACAAAGCACTTGCCTGCTTCAGTAATTAAAGCATAAATAGATATCTTCTATTAACAGTCAATAACTTTTTTCTCCTGACATGCTGTGGGTCTTTCTCATGCTGTTTTTAAGAGAGTGAAGTGCCCTGATTTTTAAATAAATGTTAGCACAGAGCTGGAGGCTCTCTGTGTCAGAAATGAATATCTGAGGGGAATCACAGAAATCACAATCAAATGAGTTAAATTAGTAAATGGTTATATCATTAATATTGTTCATGATTGTTTGGAAATCGCAGATGGAAAGTAGAAATACCTACATCAGAAACAAAGCATCTAATCTCATTACTCGTCATTATTGTTTTTGTGCATGATCACAAAGAAATTAAATCAGAATAAAAGCTTTAAGGTAATGAAGTTAAATAATGTTTAAATTATTATATATCTAAAAAAATCTGATAACAATAACATAATATAATAACGTAATATCACAAAATAAAAATTAAGTTGAAGTTTCATGATATACAGAAATGCTAAATAATAACAGAACAGAGACTAATAGAAACAGGGATAATCAAAAAAAATATAATGCGTAGCTTATAATATAAGTAGAATCTGGGTTGCTGAGCAAATGACAGATAGTTGAAGACCAGAAGTGTAGAGGCTGGACAGGTGGGCAAGTGGATGCCAGAGCAGAGGTCCTGGTATCTTTGATGGTGGCCAGCGGCTGTCGCTCGGTGCAGACGGCCTACTGATGATCTGGGCCCCGTTTACCAGAGCCTTCGTAGCGCTATGTGTGTCGTAACTTGTATCTTAAGGTCTCCCTTAAGCTTATGGGCTGTTTCGCAACTCTGGGAAACAGTAGACCTTAAAATACAACTTACGATGCACGTAGCGCTACGAATCTGTGCATCCCCTGTAGAGAAATGTTTTGATGAAACCTTTGTAACCCACATGGATCAGAAAGTTTTTCTTGACTCTTGAAAAGTTCACATTTTGAACTTTGTGACACTGTTAACAGAAAACAACAACAACAACAACAAAACATGGCGCCCTTGTCTACACTTACACTCTCTGACAGCACATATCAGCTCCAAGAATATGAGAGAGCGGCAGAAAAAATGTCTTGAAGCACCATGATTGTAACAAGCACAGTACTCTTTCATTTTCAGTGGGACATACTGTGACACCGGTGCTGCAGCTTGTTCCTGTCTACGTGCATGAGCATTCATATGAAGGTTTTATGTGTTATGTCTGAGGTGTGATTTTCTGAAAAACCGCCGACTTGTTTGTTTCTCGTATGCACTCTTCTGTGAAACAAGGTCTGCTGTGTCTGAATGAGTGCAAAACATATGCTTAGTAAACAAGGTGGTTTCTGTTTCTGCTGGTCTGATATTTGAGCAGGCATTTTACACTGGAGCATCGTTTCACGTACTTATTATCACTGAATCATTGGTTTGACATATGACACTTGTTAGACATAGATATGTCTGTGTGGTTTACCATCATCTGTCCAGGGATCGTTTTCAGGTCGAATTCAAAAGATTCAAGCAAATATGATTCCAGCCAGCCCTGTTTTTAAATCACAAGCATGCATTCATAGACTGGAGCTGTGACCACTTCCAGGAAGTTAAACATGTCAGCTTTTCCCCTCTACGCTGTTAGTGAGTGACCAAAGAGACAGGAATTGTGAGTTAAAAGATACTTTGAGAGACACATTTTAATTTGCACATATTTCATATAATATTAAAGGCATTTCAATAACTTGAGAAATGCATTTAACATGATGAACAAATCAGGGATTATACATACTGTACATATTCTTCACTGAGGCAGCAATCAAAATATCCAAAAATAGAAAGCTGTTGCTCTTTATTTTCACACATGCCAACTGGTAGGAAATAATGATGATAATACACTTACTTCTGACCAGTCTACCACAAATATTATTACATTATCAGTCATAATATAAAGTTATTAGGCAGACTGGACATTAAGTAAACAATACTTTGCGCTGTGTGGCCACTTGGGCTCAACCATTTTGTAACATTTTTTGGTACAAAAGTACAGCAACATCTCCACTAGAGGTCAGGACAGTTTCAAGTGGACCTGACTTCATTTAGGTGTCTCAGAAACACAAGGCTTATTGTGAACAACTTGTTTTGAACCAGGATTATTAAACTGCTTCATAAAGCAAACTCAGAGCTGACCATTAAATCCTGGGTGAAGCCTGGTTAATGTCATGACTTTGAAACAAAGACCTGGGACGTCATCAAATACACCGATTACAACGGCTCTGAAAAAGATGTTGTTAATAGATGATTCAGGATTATATTTAGTCTTAAGCTGGACTTTTGAAATAAAGTCAAAAGAATTCTACACCAAGAAAAGACAAAGCAGACAGATAACTCATCTTCAAAACAACCTCACTGACTTTGTATCTGAAAGAATCTATTTGAAACCACACGCTGCATCTCTCAACAAACAAGGTGTCCTTATATAAATAAGTATGGGGTCATCACAGGGTAGCTGCACAGCTGCCAGAATCAACATCAGTGTTTTGCTTTATTCATGTTTGAACAGCACACAGCTGCTAGCTGTTGCCAGCGAGAGTCAATTTGAAACAGTTCTTAAGCAGATGTAAAACATTTTGGGACTGCACTCTGCAGCTTCAGGCCGTTGAGCTCAGCAGTGGTGTGAGGGGTTGTTTGTCAGTGCGGGTTTCCTGTGGTCGCAGTGATCACAAAAGCCGTTTCTCAATATGCGTTCTTCTCTGTACTTCTGTTCTTGTGTACTTGAGAAACGCCATCAGTCTCACTCCAAGTACTGTTCCAATTCAAAAGTCTGCATCTCGCCAAGTACAGTCAAATACCCGGATGTGTTCTTGCCCCGCCCGTTTTATCGAGGATGCATCGGGTGGTGACTTGTGTGGACTTGGGGCAGCCACGTATCCCAGAATGCATTTCGCAGCAACAATGGCAGAGCAGAGGACCCACAACTTTAAGTTACAAGTGTCGAAATACTACTGTTTTAGAACCATGGAATGCAATTTTAAGATTATTTTATGCGAGAATGTAGACATTAAAACTTCAAATCTGTGGTCGATTCATCACGATAGCGCATAGTTTAAAATTTGCTCCGACATTTTCGGAGATGTGTCGTCCTGCTAACGGGACGGCCAGCATACCTCGCCAGCTGGCAAGATGACCGGGCTGTTAGCATTCATGTTACCCCGCTAAAAACAGCCTTATCCCGGCATGACCTTTTGAAATTGGCCGCTGGCTCTGATATCTCTATAGTAGTAAAACGAGATATAATTCTTTTTCCGCACATTTAAACCAAAAGATACAGGGTTGTGTTTTATTTCATATTTCGTTTTATTTCAAATATACATTAATGGTGAAAATAACTGGAAGTGGGTAAGCCAGGATGAGCTGAGATGGTGACATCATCAAGTACGCTACTGTCCCAATAGCAGAATGACCGTCCTGTGTCCTCCCGTCCTCAAGAGACTGGACTCCCAGATCGAACTTGCTAAGTCCGAACTGCCAAGTCCGTAAGTCCGAACTTGGCGTACTTGGTATTGAGAAATGGCTAAAGGCTCTGTGATGGGTTGAGATTAACTGTATTATCAAATGTCTTGTTGTGTGACTACTCAGGAGGTGTTTTTATTGACAGATGTGTGATTTCATGACAGGATTGTGAAAAGGAGTTTTTTCTTCTGTTTTACTGGTCAGAGTTTTGCGTGTATATCATGTTGTGTGTATTGTTTTTCCACAAAACCCTTATTTCCACAAACACATACTGTTTTCAAGATAAGGCCATTGCTTCTCAAATAAATTGCAAATAACTTTGTTGGGAACTGCAGTTGTCATTGGCCCACAAAGACTTGATGCTGCTTTTCATCATGATCTGGACGCCCCAGCAATGTTTTGTGTTTTTTTTTCCTGGTTTATAGGCCTTAGACAAAATTAAGATTTTAGGAAACATAATCAAGCATCCTGATTTGAATAATGTCTCTAAACATGGGTCATTAGTATTTAGCCTAGCCTTTGAGTGTCTAATATGTATTTATGTAGCTGTTTTTTTTTTTTTTTTTTACAATGGCACAGTTTGGTAGCACAGTCCTGGCCCTGTGGAGAGAGGTGATAACCACAGCTTGTGTTCTCTCGGGTTATGAGAACCATAGAGTTATAACAGTCACACTGATTGTTCCTGTTAACAGCAGTGTCAAGGCTTCTGTCCTCTTTGTTGTGCATACTGTGTCTGAGAAAGACAATTGTTTGTGTCTGATACTGGCTGCGGGATACTGAGCTGATATGTTTGGAAAGACTTGCATTTCTCTGGCTTATAGTTTTGACCCAAGTGTCATCCACACTCTGAACCAATGGCTACATGTTGTCTTGTAGACAGACTTCTGTTGGAACAAACCATTGTTTTATCTGACATAGGTGATGTTCAAAGGGACAGTTCACCCCCATATCAAGAATACGTATTTCCCCTGGCCTGTAGTGCTATTTATCCATCTAGATTTTTTTGGTCTGAATTGCAGATTGGAGTTACTGGCCGTAGAGATGTCTGCCTTCTCTCCAGTATAATGGGGCTAAATGGTTCTCAGCTTGTGGTGCTTAAAGCAATGAATTCATCGTACAATTTCTTATGTTTGCATAAATTGTTATGTTCTTTATATCCCACAAGTATTGACAGCAGAATACGTGGTGAAGTCTGAACTTTGTGTTTTCTTCTTCTTTGATCTCTGTGATGTCTGAGGGAATTCCAGTGCAGCATAACACACATCTTCATCCTAAGATATAACATATAAAGACATATATTATTCTGAATCATAAAGCATTGTGTTGATGCAATAGTGTGATTTACTAAAATGCACAAAAAACTTTTATTAAATAAGTGTCTGATCTGTTCTTTTTTTTGTATGAAGCTGCAAAAAAAAAAAGAGATTACCTTATTTCCCCTTGTTTGGCCTCTGGTGTCAGTCCTTTTCTTATCAGTTATAGGTTCCTTTGCTGCAGACATGAATAATAAATAAAAAATATATAACATTACACTATAACATTCAACATCCCACAGTCCTCTAAAAGAATCACTGTGTAACAAATGAAGCAAAAAAAGAGAACAGAAACAGTAGATGTTCTGGTTACTAAATGAATACAATGAACTAAATAAAGAGGGACTGTACAGATAAAAGTGTCAAACAGAGCAGGTACCTGTTTTCTGACAGAAATGATGAACCACAAGAGATGAGAGGAGAGAGGACAGAACAGCAACGACTGGACACAGAGAGAACAGCAGCATCCAGCACACACCACAGTCTCCTGGGGTCTCATCATGGTAACGAGGATCGGTGGAGTCTGGATCAAAGATAACATTGTATTAATTAGCTTAATTAAACTGTGAGTGTTGTAACTCTCTCACATAGGTAATAGTTTTTCCTAAACTCCAGTAACCAACCCAGATATTCTCAGGAATAAATTAGTGCTGTCAATCGATTAAAATATTACATCACAATTAATCGCATGACTGTCCGTAGTTAATTGCGATTAATTGCAAATTAATCACACATTTTTATTTGTTCAAAATGTACCTTAAAGGGTTATTTTTAAATGTTTAAAATGTAATTCAAATGTGACTTTATTAAATAAAATACATTAACCAAAACAAAATGAATTACAAATATTGTCCAGAAACCCTCAAAGGCACTGCATTTAGCATAAAAAACATATACTCCAATAATAACATGACAAACCCAAGTCCATCAGGTACAGATGAGCATATTGACCTGCTCAATTTAACATTGAGGCTAAAACGCACTAAAAACTTAAAATCAGTTGAAGCTTCTATGGCGCACTGCAGGCTAAAGTTTTTATATCGGTCAGTATTTCACACACTTGCTCCCCTGCCTTCCTCTCCCCTCTCTGCAGCTTGTCTCTCCTCCCTCGCAGTTATAATTGATCGACATGTATGATCATGTAGTGTAATGCACAAAGAATAGTCAGACCAGAATACTTACTGAATATGATCCTTGTTGTGACGTTGCCAGATCTGTAATCAGATCTGGGGGTGATATGTTCTTTATCCTCCACTCTTTTCTCCTCAGTTCCACAGTAGTAGAGGCCTTCATCAGAGACAGTGGTGTTCATGATCAGTAGGTCATAGGATTTAGAGGAATCGTTTCTCACAAAGCTGAAGCGAGGGAGGGGTTTCAGCAGGGCTGCAACATCAGTTGTTTTTGTCCATGCATCAATATTTAGTTTTAGGACCAGAGTAGGCTGGTTCTCATGAGAGCAGTTTCTGTACCACACTATGAAAACTCCATTTGATCTTTTGCAGTCACAGTAGAGAGTGATGTTGTCTCCTGGTCTGACTGTCACCTCCAACACTGATCCAGAGATCCAGTCATGACTTAAGGAAACAACTCCTGGAAAATAAAAACAGTCAGAAAGCAGGCTTATGTGTTTCTAATGTAGCACTTAGAGTGTTGACATGCATTCAAATATTATCAATAAAGTAATTAATTGTGATTATTAAAATAATCCTCAATCGTGTTACTAAAACATACCCAGGAGAACGACCAGTAAAGTACGCAGCCCGTCCATGAGTGATGATGAGCTGGTGTTGAAAGACGATCAAATATGTCTTACTAGCGGATGTCATGACCTACATAGACCTTTCCATTAAAGGAAAAGTGAGTTGTGATTGGTTAGTTGAATGGAACATTTTCTTCTGTGGTTGTTTTCTATTGGTGTGATGCTCAGTGATGGTCTAGGTGTGAAGTTTAAATAACATTTCTTCAGATAACATTGCGCTGTAACTTTTGACTAGGGACTAAATCCCTACAGTTGTGCTTTTGCACACTGTAGAGTATAATCGGTCTGTCTTATTATAGACATGATTTTTTTAGTCTTAGAAATCATAAGTAGACTACCTTCCATCAGAGCAGTTTCTGTACCACACTACGTATACTCCAGATGATGTTTTGCAGTCACAGTAGAGAGTGATGTTGTCTCCTGGTCTGACTGTCACCTCCAACACTGATCCAGAGATCCAGTCATGACTTAATGAAACAACTCCTGGAAGACAAAAACAGCCACAGAGCAGGTTGAAATGTGTCCAGAGTAACAGTGTTTCATAATACACCAAATGCAGGTTGCTGCTTAGTACAGTAGCACTGAGAGTTTACGTATGTATACATTGTCCAAATAAGATCATTATAACCATTTAATAATAATTTAATCTTTAATAATGTAACTAAAACATACCTAGAAGAAACACCAGAAGAGTACGCAGCCCATCCATGAGTGATGATGAGCTGGTGTTGAAAGATGATGAAATATGTCTTGGTAGCGGATGTCATGACCTATACAGAGTTTTCCATCAAAGGAAATGTAAGTTGTGATTGGTTAGTTGAATGGAACATTTTCTTCTGTGGTTGTTTTCTACTGATGTGATGCTTTCTGATGGTCTGGGGTTGAAGCTTAAACAAGATTTCCACAGACAACACGACAGTATAACTTTTGACTGAATCCCTACAGATGTGCTCTTTAACACTGTACAGTATAATTGGTCTGTCCTATTACAGACATGACTCTTTTGATGCATATAAACCATAAGTAGATAACCTTCCAAAAATAGATATGAGATAAAATTATGTTTGTACAATGTAGAGCAGTGCACTTTACTGAGACTCTGACAAAAGACTTTACAGATGAATCACAGATGAATTGACTGAACTGTGCATCTCCCATCACATCCCAGCAAGATGGTGATATTCTGGTCCTTCCTCTGTGATGTCACCACTGAAATCAGCAAATGAGACCTTCTCCCTGAGTTGCTCTGCCACGATGTAAGTGTCATGTTGTAGGTGTTCTCAGGTATTCTTAATGGTTTTCCAGAGTTTGACTTTTCCGGGAAAACGGTTAAAAAACGTTGATGACTCATCCTGCACTTGGGGGCATACACTAAATTTGCATCCAACGAAACACTTCTCAATTGAGATGCAGCAAAGGATGGAACAAGAATATATCTGGTTGCTGGGGTGGACTGCAGTGTTTCAGAACCGAGCTCGGTAGTTTTCTAGTGAACACGGCAACTCATTGGGAAAAACACAGCCTCCAAGCCTGACAGGGAACACAGCACCAAGGTTTTATGATAGCCTCACATGTTTTCAATGTAAGTTAGCTAATGCTAACTGCCATTAGCTCTGTTAGCCAGGAGCCAAACCTGGCGAGTCAAACACCTCGGCATTCTAGCTGACTGCCTATCACCAAGATCCTAAGATAATTATCAAGTAATGAGCAGTGAACACAGTGAAGCATCACACCACCAACGCCTCCATCTGGCCACTAATCTGCATCTTCTGTCTGCTTGTATGAGGGGCTGCTTTTCACTGTGGGTTTCATGTGGATCAAACATGACAATGAGGTTGTGGTAAACTTCACTGTCACTCTGTCTTGTGTTGTAACTTCTGAGAGAAAGGCTTTTGTGTGATTTGTCCACGGAACACATCAATTTCTCCATGATGTCATAACATTACCGATAGAGTCAATCACAGTTTGTTTATAGTAACTTCCAGGTAGAAAACCCCTACGTCACATACATGCAATTTAATGTCAGCAACATATTGAATGTTTTTTTATATCACATTAATAACAACACTTAACATTAGGTTAGACATCTGATTTACCTGTTGGGCCATAAAACTAGTGGTTATTTTGACCGGTGGTGAGATGTCATTGTTGGGTGGTTTATCAAAGACACTGGTAAAGCTGGAACAGCAGATAGGTTAGACCACTGCCTTTAGCTATAAATGTTGTGGTCACATCTGAAAATGACAACAGAGATGAAAAAGTTTGCCAATTTCACATGTCTCTGTCAACTGTCAGCTGTCTATCCGGAAGTGATTGTTGTTAGGATGACATTGTGGAGATTTGGTCTAATTCTTATAGCAAAATCTACTCCAATGTAACAAATTTCTACCACCCTCTCCATCACATCACCTCTCTTTGTCTGTCTCTTTGTTTATATACTGGTGGCACTGATGGATTCATTCATACTAAATACTGTGACATATACTTGGGTAACACTTTGCAATAAGCTCCAGAAAACATGAAATTACGAAAAACAGTTTATTATCAACTTTTCAAACACATAATTGCTTTTGAACTTCAGAGAATAAACTCCATTTCATACATGTTTTTGTTCGGTGAATATCATCACTATTATTGACTGCTCCTCTGGTGTGCAAGGGAAACTAAATTACAGAAATGTCAGCTTTAGTAAATTCCTTTTACAATTTCCCATGTTTTTGTAAAATGTTGCAGCTTTTATATTCCACAAGTATTGATGACAGAATATGTGGTGATGTCAGAACTGTGTTTTCTTCTTCTTTGGTCTTTATGATGTCTGACGGATTTCCAGTGCAGCGTAACACACATCTTCATCCTAAGATAAAACATATACAGACATATTCTGAATCATAAACGTGTATTGATGCAATACTATGATTTATTAAACTGCTCTATTAAGCACTTTGAGCGAATAAGTAATGTGTCTGATATTTGCGGGGTGTGGAGCACCAAATACAATGCAGCACTTATAAATATTATAAGTTACACTTTTGCCTGATTCAAAATATCAGCCATGACGAAGGTCCTTACATGTGGAGACTGATGCAAACTCCTGCTGTAATTGACCTTATTTACTCTTGTGTCTCTGGTATCACGTCTTTTCCCATCAGTTTTATGTTCCATAGCTGCAGACATGAATAAAACATCGTTACACTATAAAACCCAGCATGCCAAAGTAATGCTTGAAAAGGAAACAGAAACAGCAGATATTCTGGTTACTAAACTAATACAATAAACTGAACAAAGGGACTCGGTGGATAAAAGTGTCATAAACAGCAGGTACCTGTTTTCTGACAGCGGTGATAAACCAGTAGAGATGAAAGGAGAGAGGAGCAAACCACAACAGCTGGACACAGAAAGAACAGCAGCATCCAGCACACACCACAGTTTTCTGGCGTCTTGTGGTGACGAGGCTCAGCGGAGTCTGGATCAAAAACAAAGTTGTGTCAATTAGCTTAATTAAACTCTGCCGTGACTCTGATCTCATAAAAGGTGAGGAAAATTTAAAAGAAGAAAAACTTGTTAAAGGTCTCATGTGTATTAGTTTTTCCTCAACTTCAGTAACAAAGGAAGCCAGGTGTTTCCAGGAATAAATACATGTCCATAATTAGATATTTCCATTGGTTTTCAGGAGAGGACTTTGTGGAGAAATGAGATCTTCTTTAGGCAACAGGCCTGGTTCTAGAACAAAGTGACTGGGGATACATCTGAAATTACAATGGTTTTTACAGTGCGGACCAGCAAGAGCAATAAAAATAGTAGGATTTATGGGTCCGAGTGCGGACTGATGAACAGATTATGGTGGAACACAACCTGGAAAAAGTCGTAGTATAATCATAAGTGAATATAATGTACAGCTTGTCTTGAGTCAGAACGGCGCCACTGATATGCTGATAATCCGAGTTGATAATCCTGTTACGCACAGCCGGTCAGTGTTTACCTTCGTTAAATCACCTGAAAATAACACCAGACTGCAACATTATAACCCTGCAGACCTCTAAACACACCAGAGTGGTTGCAAAAATTATTATTTTATTATTTCTAGCTGTTACAACTACCTGATGGAAATTCAGACTCCAACTGTCTTTGGGTGCAGATTTGTAGCGATGTGCATTTATGTGGTGGCATTCAAAACCAGGGCTTTCCTGAGCTATCCTTATTATGTTTAATGGTGACTGGTACAACTGCTTCAGAGCTGTAAGACCGGTGATGTGACTGGCTGACAAAGTATTTAATAATCACCACACCAGCTGATCTATATTTACCTCTCCCCAGTCTGTTTGCACATTGCACCGCTGCGCCAGCATGAACCAAAACAGAAGGCGTGTATGGAGACCCACAGTCTGTGTGAAACCTTTTCCATCCAGGTTTCATATGTTTGTGGAAAGCATTCCCAGAAGAGGCTAGACTAATATTAATGCCCATGTTGTGGGAATGAGATTTTTAATAGCGCATATGTTTGTAATATTTCGGTGTTCACATACCTTTTGCCATGTAGTGTAACTAACAATTACAAACAGAAGTCAGACCAGAATACTTACTGAATATGATCCTTGTTGTGACGTTGCCATATCTGTAATCATATCTGGGAGTAATGCAGCCTTTGCCCTCCACTTTTATCTGTTCAGTTCCACAGTAGTAGAGGCCCTCATCAGAGATCGTGGTGTTGACAATCAGCAGGTCATAGGAGTTAGAGGAATAGTTTCTCACAAAGTGCAAATGAGGAGAGGCATTCAGAAGTTCTGCAGCATCAATGTTTTGTCTCCATGCATCAATATTTAGTTTTAGGACAAGAGACGGCTGGTTCTCATGAGAGCAGTTTCTGTACCACACTACGTATACTCCAGATGATGTTTTGCAGTCACAGTAGAGAGTGATGTTGTCTCCTGGTCTGACTGTCACCTCCAACACTGATCCAGAGATCCAGTCGTGACTTAATGAAACAACTCCTGGAAGACGAAAGCAGCCACAGAGCAGGTTGAAATGTGTCCAGAGTAACAGTGTTTCATAATACACCAAATGCAGGTTGCTGCTTAGTACAGTAGCACTGAAAGTTTACGTATGTATACATTGTCCAAATAAGATCATTATAACCATTTAATAATAATTTAATCTTTAATAATGTAACTAAAACATACCTAGAAGAAACACCAGAAGAGTACGCAGCCCATCCATGAGTGATGATGAGCTGGTGTTGAAAGATGATGAAATATGTCTTGGTAGCGGATGTCATGACCTATACAGAGTTTTCCATCAAAGGAAATGTAAGTTGTGATTGGTTAGTTGAATGGAACATTTTCTTCTGTGGTTGTTTTCTACTGATGTGATGCTTTCTGATGGTCTGGGGTTGAAGCTTAAACAAGATTTCCACAGATAATACGACAGTAAAACTTTTGACTGAATCCCTACAGATGTGCTCTTTAACACTGTACAGTATAATTGGTCTGTCCTATTACAGACATGACTCTTTTGATGCATATAAACCATAAGTAGACAACCTTCCAAAAATAGATATGAGATAAAATTATGTTTGTACAATGTAGAGCAGTGCACTTTACTGAGACTAAAGACAAAAGACTTCACAGATGAATCACAGATGAATTGACTGAACTGTGCATCTCCCAGCACATCCCAGTAAGATGGTGATATTCTGGTCCTTCCTCTGTGATAAAATCCACTGTTAAATGTTGTTTTGCTGTGGCAAAATTTAAACCCTTTCTAAGAGATCCTTCTCTGGTTGGATTAGCTGCCTGTCTGGCTGCTCATGACGCTCATGTATTGGAACTTGAGTGTTTTCTTGTCCATGGAGTATTTGCGATACTTGTGCCTTTACAAAGAAGTTGAAAGCTCTCCTCTGGAAGCATGCAGTATCTGGCTATTCTCATTTAATTCTGAGCTTTCTCTATGACTTTTTTAACTCTGTGGTCCTCTGCATTAACCCATACATAAGATGTTTACAGCAACTCAGTTTAAAGCACAGATAGTTTCACTTTGGACCTCTAGAAATCTTTTGACCTGGATGACTAAGAGTCCTCAGTTTGTTTGCATAGTTAGAATGTGTTTATGGTTATTATGTTTTCAAGTGTTTTTATCACTTAGGTGTTGTGCTATACATCACCTGTATGCCTGTTTTGTCCTAACAGTGACAAAAAATGTTTTGTAGGTGGTATATCCTGTTAATGGTATGTCAAAGTTAGTCTTTTATTGAAAAATGGTTAAAAACTCATGACTCAACCAGCATATAGGGGTGCACACTAAATATGTATCCAATTAAATGCTTTCATTGCGCAGCAGGACATGGAAGGAGAAAACACCCCTTAACCAGAGCTGACTGCAGCGTTTTAGAACCAGGTTCAGCAGCCTCCCAGTGAACACAGCCGGTCACTGGTATAAACACAGCCTCCTAGACCAACAGGGAATACGTGTCCATTTATGGATTTTCTGGAGGAAAGATAACTTTACTTGTAGCTAAAATAACTGCTAACCTGTTAGCAAAGAGGCAAACCTGGCAAGAAATCCACCTTGGTACTGCATAGTTCCCTGTCGTCAAACTGGCCTCTGCTGGTCTCTGAGACTGTTTTGATCCCGGTCTGGGCGTGTTCCCTGGGAGCTCTTGATCTGAGTCAAGAGATAAGAGTCAATAAAAGTTGGCTGGATAAGAAAATGATCATTTTAGCTGGCTAACGTAATGTTTGCCTGGATAAGTTATGCCATGTGTGGAAAACAGGGAATAGGACATTACTCTTGTGTGTTTTGTGTGTTGTTAAAGAATGATTGTGTTTGCATTATATGACACTTATCAAGAAATTAAACCGATTGACATAAATAGAATGGACAACGTGAGAGCACCCCTCATATGAAGCCAATATAGGCAGTATAGGTCATACATCCTGCTTCCTCAGTAGACTAGTGCAACCCATCCTCCTCCTACGCTCCTGTGTCATGATTCTGCTCCTTTTTGGATGAAAACAAGGCAATCAATACATATTATGAGGTCTTCACCAGCTTGAACTCATTCATCCATCCATTTTCTGTAACCGCTTATTCCGTAAGGGTCGCGGGCTGCTGGAGCCTATCCCAGCTGACATTGGGCGAGAGGCAGGGTTCACCCTGGACAAATCGCCAGTTCATTGCAGGGTGTCAGCCCTGCATAGAGACAGACAACCACTCACACTCACATTCACACCTACGGGCAATTTAGAGTCACCAATTAACCTACCGTGCATGTCTTTGGACTGTCGGAGGAAGCTGGAGAACCCAGAGAGAACCCACGCAGACACGGGGAGAACATGCAAACTTCCACACAGAAAGGCCCTGCCGGGGGAGAAGAAGAAGTTTAAAGTGCAACAGTCAATGGAACACATCCATTACGCCATTACAGAGTTTATTATGAACATTTAAAGGATGTCATTGCTTTTGATTGATTAAGATATTCCATATTTTCATACAATCTAAATAATCACTGTTATTTATTACTCCTCTGGTTTACAAGGGAAATGATAGAAATATCAGCTGTAATGAATTAGTTTTACAGTTTCTTGTGTTCATCTAAATTGTTATGCCCTTTACATCCCACAAGTATTGACAGCAGAATACATGGTGAAGTCAGAACTCTGTGTTTTCTTCTTCTTTGGTCTATGTGATGTCTGATGGATTTCCAGTGCAGCACATCACACATCTTCATCCTAAGATTTGACAAATATTGACATATATTATCCTGAATCATGATGCAATACTATAATTTATAAAACTGCATTAATAAACTTTTCTCTCCTTGTATCCTTACTATGCATGTGAAGCTGCAAAAATGGAAACCAACAGATGTTATTCATAATAATAATAATGACTCAGTTTCTGTTCATATATGTGCTAGTGAGCTATGTCATGGAGTCAGAGCACAATCCCAGGGTCAGACCCCTGGAACACCAAATGCAATGCAGTAGCTATAAATAGTTTTAGTTACACTTTAGTCTAATAATTCAAAATGTTTAATGTGATGAGTGAAGCAACCTTGTGCTGTAAATGACTGTATTCCCTCTTGTCCCTCTGGTGTCAGGTCTTTTCTTACCGCACTATTGCTTAATGAGCAAAATGCAAACCAAACCTGCAACGGATGTATTCAGTGAGCCAACCATATGCACTACAGTACTGGTGCAATTGCAAGAGGTCAGCTTGCAACAGAATGAATTTGATTGGCCAAAAGCCGTACCGTACTACCTACAGTAGAGGCGCAATCACACAAGGTCAGACTCGGTGCATGGCTGTGCTTTTGAATCATAGCACTTTGTGTTAATTAATAGGTTCTGTTATGTTTTACCGGCGCACAGCACGCACACACATTTTTTGACAGTAAACCGTCAGCCTATATTTTTCTGAATATATTTTAAGATGTGTTTAAAAAAGATAAATAAATAAAACGTTTTTGTACTGTTTCCTGTCATTGTATTTCCAGGAATCCTGTTTCCCAGAATTAAATCCTAGTCCAGTGTGAAAGATTTAAGAGAATGTGTTGGCAGAATGTGACCGAAATGGAAGGATGTTGTCATGAGTGTATAATCGTCTTAAAATAAGAATTGTTGCGTTTTCATTACCTTCCATGGAGTCTGCCATGTAGCACCACCATGTTTGTAGTAGCCCTGAATGGACAAACGAAACACCGACTCTAGATAGGGCCTTTTGCATATTTTGTGTTGTGGTCACCATAGATTCTCCTGCATGTAGCGTGAGGCCAAGTGTTTGTAATCTGCAGGCTCAATACTAGATTCCACTAATGTGCCTCTAAATAATGTTTTAAGCCCTCATTTGTTGAGAAATATGCGAATCCTTACTGAACCCCATTAACCCAGTGGCACAGCAGTTGAGGCTGTTTTTCTTAATTCCTGCAAAGATCACATGCTGTATATGTGATATTGTTCTTCAGACCAACACAATATGAAAAGCACTGCAGCTTTATGTTTACTTTCAGTCTCTGACAGCACATTTAATCTCAGAGGATATCTGCCTTAAGAGGTGAATCTCCATGATGACGATAACAACCAAATTAGTGATTCATTTTCAATGGAAAAAATCATTTATTACTGATTCAGTGTGGACCTGAGTGTGTGTGCATACTTATGCATGTAACATGTTTTTCATTTTAACATGTCATTATTACTTCCAGGTTTCCAGGTCAGTCTCTCTTAACCACTTTGTGATACAGTGTTAGACTTTTTAGATCTCCATGTCAGCGTCATCTGCTCTGTGAGGTTGGTGCATGATCTGATGATGATCACTAACTTTAGATAGTGTTCAAAGAATTAAAATAAGTACATGTGGGAAAAGGACTGTCCTGACCTTGACACATTATTTGTACATGATCAAGACACAAATATTTTGAGTGAAAAGCTCTGATAAACCTGTTGTACAATACCTGCTCACCACCAAAAGGCAGACGGACAAAGTTAATCAGATGAACATAGTGGGGCATTTAGCAGAAAAAGCCTGATACTGTTTTTGTTTTAGGAGTTGTCAGAACTCAGAGCTCGAAGGCGAGTAACTAAATTTGATTTAAAATTGATCAGATGAACAGAAAAACGACTCCAAATTAACTTGACATGTGTAAGTAGCCACAGCCAAGAAAAGTTTCAACTGGCGAGTAGTTTATGTCTTCAGTCTGTCTGCATGTTGAGCTCTGCAGTCATGTGAGACTGTTTGTCAGTGTGGGTTTCCTGTGACCCTGACTGATGATCACATGGGTCACAGTATATGATGGCTGAGGTTAACTTAAAGTGAGGTGACTGTCAACTCTGTATTGTGCTGTAACTTCTGGGAAATCAGGTGGCAGGACAGCCAGTAAACAAAAATAAACAAGTTAAAGAAGATTTCTAAGCAGTTGAACATTTTGCGTGATATTTGTGTTAAACATATTTAGTTGCTTCTCTCTAATTCCCTATAAAAGAAACAACTACAACATAATTAATGTACAGAATTGCACAAAAATCGAGGATGTATGGGATTACGGTTAACTTCATGGTTAACATGGTTAACTGCTGAAACAACATAATACCCTGAAATCAGTTTCACACACATGATGATAATAATGATTATAAAAATGTTTATTTATGAAACATTTTTCAAAATCCAGGTTACAATGTGCTTCATACTTGGTAAAAAAAAATGAAGATCAGAATAAAAAATGCAAAAGGAAAACTCGTAGTTACAAAAGCATTAAGTGGACCAGACTGAAACAGGCAAAATAATCTCCAGAAATGTAAGATAAAACAAATAATTCAGAGGATAAGATTAGTCAGAGAAAGTTTTATAATATATTTACTATTATGGAATGAAAAGGGTCAATAATATGTATATCATAAACTGTATGTACTTTCAATAATGTCCAACCTCAGTGTGCTGGTTTGTTCATCCATCCTGAGCCCAGTACACAACTCGTGTTAAATACACATCTTCATCCTGAAAAATAATTTGATTTTTGTCAGTTAGGGTCATTGTTGTGTGGCTTTTACTGTTGTAGTTTTACTTAGAAATCTGTGTGTCTGTAAAACATACTGAACAGGTGCTGTTAGTGTTGAATGTATCATTAAAGTAATAAGAAGACCCCTGATACAAGTGAAATAGTAAATGTGGATTGAGAGATATTAAATATAAAGAAGATTCTATTACCTGATTCTGTCTTATGTCGGCTCTGTTCTGATGAACTTGAGATTCTTTATCTGCATAAATAAATATAGCATCATTACATAGCAGCACATGATTGCATACAATACCTTTACCTTCATGTTTGGTGTCAGTTTCCTTAAATTACAATCAATCATACATAATGAAGATATGATTTTCCTGGTGACAACAACAAATAACAAAAAAATTAGAGTCTAAACTAACTTGTACATTACACATTACCATACCTGTTGGCTGACAGAGGTGATAAACATAAATGAAGGTGATGAAGGAGGAGAGAAAAGTAAAAGCTGGAGTGAACATCATCATCCAGGACACGTCACTGGATCCACTGGAGTCAGGACACAGACTGGACTCTCTGGAGTCTGGATCACATGTAGAGAGGATCAGATCTTTGAAATCGTATAAACATCTCAGCATAGGATCTATAATGCCTTATAGCTAGACTGTCATCTATCGCTCATTTGTGCTAACTGACTTCTCCTCCTGCTGGAGACTGTGTGTATTTGTGTGTGTGTGTTTGATCTCAATTGCTCATGACAACTAAAGGTCCACATACTGTATTAAACCGTTTCAAGTGGAGACACACTTTTCAACTTCAATTAATCATTATATAGCATTTTTTCAAAAGGTTTATGGTGTATGTTGGACTTCAGGACATCAGGATCATTCACTGTTCAGTGTTCTTGGAGCAGTATGCCTCAGAATAAAAAGTAGTCTTTTTAACTTCTCATTCATTGTGTAAATATTTATTTGAAATGTGTGCATGTTAGGAAGACATTAACCAAAACCTGATTTGTTATTAATAGTAGTTATGAGTTTATTAGTTTCCCTGACGAGTACAAACACAGATACAGTGCAGTTAATAAGAACTTCAAGAGGTCTAACACAGTTGATATGCTGTGATACGTCATTTACATCATCATTAGAATATATTTGATGTAATGGCCACATTCAGTGATGTCATGTTATGTAATTAATTCAGCAAGAGGCAACTCTTACTCTGTCATCGTACAAATGTAAGAAAAATGGAAAACAAACACAAACATTTGTTATTTATTTTACTTGTATAAGGTCAGTTCTTCCTGAACTCCAGTAACCAACCCAGATATTTTCAGGAATAAATACATGTCAGTATTAATTCTGATAATTCTGTTGGTTTTTGATGGAGGTCTTTGTGAGGAACTGCATTTTCGTTCTTATCTGAGATTAGTATTATTGTTGGGTGAGGAAAAGACCTGCACCATCTTCTAAATGTTTGCTGAAAGCATTCTCAGAAGTGTGACGACTGTTGTCACTAATGCACACATCAAGGGAATGAGATGTTTGAAGACACACAGTATATATGAGTGTAATATTCGGGTGGCCACATACCTGTATGATCATGTAGTGTAATGCACAAAGAATAGACCAGAATACTTACTGAATATGATCCTTGTTGTGACGTTGCCAGATCTGTAATCAGATCTGGGAGTGATTTGTTCTTTATCGTCCACTCTTTTCTCCTCAGTTCCACAGTAGTAGAGGCCTTCATCAGAGACAGTGGTGTTCATGATCAGTAGGTCATAGGATTTAGAGGAATCGTTTCTCACAAAGCTGAAGCGAGGGAGGGGTTTCAGCAGGGCTGCAACATCAGTTGTTTTTGTCCATGCATCAATATTTAGTTTTAAGACCAGAGTAGGCTGGTTCTCATGAGAGCAGTTTCTGTACCACACTATGAAAACTCCAGTTGATCTTTTGCAGTCACAGTAGAGAGTGATGTTGTCTCCTGGTCTGACTGTCACCTCCAACACTGATCCAGAGATCCAGTCATGACTTAAGGAAACAACTCCTGGAAAATAAAAACAGTCAGAAAGCAGGCTTATGTGTTTGTACTGTAGCACTTAGAGTGTTGACATGTATTCAAATATTATCAATAAAGTAATTAATTGTGATTATTAAAATAATCCGCAATCATGTTACTAAAACATACCCAGGAGAACGACCAGTAAAGTACGCAGCCCGTCCATGAGTGATGATGAGCTGGTGTTGAAAGACAATCAAATATGTCTTACTAGCGGATGTCATGACCTACATAGACCTTTCCATCTATGTAAAGAAGGTTGAAGTGTTTGTAATGTAGTACTGAATATGTATTCACTGTTTAAATAGAATCAAAATTATAATTTAATCCTCAATAATGTTATTCAAACGTACCCAGGAGAACGACGAGTAAAGTACACAGTCCGTCCATCGGTGATGATCCCCTTGTGTTGAAAAATGATCAGATATGTCTTACTAGCGGATATCATGACCTACATAGACTTTTCCATTAAAGGAAAAGTGAGTTGTGATTGGTTAGTTGAATGCAACATTTTTTTCTGTGGTTGTTTTCTATTGGTGTGATGCTCAGTGATGGTCTAGGTGTGACTAAATCTCTACAGTTGTGCTTTTGTACACTGAACAGTATAATTTGTCTGTGTTATTACAGACATGACTTAATATTAACCAAAAGACAACCTTCCAAAAATAAATATGAGATAAAACCAAGTTTGTATAGTGTAGGGCAGCATACTTTACTGAGATTATATATCTCTATAGACTTCATGCTACATACAGTATATCTACAGCAAGTCGCCATTTTAAAAGGACTTAAATTCCCAGTGTGTAAGATTTAGGGAGATCTATTGGCAGAATATGGCAGAAATGGAAATTTCTTTAGTGTTTAATCACCTGAAAATAAGAATTGTTGTGTTGTCATTACCTGAGAATAAGATGTTTATATATACAGACAGTGTTGGTCCAGTATCCCAGAATGGACAAACCAAACATTGGATCAAGATACAGCCTTTCACACTTTTTGGAACTGTCATGGCCACCATATAGGGATGGGCGATATTGGCAAAATTTATTATCCCGATAATTTATGGCATTTAGCCAATAATGATAAATATGACGATAAAATAATGTTACAATTGCACTTACATGTTTTTGACTCTAAATCAGTTACCCTATTGCAATCTGTGAGGAGAGCACCGCAAACATTGTTCTAAATTGTACTTACCAATCATCAGTCAAACATACATTGTGGATATGGCCGTCTTGGAGAAATACTTTCGAGATGGTAAACTTTATCTTGGGTACATTTTGTTTACCTTTCATTTGAAGCCCACCTTTTCCACAGTGTGGAGTGGCAGCATATCTTTTGTGAGGCAATTAGGGATGCGCGTAATTAGTTGACTATATGATTAAATGTCCCCACCCACACTAGTCGGCACCAGAAATACTAGTAGTTTAAAATATTTATCAATATTTCATTCATGCCCGGTGCCAGTTATCTGTAGCCTCTAAGATTTTATGCAGCCGAATGCCACTAGTCGGGGCTGCGGCACTGTCAGACGACAGCCCCTCTCACCCAGCGCGTATGCCCCGATCGCCCTGCCAATCCCAGATGTTTATATCAGCAAAGTCGGACAGATGAATGTTAACTGTGACAGAATACGCTGATATATATATTCACTCGACTGGAGAAACGTGCCCACATTAAGCACATACACGGACATAAACCTGCAAGTGGAGCTGCTGCTGCTGCTGCTGCTAGCACTGCTAACGTTAGCCACACTGTGTGTCAGGCTGGCAGCCAGCTCTGGGTCCTTTACCTGCAGACGCCGTGACCCTCTTTGGTCTGAAAAGGTGAAGCGTTTAGTGAGTTGTTGTCATGTTTTGTACATTAATGTGTAAGGCTTGTATTGCAAAGTAGCGTGCATTTCAGTGGCATTTAAAGTACAATTTGAGTGTTTTCTTAGTGTTAGACTAGTCAACTAGTCTAAAATCAATTTTGTGTTTAATCGACAGGAAAATTAGTCTCCAGGAACATCCCTAGAGGCAATATGCCACTGCCCCCGTTAGCTTCCTTCAGCTTTTTTCGTATTCCAGCTTATGGTGATGTTTCAGGTGATGAAACAAATTTGTGGTGCTACTGTCTTTTGTTGCGAGTTTTGTGCGAGTTTTGTGCAAGTGCGTCGCACACAAAAATGCGTCATCAAGTGGCATTTATTGCTGTTATCGTAAAGCGGCAAATTTTCACTGGTAACAGTTTTTCTGACGATAATCGCAGGCAATACTATTTTGCCCAAGCCTACCACCATAGTTTCTCCTTGCTAGTTGCCACTAAATCCTACATACTGGTCCTTTAACTGGCAGCTGTTGCTTTGGCCTAACTTGACATGGTTTGTTAGACAGAATCATCTGGCAACAAATCCATAGAAACTGTTGGGAAAAGGGTGGGCGTTTTTGAAAAATATTTGGCAGGTGTTTGGAAGGACCATCTGTCACATCTAAATTCAACCAATCACAACTTACCGAACCGAAGCGGGCCGTAAGAACATCTTTTCCATCAATAAAAGCTTCCAGTGCTGTTCTTTGCTCTTCTTTCAATGAAGAAATTCTCTCTAGTTCTGATATAACTGATGCTATCACAGTATCTATGCTAATCTCTTCAGAGGTTAGTGTAGATGGGTCCATGGCTGGTCCATGGCTCTCACACCAGCTCTGGTGTGGACACAGGTGGATAGCTTGGTGCTTGGCGAGATGGATTCTCGTGTGATTGTGTGATTGTGTGATTGTGTGATCTCATGATCTCGCAAATCCAGTTGCCTCACAAAGTTAAGTTAAGACCCTCCTTTGTCAACGAATGTTGAATCCTTGATGAACACATCTTAACCCAGTGGAAAACAAAGAAAGAATGCTTTTCTTAAATCCTGCAAAGTTCACATTTTGGGAATGCTGTCATCTCACCATGACAACATGAAAAACATTGTACCCTTGTCTTGACCGTGTCTGACAGCACATTTCATCTCAGACTGTATGTTGTTGAATAGATTAAGAAAAGATTGTCAACTGAGTCAGCGTGTACCTGAATGTGTGCACGAATATGTATTTGCAAACATACAGGGTGTGATGTGAAAACACAAGTGAGATTTTCTTGAGTTGTGACTGAGTAGAGTTTGAGAGTAGAGTAGAGATTGTTTGTTGAATATGACTTGGCTTGAGATTTAGTAATACTACTGGACTTAAGGATAATAAATCAGCTGGCTGGTCATAATCAAGATTATGGCCATAATATATTGTTCCAGTAGTTAAAATGACCGAAAAACACAACATAACCCAGAATAATTCAGAAAAACAATGTATTTAAGTTGCTATACTCACGCATAAAATAGATGATAATAGATGTATGAGAAAGTGGTTGCTTGTATTAATGTTTCCACAGAGAATTAATACCCGACTCTGCAGTTCCCCTCAGTGGTACACAGCTTCCTAAAATCTTTCATCTCATTGTTTTAATTTTATGGTCATAACTTCACTGTTTTGGTTCACTCTCACTGCTCTCATCAGCATCATTACTAGACACAGTAGGCAGCTATATTGAGCAAAAACCTCCGATACACCTGTTCTACACTACCTGCCCAGTCCCAAAGGGCAGACAGACAAAGCTAGCAACTAGCTGGCGAACAAAGTGGGGCATTTAGTAGCAACAGCCTGATTCTGTGTTTGTTTCAGGAGTTGGCAGAACTCAGAGCAGAGCTAGAAGGAGAGTAACTGGGATTTATTCATCAGGTGGACAGAAACATGAAATGTTTAGACAGCTGGCCATGGGTACATCTTCAGTCTGTCTGCGTGTTGAGCTCTCCAGTCCTGTGAAGGGCTGTTTGTCAGTGTGGGTTTCCTGTGAACCTTGCTGATGATCACATGGGCCACAGCTCATGATGGTTGAGGTTAAGTGAATTGTTAACTCTGTTGTTGGAGGCTCAGGGCTGGTTCTGGCCATTCTGGTGTTCTAGGTGAGGTTAGATTTAGACAGACAAAGGTTAACTGCAACATAAACTCTAAGTAGTAATTAAATAGTCGGTCTACACATGCCCCTATGGAAGTAAATTATAAAGTGTCACTGATGTTGTTCAGGGAAAACAGCTATTGTCCCATCATTATTTAGCTTTTCTTTTAACTTGCTAACTGCTACAACTGAGACATCTACATACAAAACAGCACATTACATGTTTACACAAGACAACAAATCTCTATATTTGCCTGGTTTCCTCCTCTTTTGTCTCTTGTCTTCCTTGCACATCTGAGGGCTTGGACCTTTTCATTATGAAATAAAATGTGAAAACAGATATCTGCTCTTGACATCAGTCATCCAGTCTAGTGATCTGGACGCGGGCTGTCTGTGATGAGCGTCATCCCTCAGTGTGCACAGTATGGGCAGGACAGGGCAGATGAACAGGGGTGCAAAGTGTATTTCTTCCTTCATTTGTTCATTTGTTACCTCAAAGGAGAAAATGAGTGGCACTGCCAGCAAATGTTTATTTATTTACTTTTCATTTTTCTTTTGAGGGTGACCTGTGTCCATCAGAAGTTGATGGACGGCTGACCGCCTGTGTGGCCTATGCCTATAAGCCGGCCACGTATAGCCTAACAATTTCCCCTTCCTGGGTCAGATTTTACATGATCATAAAATGAATTGGATCTGATGGTCACTTTAGAGCATGTCTCTTGTGTTGCTAATGCACATAAGAACAAATCAGATTGTTTTGTTGCTGCTTAAAGAAGAAACGAGGTCCTTGTGATTTCTCTGCGCATAAAGTAAAATAATAATTTTCTACAACCACCAGTCATGCTTTTTGTGCCTTATTAATTCAGCCAAAGACAGTTCTACGCTCAAAGACCTTCAGAATCTTTGGGCCCTGTGCATTTATTTCAAGAATTTAGATTTTCAGAACCAATACTGAAAGGAATTTTTTTGCAATAACAGAATCCAACAGGTGCAATAAATTTAGAAAATAAGGTATACAACTGTGTTACTTGAGTCAGCCTTTTTACTGAGGCCTTTTTGGTTCACTACTTATTATCTCCGCTAGAGGTCAGCAGAGTTTCACCTGAAGCCGGTGTGGTACTAACTGTTCTGAGATTACACCATCAGCATCTTCACCCTTCTACGTTTTCCACAGAAATACCTTGTTTTCTAATAAATGAATTGTCAATGCAAGTCATAGTAAACTGTATTATTATTATTATTATTATTATTATTATTATTATTATTATTATTATTATTATTATGTGTATTATTAGATAAATATCAGTCAAAATAAATATTTAATGCTTACTGTAACAACCAACCATCCATATATGCCACACAGTGTTATTTAGATGTAAGGATGCAGACAGAACAGCATATTTTAATTCTAACACCACTGACCATGGTTTCAGGAGGAAACCACACTCTGCCTGCAAACAAATCACACGTACACAAAGTGCAACCAGAGCTGACCTCATCTGATCTGAGGAAGTGCAGATGTGGCCATAGATGTGATGTAGATTCACAAATAAACTACACATCCAAACATATCTGAGGTGACTGCAGAGCTGCTGAATACGAATCAAGGTGTCTTACATTATTTAACAATATCTAACTAAACAACTGACCATTGTTCCCATCGAGAGAATGAAGATTCCAACTGTGTGGCAGCATTTTCTAAAATAAGCTAATAATTCAAACTCAGTTCCACCCACACCTTCAGCAGGACACTAACCTGCAGCTTCATGCCAGTTGCATGTTAAGCTCTGCAGTTGCATGAGGGGCTTTTTGTTATGTGGGTTTCCTGTGAGCCTTACTGAGCGTTGACTGTGTCAGACCACTGGCAAAGGGGACATGAGGTGATAACTAACTTGAGATAAAAACAGGAAATTGCTTGAAAACAACTTTCGTGTCTTGTTACAGAGACACAGTCATCACCGCCATTATGAAATATTACAGATCGATTTTAATCAAAAATGTGAACCTGACGCTGAAATTTAATCAACAACATCAAACACGTTTTCTATCTAGACTTTAATGTGTACATCCAATCAATTTTTAAACTGTGAAAAAAACCCACACATCTACACTGTAAAGAGTAAAAGATTAAAAAAATGGAATTCAGTTACTATAAATATTTATTCATGAATGGATTTATACGCACTGTGGTTCATGCCACTAATGGTGAGGACAGTCCAAAACAATTTGAAACGATCAAAAACAACTGGAGTGGAAATGAAATTTTCTGCACACGTTAAATGCAACACGTCCTCATACCTAAATGACAGAACAGGCTGCCACACATGACGGAAGTGACGTCATTCGAGCAATGGAAGTGATGTGATGGACATCATGTCCGTAATGAAATTTAAAGTTACTCAAAACTTTAACTTTATCTTTAACTCCATACTGACTGTTCATTTCACACAGGACTGGGACCCTGGTCTCCATTCATCCACTCCACCTCCTCCTAATGTGGACTTTTTGCCTCTTATACATGTCCTGTCATAATTACGATGTCTACTTGGGGGCATTGACTAACAATAAATGGACATATCAGTTGGAATATGCTGCTTGTACATGTGACCAACAGACATTTTTATGGCGAGTACGGGCTGGTTGATTAACCAGTATAGTTGAATTTAAAACAGTAAAACAGTACAGACTTATAGAACTAATGGCTCTATAAATTACTGAATGATAATGTAAAACAACATAAGAGAGCAGCCCCTGCAATAATGTACTGGGTGGAGAATGTAGCCTTGCAGGTAAATCGGACTGCCACCTCCAAAATACACCTATGTTAAATGGTAAACTCACAGTAGGTACTGTTTATGCCCTGAAAAGGCAGACCCAACTTCTTTTTTTCATTGGTCAGTAGTCAGTCAATAGTCAGTTTTCAAGTTTGTAATAAAATTAGAAGCTCGTTCTACATGAACTATGAAAATTACAAATAAACTATAAAAAATATTCAATTAACAACTTATTCAATTCAACAACAATGCTGGGAAATATGTATGTGGATGTTGTCAAGTCTCTATTTGATCATGTCAGAACTTTGATGACAGAGCAATATGCATGATTCTGAGAGCTTTGAGTTTGACCTCTACTTTCCCAGTACAGTTGCCTGAGTAAATCATTGAGCTGCATGCACTAGGGTCTATTATAACAGTGTGCACTGGGGCCTGTCATAAATAGGTCTACCTTATGCCACTGTCTGGTGGTTTGTCAGGTGGTGGAAATGTCTCTTGCTTGTGAAGTTACAAAAGGATCCATTGTGACTCAGATGAGTGTCTGTGCATTTATATATAGCAAATAGCTTAATAGCATTAGCTTAATCCAGCAAATTTGCTCACATGATTGCACAAGGATTTATGAGAGGCTTTCTGTCAATAATAACAACTACTAATTAGTGTTATTATTAATTATTATTAATTATTGTTTTTTAAAACTTTTTTAAATGAATTAGTCAATTTATCTTTGATAACAATGTATTGGGCTCGTGTTAATCTTTATTATCACCTCACTAACATTAGCATCTGTATATGAACCCACTCACATGCACTAGCTGTAAACATAATATTTCTTTTATGTTGTGGTCACAGATGTGACGTAGAGTCAGAACACTGTACATCTAAATGTAGCTGTGATGGCTGCAGATGTGATAAATTCCAGCTTTTGTAGATATTTTTTTTAGATATTTTTACACCTCCCAGCTCAACAGCCAGTTGAGCATTTTCTGCATTTAATTGATTTAAAGCATTTTTGAGTGAACTCTGGACAAGGAAGCTGTGCACTAACCTGCAGCTTCAGTCTGTTTGCATATTCAGCTCTGCAGTAAAATGAGAGGCTGTTTGTCAGTGTGGGTTTCCTGTGAATTGACAACAGGATGGCTTTATTGTCACCTCTGCTGCTGTAAATTCTGGTGTGGCAGGGCCATCTTTAAATAAATAATCCAATAACACATACTTGGAGTTGTATCAAACTCTGCTGGTGAAGGGGTCGAGACCGATGGCTGACTTGAGATAAAAACAGGAATTTGCCTGAAGACATCTATCTACCAGCTATCATGTCTTGTTACAGACAAAAAGCCATTATAAAATGTTGCAGGTCGATTTCAATCAAAAAGTTAAACTAAAACTGTAATCAACGACACAACAGGATTTCTATCTGTAAGGTATTTTTTTGTTTTTATTTATTTATCATTTTTTACAGCTCATCAATTTTTAATTTGTTATTTGTATGAGGAAATAAAACACACAAAATGCATTAATGAATTCATATACCCTGTGATTCACAAATAGTAATGGATAATGGATAGAACAATCTGAAACGATGATAGGTTGCATATCATATGATTCATTATTAATCATCATTATTCCGTTTCTTTTGTGCTTCTAGTTTGTTCTTCTGTTTTTGGCCCTCTACATCCTAGAAGTATTGATGGCAGAATAGGTGCTGAAGTCCGAACTCTGGGTTTTCCGCTCCTTCTTCTTCTTCTTCAGTCTCTGTGATGGCTGACGGATTTCCAGTGCAGCATAACACACATCTTCATCCTAAGATTTAACATTTGCTGTGAAAATGATCATGTAGTGATATCGCACCATGATTCATTATATTTTTCTGTCACACATACCTGATTCAGGCTTGATTGACCTCTAGTCTGAGTTTTTTGCTGCTCAACTTGAGATTCCTTAGCTGCAGAAATAAATACAGCATCATGGTTCACCAAAACTCACACGATAAATTAAGAGAGAAGACTTAATACAGGTTTCTTTGTGATTTTGTGTTTTTACTATGAAGGATATTTCTGAGATGAGGACAGCCAACTTAAAAAGTGAGATACTTACCTTTTTTATTACAGCAGTGATAAACCATAAGAGAGGAGAGGAGAGAGCAGAGAAAAGCAAACGCCGGACACAGACAGAAAAGCAGCGTCCAGCACACGCCACAGTTTCTAAGAGACAGGGCTGCTTGTGGAGTCTCATGGTGATCAGGCTCACTGGAGTCTGCATCAAAAACAAACTTTGTGTTGGTTTCCTTCATCAAACTATGAAAACGTGTTTGTTTTTCATTTTTTTAACTCACTTTTAAGTATATGTAGACGTAAGTGTAGTTCCGTGACCCAGGAACCAAGAAACTTAGACATGTCCACGAATAAATACTAGAGCTACAACTAACGATTATTTTAATGATCAATCTAATAATCTGTCGATCATTTTCTTGATTAATACATTAGTTGTTTGGCTCATAAAATGGTGAAAAATTGTGATCACTGTTTCCCAAAGGTGACATATTCAAATGTCTTTTTTTGCCCAAAAGAACAAAAGAAAGGACAAAAGAAACCAGAAAATATTCACATTTGAAAAGTTGAAATTAAAAAAAGGAATTTTTAAATGACTGTTTAATTATCAAAATAGCCGGCAATTCATTTAAAAGTTGGCAACTAATTAATAAAGAATTGTTGCAGCTCTAATAAATATAATGTTGGATTGAAATTAATTCCAGAGAAGTCAGATTTTTTTTTTTTAGCAGGAAAAAAAACAAAAACGCATTGACATTATTATTTGTTTTGCCATACTCAGTATTCTTCGTAATTAAGAGTTGACCCTGCCTTGTTTATACACTTTTTTCAACTTTGCCTTTGAAGAAATGTTCATTCTCATTTGAATAATGTATCTGGTTTATGAGATTTTCAGCTCACTCCAGCAATATGTGCAGTGTGCAACCTGTAACCCTGTTTGAGCCTGTTCTCAGTTTTCAGATGTAAAAAGAATTATCCCAAAACTTACCGTGCATAAAAATACACATGAAATATATTGGGTGCATATTTAAGGATGACTTACAATACTTAAGACACATGAGAGCCCAGATTCTATTATAAATTTTGTTGATCCATATAATTTTTAGTTAATGGTAATTCACCTTTCTGAGCATTAATGTAAGAGCACTATATCTGGGAACATCTTCCTATTCTATTATGATAATTTAGTTAAATGATTATAATCTGAGAAATCACAGGCATACATAGATACTTCAGGCACAAAGAAAATGCAGACCACAATACTTACTGATTCTGATTTGTGTGCTGATGTTGCCATAAGTGTAAACGCCTCTGGGAGTAATGTATCCTTTATCCTCCACTGTTGTCTTTTTAGTTCCACAGTAGTAGAGGCCCTCATCCGAATCAGTGATGTTCATGATCAGCAGGTCGTAGGAATCAGAGGAATCGTTTTTCACCATTTGAAACCGAGAGAAAAACTTCAGATCATAGTTAATGTTATCTGTCTGTGTGTATGAATCACGTCTTGTTTTAAGGACAAGAGTGGGCTGGTTCTCATGAGAGCAGTTTCTGTACCACAAGATGTATACTCCAGTCGATATTTTGCAGTCACAGTAGAGAGTGATGTTGTCTCCTGGTCTGACTGTCACCTCCAACACTGATCCAGAGATCTGACCATGACTGTAAGAAACAACTCCTGGAAAACAAACACAATCATAAAAGCAGTTTGAAATGTTCAGTGTTACAGGTTTTACATCACAGCAGGTGAATCTTACTACTTAATACAACAACAAAAACAAAATTATCTATTAATAATTCTCTCAATTGAACCTAACAATTGTAATTAAATCATTTTTTTTAAAAGAAGTACCTAAGAGAAGAACAAGAAGAACGTGCAGTCCGTCCATGTGTGACAATTGTCGAGAGGTAAAAGACCGTGACACAGGTCTCACTCACAGATATCATGAACTAAGCAGAATTTTCCATTAAAGGAAGTATAAGTGGTGATTGGCCAGTCAAGTGGAACATTTTCTTCTGTGGTTGTTTTCTATTGGTGTGATGCTATGTGACTTTCTATTCATTGATTTTTTTTTCCGTGAACTTGTGCTACATACTCGTGATAGCATCAGATGAGGTGTTACCATATGAATGATAGCGTTTAGGTAGTGTTGGTAGAGCACTGTAGTGCCTTTGTAGAATGTACAGTATATATATTTTATTATAATGGAGATTTTGATGCATATTTAACAGAACAATCCACCGATTAAAGGGATAGTTTGGATTATTTGAAGTGGGATTGTATGAGGTGTTTATCCATAATCAGTATGTTACCTACAGTAGATGAAGGTCGACTCAACCCCAGTTTGGAGAAGCAGAAAGGAAATTCAGAAGGGAAGTTAATCAATGTACTGCTGTAGAAACAGAAACCATTTTATTGGTTGCAGTGTACACAGTATGCATTTGGTTGGTGTAACAATGCCCTTTTTGATTGGATTAACATGTAAATATTCTTCACTGATGACGTTAATTGTGCTTCAACCAATCCACAAGTAATTGCAGGCCTGTCTGGTGCTTTCAGTCTTGTCACAGGAGAGACTTGGAAAATTAGTACAAAGGAGCACACAGACTGAAGGCAACAAACTCGTCAATGAGTAATGTTTCAAGGTGCGTCTTCATCAGAGTCAAACTGACAAACTTGTGACAAGGTCTACCCAATTTGTGTTTGCCCACTTTATCATAGAGTGGACATGATTGATTGAAGCATCTAACAATCATTGAGCGTTGAAGCGATGGTGCCTTTGATGAGTCCGGTGCCCTTGAATGTATTACAAGTGTTTTCCCTGCAATACTCATTGCAACTAAAGCATGATTATCATGTTTATGGATGTGTTTGGCAAAACAGTAGAGTTTGCCACTGCACTATGCTTTTGACCCTTATATGACGCTGCAGTCATAAGTGTGCGTTAGTCTGTAAATAAATACAGAAAACAAAATCACTACTGTCCTGTGTTTCATACACTCAAGGATCGACCCTGACCCGTACAAGAACTTTTCCACTTCTCATATGAATGTCTAGTCAGTGTTGACTGTAAATGTAGTCAAATTGAAGCAACAAATTCCTCAGTGTGTGCTATACTGACTCAGAAAAACGAGTCCTTCTGTCTGTTTCTTCCTGCATCCAGAGGGGAATTCTGAGGGCTTTCTAGGACTTCAGAGATGGCATATCAGTATCTCAAATTTTATATTTTAATATATTTTTATCATTTTATTATTTCATTTAATTATTGGTCCATTTTCTAATAACAGTTTAAACCTCATTTTCTATCACTTTTGTTTCAGAAATGAAAGGGTTACTGTCCTGAAAACAAAAATAGAGTCATCTGATCAGTTTTTTTGTTGTCTTTCCGCAGAGAAAGGTTAGAGTTGGCTCACTCACAGGTTTGGACTTAATCACTTGGAAAGAAGGCCACACTTCTTTTTTAAAGCTACTCTCAACAGTATAGCACAGTATTCAGAGCTGTGTTGGCAGACAGAAATAATATATTTTGAGATCTGTGCTACATGTAACTGTGTGTGGTACTGAAACTGGGATATACACATAATAATAAGAAACTCATATGATTGATTGATATAAATTATATATATCAAACAGAAACTTAATTATAACTTATCCAAACAATAGTAAGAGAGTTAATGGCAATTACCTATTGTTTAATATAAGTTTAAGTAAAGACAGCTCTAGAAAAATATTACTTACTCTGCTATCATTGTGTGATGTTTGCTGCCATCTAGTGGGTTTTTTGTATATGGCACCTACACACTGCAAACACATGGCACAAGCTACCTGGCTGCCTGCCACTTACTCCAGCAAAATCTTTTTCCATTTTGCTGCATTTTTTGGTGTGTCTGCCAGAGTCTTGGCTGAACTCAAGTCCCAGCTCTAATAGTCACAGTTGGCCACTGCCTGCATCCAGTGATGTTACAGCTCTGCAGTTGATGTTCAGGAAGAACTATAAGCTATTTCTACTTGGATTTTGAGTCTCCGCCTCTGGGTTGCCAGGGGACATGCTAGATGAGTGTTTTTGTCACCCAACATTATGTTTTGGCCAACAAAGTAAAAGCTAAAGGTTAGGGTGGCAACATGGGTTTGGAGACACAAGCTCCACATAATGCATCCTGGTTCTGCACTACTAGGCACTGCCGCACAGCACTGTGAGCAGGAAAACTTTCTTTGTCAATACAGCATGCACTGAGGAATTTATTGCTTCAATTGACTCCATTTGCAATCAACACTGTCTGAACATTCACATGAAAAGAGCTGAATTTCCCTTTAACACTTCCTGGACAGTAAAAAAACACATGGATAGTGCAGCAATTATATTACAGTCAGCCAGTAAAAGTGCAGCATGCACAATATGTTTCTGTTATGGACCGTAGGTTACTTCTTTCCCTTTACAAAAATAGATTTTGAACAAACTCTGAAACAGCCCCACTATTATATCAAACAGTCCACTCTGATCTCGTGATCTACATCAGTGGCTTTGATTAAAATACATTCACTGACCAAACATTGAGGCCTCACAAAACTGGGACACACAGATGACACTATTGGCCACACTCCAAAAACAAATGCCTTTAATGAGGCTCTGTGTTAACATAATAGACAACTGGCTGTATGGATTCACAAAGTCAGTGTGTTGCAGTTGAACATGAAAATATACCAGAATTATTTCAGAGACATATTTTATGGATCTAAAACCCAAAGCTGTCAAGTCCAAAACAGTTGACTTGGCAGCCTGTTCACTGAATTGGCAGTTCACTTTTGGTTACACCTGGTCCCCTTGCAATAAAGGATGGTAGAAAATAAATGGATCAGTTCTAACCTAAAAATATGTCTTCCTATTTGTTGTCTAAAACAAAACACCCTGCACAGCCTGCGAAGTCTTGCTTTGTGCATCTTTTATATGAAAATAGTTCTTTCCCAGTTAGTTGTAGCTGTATAGTGTCAGCCACGCACAAAATGTTTTGGATTTCCTCTGCCACCATAAGAGCTACACTATACTGTTTGTGTCATTCTCACAGTATTGTTTAAAGGTCCAGTGTGTAAGATTTAGGGGGGATGTATTGACAGATTACGGCAGTAATGGAACATAATCTTTCATATTTGTTTTCATTAGTGTATTATCACCTGGAAATAAGAATCATTTGGCCCTGTGCATTTAGGGTGTGACCAACTCCACTTTGCTATTTAAAAAATTAACTGCAGGTGAGTTTTGGGTGTAACATCAGTTAAACCAGCCAGAGTGTGACAGCCTGATGCTGCTGTCTCTAGTGCATGTAGTGTAGCATTTGGCATATAGTGTTAGTATAGTTATTGATCACAATGTTTTTTTTTAATGACCCACACCCTGCAGTGCCATAGAAGCAGAGTGTACATGCATTGTGAACCTGCCCATGTAGGCATATCTTACTCTGTCAATAATGTTCCCTTTCAATAGCAGGAAAATACTGCGCAGTTGACCCTTCACTAAACCCTGCCTCCAAACAGCAACTGTAACTAGGGCTGGCAAACTTTCCATTTCTCTACATGTTGAAGGTGTGCAGGAGGCTTACAGAAGAGCGATACTTGGCATTTCATGAATCTGGACAGTGGGGTCTTTTGTTTGGCTCTGTCTTCATCTCAAATATAAGGTGCAAACTGGCTAACTAAGACTGTATTACTAGTTGCAGTAACTTTACTTCCAGCCAAACTTGTTAGATATCACTGCACCTACATTTGTTACGTGGGTGGTTTGAGAAGGAGGATGTGGGCTGATGCAGAATCAAAGCGGGTCGCCGACGACACATCTCACTCTGGCTTGCTGTCTCAGGTCTAAGACAGGTTATCTTAGCGTTTATCCTGGCATGTCTTCCCTGCTGGTCTGGTTGGGTGACTCACCTCAAGGTGTGCTGCACTAATCGCGTCCCTGCGCTTCCTTTTCCCAAATTAATGAGTGTATTTCTGTCATCTATCATGTAGATATACCTGCCATATTTCACCATCCGACCACTGTGTGCTGAGATGTAAGCTAGCTTTAGCATCAGTCTCTTAGCATTAACGCTGTATCATGTACGCAGCTGCTAGGTAACTTTACATAAAAACTTTCACAGGGTTCACAGGAAATGTCAATTGGAGACAGACTTCTTGGCCGTCTCAATGAGTTACCTTTAGCTTACGTCAGCCAGCTAGACTTATGAAATCTACTTGTGAGTCATTATTTTAGCCAACAAAATGCCACCGTTATCACCATGCAACGCATAAATGCAGTGCAAGAATGGAAAGTTTGGCAGGCGTAGCAACAGTAACTAAAGAGGGCGGTGGAAGGTAGAGCCCCTTGTCTTAGAATACTCAGATGGCACAAGTAAATTTGCTACTATCACAACGTGGGTGCTGGGCAAGAAAATGACAAATATGACGGTCAGAAAATAGCTGTTGCACTTTGCATGGCTTTGTGCCAGGTGGAAGATAGAGACTGTTGTGTTGTTCTTACCTTTGAATGAACCATTGATATCTGCAGAGGATGTGGGTCCTCTACTATTGAAGTCAGCATGTTGCACCACCATGATTCTACAGTAGCCCAGATTGGACAAAACAAACACTGGCTCTAGACACAGCCGTTCATGTTTTGTGTGAGTTCTGTAGTTTTTTAGGTTCTCCTACACGTTATGAGATGAGATTAGAGTGAAATGAAGTATTTGCAGTCTGCAAGGTATAGAACTTAATTAATGTTTAGTTTTAGACTTGTCTATATAATTTTGCAACTTATTGCAATTATGATGGTGTCAGAAGATATCGGGTTGGTAATGCTTGCCTCTACAGAGACCCATAAAAGATATTTGGGAAACTGCAGCTGCAGAAGCTGGTTCATGACTCCAGCCTCTCCTTTTTGACCTTAGTTCAAGTCTATCGCTTGTCATATTATCACCCTTTGAGCCCATGAAGGATACAGCCTAAAGCGATAGGACTCAACATGGACAGTTTAACCTTTGAACTCCACAAAGACAACTGTCTCCTCTGTATCTCGAATTCCAGCCTCCGAGTTCATCGCCTCCTGTCATAACATAACACAGGCCTGGGGCATGGGCGGCTAGCCATTCACTTCAACTTAACTTAATTCAACATTAACTTCAACTTTTATCTTCAACAGTCTGTTTCTCTGGCACAGACACAGCTGGCTTTCTTGCCTGGGATGCTCCTTACTGAGCGGCCCAAAAATAGCCACCGGTCACTAAAACATCTCTGGCCATTCACAGTAACTGCTGTTTATGACCAATTCTCAGTCGAACTCAAAGATAAGACCCACACAGTGGTCAACAACGGCACTCAAAACAATTTTCTTTAACAAATTTACAGCAGTCTCCTGTGTGCACAGGATCCTGGCTGCACCTAATGCTGCCTCCCTCCCTCCTAGAGTTCTTTAATTTGAGAGAGCCAAACCATGAAATAACTGCACCCCAGCAGTGAGCTACAGTTGTGCCACAGTGATAGGAATAAATTTGCCCCACCTTTTTGGCGCACCTATCGCACACCCGCCTCCGATGCAGGGGAGCAGCACTCACTTCAGGCTCTCTGGTCAAATCCCATCCTCATCGCCAGTTATGTTGGAGAGAAATTTGAGAAAGACAGACACTTGGTTGCAGCCTTCAGGAGCTTTATTACAGATTTCACATTCACAGGTTCACAATACAACAAGCTCAAACTCTGCCTTTGTCTTCAGAGGTTTTTATACCTCACCAAGTGGCCAAAACATGTCCAGACTTGGCAACAATAGAACCGTATGTGTGTGTATGTACTTAAGCACATCTTAGTATTCAGACCAAGGTTCAGAAACTTGGCACCCAAACCTATCTTAATAGGTGTGTGTGTGTGTGTGGAACAGTTGTGCAATGAAAATATAATTTTTAATACTTGAGACACATCCTGTCCTGCACTTTCCCAGAATTAGGAGCTTCTTTGTTCTGCTCCTACACAAGCTCACCACTAGATGCCACTAAATTCTACACACTGGTCCAGTAAGGCTGGAATAATATGTGGATATCTGAATGATATCTAAAATTCTGTTCCCTGACTTACAGTAAGATTTGAAAGTATGGCCATGCAGACTTTATTAATGAGGCTTGAACTACAGTCCAAGGAGAGTGGTAAACAGAAATGGTGTGTGACAGAGTCGTGCCTGAAGACTTATTAGATGATGATTAAAATAAACTAAACTGGGCTGAAAAATTAACACAACTAAAATGCAGTGCAGGCTGGGAAGAAGGCTTATCAGAACTGTTTATATTTCTCAGTGTGTATCTGTGTGTGTGTTGGTTCTGGCTGCGTGTTTCTGCCTGTGTATGTGCACTTATTTCCACAATACTGTTGCTATGCGTGTTGGTGCAGATGTTATCCAGAGGATTTTCAGCTTTGCTGTTTTCAGCTCAACCACCTCTGCAGCATTGAGGGAGGGGCAGAGGCCTGCAGAAACCACAACTGTTTCCATCCACTTATCAGACGTCAACTGCTTGATCACCCATTGCAGCCCGTGTTAGTGAGGGCACACACACATGTGTGAGAGTGTGTTTGTACCCAGTGTGTTTGTTGTGCATGGGTTTTTGCATCTCCTTCTGCATCTACATCGACACAGGAAACACTGTATTTAGGTCTTAAGGGCAGTGTAAACACAGAGGTTTGTTTGAGACATGGAAATCATCACTGACAGTGTAATGATTTTAACTTTATTATTATGTAGTATAAGTTTATTTATTTATTTATTTTGACTTTTATTTAACCAGAATGGTCTTTTGAGACTTATTTTTCAGAGAGTCTTGGACACAATGACAGCAGAATTTTTTTATGAACCAACATTTACACAAAGATGTTAATTAAATAGAAATTAAAGATTATTTAAAAAAAAACACTGTATTTCCCTATTAAACTTATTAAAAATACAGGTAATACAGTATTTGCCCATTTCAGTTATTAGAAAAAATCTATGAGGTTATGTTTAAAAGCATTTGAGGTCACTGGTGTCTGTAGTATAATTTTTTTGCATTTCACTTTAAAGAAAATGCAGCCGCCCACATGAGAGCTCTCTTACAGTACCAATCTCCATACAAAGCTTTGGAACAGAGAAGCACAGGAAGTTCTGTGAGGACATGTTTTTTAGTGTTATAAGTACAGACATGAGGAGAGATATTATGGGAGGTTGTATGGAGCTATATTGGGGCCAAAAGTTTTGTACTTGAAAAAATAAAATTTGAAACTTGAAAATTCAAGTTTTGATCTTGAATTTTGAAAAATACATCAATGTATTCAAAATAAAAATATATGCACAATTTTTTTCAGGTTTAATATAATTATGGTTCACTCTGGTAATTCTTTTGAATGAATTTTTTTTTTCATTTTTCACTTTCATATATTTTGATATTTGGGATGCTGTTTTTTCAGATTCAAATCTTATTTTTTACAGTTTCATTTTTTTTTCAGTTTCATATTTTTCTTTTTCTTTTTCAGTTTCAGATCTTTTCTTTTCAGTTTCAGACTTTTGGCCCGTATTTCACGTTGGGGGCGTGGCATCATCTGAGAGGGGTGTGGAATCATGACAGACAGCTTAACAAAAAGGCTAGGGACCTTCCCCTATCACGCTGCCTTCAGAGAATGTATGAACTAAAACAATTCAACTCAACACTTTATGTAGGCTGCACCATGTGATTGGCAGTGAAAAAACTGATGTCAGTGACAAACTTCCATTTGCATGGCATGCACAAATATCCTGCATGGCTAAATCTGGTTTAATTTCCTCTGTAAGGGTAAAGCTGCTAATATGTCACTTTATATAAATTTTATATTTTTTAATATGTGGTAAGTTTATCCAAATATGGCCTTTTTTGAAATTTACTTTGATGTTTTTGGAGATGTGAGATGTAAAAGTTGTTTTAGTCAGTACTGAGGACCAATTGCAGAAGTGGAGGGATAAATTATGGCAGATTGTGCACTTCAACAGACACACTTTATTGCTGTCTGTGAACGCAGCGCAGTGTCCGCTCGCAATGATGGCGTCCGGCTCTGCAGGCCCACCTGCTGGAGCAGCACACAGGTGAGAAATATTCAAAATAAGAGGTCGTTTTGTGACAACATGCAATGTTTCTGACATCTTTAAGTGGTGAATTGGTAAAGCTGGAAGTTTAGCATAGGGCTAAGGTTGGGGATACCCTTACAAATGCATGAGAACAGAAGTGGATCTGTCTGAATTTTGTTAAAGAAGGTCAGCACATAATTTCAAATATATAACAACACTTTGAAATTTCAAGGAGCAATATGTAACAATTGAGCATCCTAAAATTAGTACTGTGGTCCAGATAACCAGTTGGAGCCATAGATGGTTTATTAAATACTTGTATGTTGAAATCGTATTTAAGATACAATTTATGGTTTAAGCAAGTTCAAGCTCAGGCAGGCTGCAGGAGAACAAGACCAGCTTATTATTTTAATTTGACGATTAACAGTCCATGCTGAATCCTACACTGTAAGCTGATCAGCTATTTATAACTGTCAATTGTCTGTCGATGTAGAGCTAAGCCCATTACCCTGAAAACAAAAGTCCACCGCTCTGAAAATGCTCACTCTGGAGTTCAGTCGCTGCCTGCAGACCCATTAACATGCTGCTCAATATAACCATCATAAACATCTACTCCTAAAAGATTATTAATAATTTCTTATAACTCATAAACACACTCATTCTAGGAACACTCTGCATTGATTTGAATTTTAATTAATGTGAAACAGACAAACAAAGACAATCATTTCTCTTGCCCAGAATTGAAATTTCAAAAGGAAATGGCAGCTGTAGAGCAGCAATTATTTGAACTCAGCATGTTTCCTAATTGCTGATGACATATCATGGTCATTTTATGATTTATTACAGTAAATATATTACAGATATTCTCCTTTAAAGGTCAACTGTTATAGTGTTAATGATTTATAAAGGTTTATTGGCAGAAACTGAATGTCATATTCAGAAGTGTTTCCACCAGTGTATAATCACCTGAAAATAAGATTTCTGCCCAGAAAGGACAAAACAAAGGCAAGTTTCATGACTGCTGTAGGTTCTCCTACATGCTTAGAATATGGGAGTGACATGAGGTGTTTGCAATCTGTAAGCTCACTGCTAGATGTGATTACATCCTGAACACAGGCCCTTTGAAATGAAAACCCAGGTTGAATGTCAGTTTATTAAACAGACTGTGAATGTGAACTATTACCCAGGAAGCAACGGTATTTAAATCATGTGGCCTTGTGAGGGACCTTTTTATTTAATTGCATGCCTTTATGTGCAGAGTATTAGTCAGTATGCTATAAGTCTCGTCTTTGTATAAGTATGATTTCATAATCGAGAGCTGCATTTCTTTCTTTGAGCACTGACTCACTTTTATGTGGATATATGTGTGTGTTGTGTAATCTGTGCAGTTGTTTGTACACCTTTCCTGTGTGTAGAATACCTGAATGGATGTTTATCCCCAATGACATACACAAGGTCAGCACTATCCTGCACTGAAGCAGCTGCTAATGTAACTTCAGCTGCCAGCTTGCATGCTTGTGTTTCCCTACAGTGTCACTAGATGGCGATGTGGCTGTTTATTACGGCCATTAGAGACAAAGTGCCTGTTTAGTACATCTGTTATATGGACTCACTGTGCTCATCTCCATTTAGCACTGTATGGAGTTTGTGTAACCCTGTAGGCATTGGGGTATATTAATTGTATTTGAGTGGTGAAAATTAGCTTTTTGCAACAAGAAAAATACTATTTCAGGCCGGTATAAAAAAAACACCTGATTATGGCATTATGGCAAAAAAGGCAGGCTTGATTACAGCCTTTACTTTGTATTTTCTACTTTGTGATTACACATACTCTCTTTGTCTCTCTTGTTTTGTGATCCACGGAGAATTTAGAGAATTCACACAGTTACAGCTCTTGCAGTAATAATATGAACACCTCACACAAACACATATCTAAATGTAAATGGTCACCTTTTCAATTATAGTAGACACAAATCCTTCAGTTGTCTGTGATGAATAGATATATGCAATGACTGACAATGTGACAACCTCAAAACACAAAGAAAGAATACATCTTGCGCTAGAATGACATGTTAAATACTATAGTGGACATAATAACATGCACGCCTGTACAATGCAGTGCAATTCAGTACAACCTCGCTGAAATTGCTGGAGCTTTAATCATCCAGTTTTTGTTGATTCTTTTAGAGGGGCTGTGGTGGGAGACAAAACAACTAGAACCCCTTACAATACAGCATAATCAACATCACAAGCTCCAGCTTTAGAAACAGCCATAGGTTTGAATAGGCGGTTTTCACAGCAGAGATTTTAACTTGTCAGAGCAGGAAAAGGACAGGAGGAACAATTTCTGTTAACGATGGCTCAGTTCCATCAAGTGTCCTTGTAAGCCACGCCAGTGAGCCAGCATGCGCAATACCAGCACCCTGAAACAATCTCACCTTCAATGAGATGCAGCCGTGTTTAATGTTATTAATTGCACCTGTGCTCCTCCTGATATGACAAGCCAAAAAATGTTTTTGAAAAAGGTCTGTTATGATACAAGCAAAGGACCAAGTCGAGTGACATTGTTGCAAAGCGGCAAAGTCTGCGCAGGGGACTCTGGCAGACAGATGGACCCACAAAACGTCAGACTTCAATGCAGGAGTGAAAATTTTTTAACATTTCCAACCAACAGTCAGTGTTGCTTTTTTTTAAAGCATGGCCATGGTCATTCCATAACCTTAACCACGTGTTTATTATTGTAACCATGACAACGAAGGTCCACAAACTGTAACAAAGGACTAATTCTCACCCAAACCATGACCTTTCTGTTAACATAACCAAGTCATTTTGTGTGTAATTCTCATCAACCTTAAAGTCCATGTAAAGCAATTATAAATGTGTTCTGAGTTTGTCACACCGCAGAAAAATGTGTTATTAACCGCCGAGCCAAATCTGAATGATCAAGAAAAAAATCACCTCTGGTGGGTCGGACTAGTATCAAATACCACTACGACCTTAAAAATGGATGCCCTACCTACTGGCTTTGTGAAGGATGGCGATTCTTTTATTCATCGTCACGTTGTTGGAACTGAAGTGAGCAGTAACTGCAAGGCTGATTTGCACCGTGGATGTATAAGGGAGAAGTGGATACAGCGTTGAAGGCGGTCCTCTGTTCATTCCTATGAGAGCTGTGCGGCGGTGTTGAAGCTTCCGCATATGCTTCTACATTGTGCATCCCATAAAACAAGTGCAACAGACACTTCCTTTGACAAAGCTGCAAACTTTCAGTTTAGTCCACTGCTATTTTGAATGATAATAAAATATTTTAAGTCTTCTTGACTTTCCAAATGTTATTGGACTGGTTGGATTTAATCGTGATTATGAAATGAGTCATTTCCCTGGGTTTGTGACGCTCCAAAAAAAAGTCTACCTTTATTAGTATAGGACAGCTGAAGATATGACAGGAAAGGGGGAGAGAGAGAGGGGGATGACATGCAGAGGACTGATAACCTCAACACATGGTGTGCACGCCCTGCCTACTGAGCTATAGGGGCGCCCCAGGAAGAAATGTTCTTAAACCTAGTGCATCATGTGATGTTTTCATTACATGATTTGACCACCCTGTCAAATTAGCTTCAAAACCAGGTGGACTCAAAGACAGATGGCAGTTTAATGAACAGGCGTTGAATGTTGAATCTCACAGAGCTTTGTAGTAACTGCAAAGTTTTATGAGATTCAACATACTGGATTTGTTATTTTTTGTTTACTTTATTTATTTTGTCCTTTATTTATGGTCCTTTTTAAATTTCTATTACATTTACTATTTCACTTTTTACAGTGCATTTATATGTCTGTTACAATAACACAATGTTGTTGTTTTTTAAGAATATATATATTGAATATTGTTAGCATATTCTACTCTCTGTAACATTTTTATTTGGGGAAAAGGGTCAGCTTTAGTTGCACAAATGAAAAAAGTTCCTAATTCTTGTTAGGTCATATCAAATTACCCTAACTGGTCAAATCAACCTGCTGGCTAACTAGCATATCCACCTCCTGATTAGGTCATATGGGGAAAAAAAACCCCTGAAAAGTTTACTACTAAATAATTTTTGCAAATGCATTTCTTGGTGTGCCTATTAAAGGGTTAAAAGAACCAGTCCTGTCATCACTTGCAATGCTAATGCTAAATGTTAACGCACTCTAGTTTATATAGTGTTAGGGGATGTATGGCTCCACTGTGTTGTTGAGCCATGTTTTCAGGTCCAGCCAAAAAAATCCTTGACTCAGAAACATTAACTGTCTGACTACATAGTTCATTCTTTTCAGGTTTTCAGCAGTTACTATCATTTAATGTGTTTGGATGAAAAATGACAAATTACAGACTCTAATCATAACAGCCTAAAACTGATTTATTTTCATAAAACTGATTTATTTTTACCAGCGATTTGAAACCACAGACAAATGATGTCCTCTATGTGCCGTTCTGGAGGGTATGGACAAACACAGCATTGTGTTGGTTAATTTGGAGGACTTGTTGCATTAAATAGAAGGGGGCGAACATAATAACATGCATACCTGTACAATGCAGAGCAATCCAATGCAACATCTTTGCATTTCTGAATCTTTGATGGTCCAGTTTTTGTTAACTCATTTAGAGGTGTTGACTGCAGGGACTCTGGTAGGAGACAAAAGAACTAAAATGTCTAAAATCCAACATAATCAACATCACAAGCTTTAGAAACAACCATAGGTTTAAATAGACAGTTTTCACAGCAGACTTTTTAACTTGTCATAGCAGGAAAAGGACAGGTGAAAAATTCTGCTAACAAGGGCTCAGTTCCATAAAGTGTCCTTGTAAGCCACGCCAGAGAGCCAGCATGCACAATACCAGCACCCTGAAACGATCTCACTTCAATGGGATGGAGTTGTTTTTAAAGCCTATTAGTCACACCTGTACTTTTTCTCCCATGACAAGCCAGAATGGTCTGTTATGACAGAGGCAAATGAGGAAATCAGGTGACATTGTTATAGAGCAAAGTGTCTCTGTAGGGTGGTGGGGGGTAAAAGACTTAAACACCAGAGACCGTTGTTTGATTCCTGTATCAAACTGACAGTCAGTGAATTTGGAGCATCATCCTCACCCAAACAAAAAAAACATCTCATATGCAGAATATCATAGCCAAACTGAACCCATCTTCCCCTATCATGGTGGTTACTATTTCAATGACTCTGGGTACCACACTGATGCTATGATCCTTTTTGACCATCCAAGTAGGCGGTGCCATTATCAGTGCAGGTGCCATAATGATCATGAATATGGCTAAAGGCAGATATAGAAAAAGTCCCTCTGTAAAAGCTTCAGGAAAGCAACGCAAGGACCAGACAGGCACAGCCTGTGGGCAAAAATGTTTATTAGAAACTGAAACCTTTGAACCATAACTATCTGGCCATAAATGGGTTGTGACTTCCTAATTAAAGTCAATCAGAAATGGATGAATTTTTTTTCTTAAACAATGATTAGTGTATGTCATCGATAGATATCTGCACACTTTCATGTCTTCTCTCATCACTGATTAGTAATTAATGAAACTCATGCACGTGCTAAACATCTTTGATGAAGTCAAGAAACTTTGGAACATCAACAAAAAGACTGATCGACTGATCTATGATCACAAGGCAATGTGCTACAAAATTAGTAATATAGAGTAATATAGCCCACCTCTTTGTCAGTTCAGAAATTTACTGGGTCTTCTCTCTTCCTCCCACCCCCCAGTATTAAACTTTGTAGACTTTTGATCAATCAGGTATCGAGTATCATTTTGGTATCAAATATTGGAAACTTGGTGTTTGTAACAAAGTCAAAATTTTTGTATCCTGACAACACTAGGTATAAGTGCAAGTCGATAATTTATGCGTAGCATTCAAATCACTAGAACCGACAGTGTCTCACTGCACTCAAAAAACTTGCAAAACCTGTTTTGAAAGGAGTGAGATCTGGTTTTATCATGCAGTAAAAAGTTGGAGTACTTGTGACCTGCAAGTCCCTCCAGTTTTCCCTGCATGAAGGAGATGCCATCTGTGCACTCACAAGTTTCTTTCTCGTTAAAGAGATGTATTCAGAATATCCTCACCTTCAGTTTTGCCAAGGAATGGCTGTGAGCAAAACATTCTTTTTCTTTACAAATCTTCTTTCAGCAACCACACAGCAGGGCAACATCAGTCACATTTATGCTCCATCTACTACAATTCTGAAGCATATCTTTATGGACATGCCTGCTGTTAACTGGTCACTTATGTCTTTTATCTGCTTCATTATGGGTGAATCAAACAACTCTACTCCTTTTCTTAGCCTTGAAATTGTATTTTTGTTATCAAGGACTGCATACAAATGTTTATTGTGGCTTCAAAATCAGACATTTATTATCTGTTGTTGCAAACAGCCTTCTTTGTCCTTGCAAGATCTCTGCAATCTCAATGGATGGCTCAGTTAAACGCTTTGAGGTGGAGATTGTTGCGTGGATGAATTTTGCTGCTCAGAAAGCAGAGCAGAATGCTGCTTGATTTTTGTTGCACTTGAGGTTACTCCCAAGCGTAAAAGTATCAGTGAATTTGGTTTGCATGGTTTGGCAATGGCATTCCAAGTTACCACGCTTGAAACCACAAAGAGATGACAAGAAAAAGCCTCTGTTGAAATTCCTGATGTTCTTGAACATTACAGTTTTCTTTTTCATTCCAAACATGACTTTATACTGCCCTTGTTTCTCTTCTTTGATTTACAGTTTTAAATTCAGTTTTTTGTGTGTATCTGCTCAGGTTGTTATGGAATAATATGTACTGTATTAAATGTGTTAGCCTCTAATAAGATGCCTATATTATCTACAATAGGTGCCACGTAATGAATGAAAAAGGAGCAGAATTAAGATATTTGGCTTCACTATGTGCACAAGCTGCCCTGTTCTGGCAAATTTAATTTAATCATCTGCAGTTGTTAAAAAGATAATACCTTCTTAGTCTGTTATAAGTTAACCCTTTAGACCCCAGTGTGTCTGTGTATTAAAAAGTCCTGAGCTTTGTGGTGTGGATAGTTTCTAGATACTTTAAGTAAGTGGATACATTCATAACAATGTTGTGATGAGTGTTTTTTTTTCTGCTGTTAAACTGCAGGACGGCACCTCCTCCTCATTGTCTGAGGCAGACTTTTCCACATAAAAATTCAGAGATTTTTCCCATATATGTTGCCAAAAATATTACTTGTGTAAAACATGCAAGACAAAGACATGAGAGATGCTTGAAATCACGTAATCACCATCAATAAAGAGATTCATTCCAGCACAACTATTTACAGCAGTTTTACTGATACTTGTTGTTTTGTCTGGTGTTTTTAGAAATATGTTGAATCAAACTTGGTCTAAGCTACACATTCCACATATTTGATATCAAATTTAATAGGAAATTGTGTGTTTTTCTCAAATGAAAAGCACTTGTAGTTGTCCACGTCTTTCTGTTTTTGAGATAAAGCTGTTTGTTTGGGTTGATCTGGAACAGTATCATTGAAGTAAGGATTCTCAGTGAAATACAGCAAACATTATAGAATTCCACTGGGGTCTAGAGGGTTAAAAAGCATAATAAGTTCATTGTTTTGAAGGTTAAATCATTTTTTTAACAGTTTAAATGTTTACAAATAGTTAATATTATTTTGTTTACTTTATTTTTTATTGTTTCATTTCAGCTGTAAAACTGTTTTAATCTGTGATCTCGAGTTAAGTTAGAGGTAAATTGCCATTTGTTCACAGAGAACAACATGTAGCTGAGTGAAATGCAGCTGCCCTTTTCTCAGCTGTGAAGTCATATGTACACATTTCTTTCACTTTTATCTGTATTTTTTTTGTGCACTTAAGTAAGATTTTGATGAGTTATTGTGATGGTTTACTGAGTGTCAGCTGATTTGTGCCGACAGTTTAGAGAAAATGAGAATTGTGTCTCAGGAAAATACTGTGCATATTATTCTAACTTAAATAGCATATAATTCTAACTTATACAGGATATGTACCTATTTCCTACAGCTGTGATTATTTCTAAATTTTTAGCCTTACATTTTTGCAGAAATAATCGTATGTAATTATGATGCTGTAGTCACTAGAAGTGGATCTTGTAGCAAAATACATATATTTTGGCAGAAAAGTAAATTCATACATTGTCAGTTAACATTTTATTGATTCATTCAGCATGAACATATTCATCTGGTCAGCTTCATGTTTCTCTGCTGTTGCAGATTAGTTGTATATAAACGAGCACTGCACAGTGGCTGCTCACTGCTCCTAATTTTTAGGATGGGTTAAATAGAGAGACTGAATCTCACTCTACATCGTACTATTTATAACTGTGACAATAAAGTCAAATTTTACCTTTAGGAGACAAGACGGAGGATTAACACTGCTGAAGAAATTTGGCCTACTATAGTAAATACAGTATACAAGAGCCGCTAACACCTGTTATCATTATCCACCACTACGAATAAATAAAACTGCATAATGTATACCAGCGCAAAGCACTACTCCAGAGGGAAAAATAAAGAAAAGGGCCAAAAGCCACTCCTCTCACCACGACATCCCATCAAGGTCAATTTGTGGAGCTTTCACATCTCGCCTCAAGTGCACTGCATGCTTCATCTCGTGAATACACATTTTAACAACGGGGAATCCGTCTGTCAGTAAGACACATTCAGTCCTCACGGCCCCTCGCCTGGAGGTCCGGAGAAGAGGACAGAGTAGCTCTGCAGCAGCTACGTCACTGCAGAGCCACCGACACATGAGACAAATTGCCCCAAATCACTCTCCGGGTGACTCCCACTTAGCTCCTTTCACACAGAGCCAATTTCAAATAAACACACACACACAATGAGCCATAGACCCATGGCGTTATATGCACACAAGCATCTGCCCACCCTCATACACATAGACACACACACACACACACACAAACACACACTCACTCACTCATACAGATAACTCTCACGGCATGCCAAAACTGGGGTCACAGCCACTCATGGCAAATGAGTGCCAAACAGACTTGAGCAGATGAAGAGATGAGGGGAGCCCAAACACACACACACTCACACACACACACACACACACACACATACACACACATACACAAACACACACACACACACACACACACACACACACATACACATACACATACATTCTTCCTTTGTGTGTGCCCCCTCATGTCTGTTTGTCTCAGTGCTCCAGCCTAAACTGACGCTGTTTTTCACCCATTAGCCTTATTAATCTTTTTAATCAGCGGAGTGTTCACACTCGTTAGCATCAGGGTTAGCCGCATGGCGACCCAGCAGGGATTAACATTCAGCAGGTTAGTCATGATGTCAGCCACAGCCGCAGAAGCTAAACATGTCCCATTAGCAGCCAATAGGTGACTTGTTCTCAATTACTGACCGATACAAGATAATCACACTTAGTGACATTACAGAGAGGAACGCACACACAGATGCTTGATCGCTTGCACGCGCGCATGCACCCACCCACACATGCAGACACACACGCGCAGACAAAGTGAAGAAGTGGAGCAGGTTAAATGAAGCGAGGGAGACAAGGAGGGATGAGTTAAATGAAGGAGAGAAGAGGAGCTTTCCCCTCCAACTCATTCTAATCTGTTGTGATTGTATCCATAGTCAGGTCTGTCCATGGCCAGATGGTCCACAACACACACACACACATCCACACACACACACACATCCACACACACACACACACACACACACACACACACACACACACACACACACACACACACACACACACACACACACATATTCATGCACAAGGATACCCAGAAGCCTAAATTCTCACAGGAAAGCAATCAGAAATACAGTAAATTTGCTAAACCTCTCAACGCACCATATTACTTTTCCACTAACTGCAAATTGGGGGAAATTGAAAAGAAAGAAAATAGCAGAAAAGGCTAAAAGATATTCAATTAGAAAACAGAAAATGAAAGATGAAAGAGGAGAAAAAAAACAGAGAAATGGCAGAATAGAGACAGAGTAGAGGGAAAATAAAGGACAAAATAAGACTTCTGCTTTTTTATCTCCCCTTGTGTTGTTGCAGCGTCTGACTGTTTCGACCCGCTGGCGAAAGGGTTTGTGTTCAATCACACTTTCCTCTGAGACGGAAATTAGAGTGCTCTCTTTGGAGCCTCACGGCGCACACATCCACACAAATGCGCAAAGCCTCGGACTTGCACACACACATACACACTCCTGCCCTTAGCACATGGACTCACATGCATGCACACACACTGTGCTTGTCTTTGAATAACCAGAAAATGCCTGCCTGGCTGGCCGGCTGGCTGGATGACTGGCTGGCTGGCTGGATGCTCAGGGGCAAGTCTGACATGAATCCCGTCTGATGCCTGTTTTTGCACTCCGATAATTCAATTAGGAGGGAGGACGGCCTGTGCACTGCTGCACACACCGGTCAGAAGTTGTGCCAAAACCCCAGGCCATGGGGTAATAGTGAGAGAAGGGATACATTACATGATGTTACCTGCATGCGCTGACAAGAAGAGACAAGGCGTGACCTGTGGGGCATCTTAGCCGGCTCAGTGGCAGTATGACCACACCGACATGGCAGGAATGCTTTGTAGATCCACTAACCTATGGACAAACACACACACCACACACAGAGCACATTTTATATGCATGTGATGGTTGAAAAGAAATTGTATATTTTCTATACATGCAATGTTTACACCAACAGCACATTGGACTCGCACTTTGCATTTCAATGACCCCAGTCTGCATCTATAGCTACATCTGTATACTGGCGACAAAATTGAGCTAAAACCTGAATATATCACAGGAGAAACATAATAAATGCAGATGTGAATAACATGCCATGGCCCTGCAGTCACCAGACCTTATCCCAATTAAACACCTGTAGAAGATTTTTAACCGACAGCGCTCTCCACCGCAATCAGAATCACATGAGGGTAAAACCAAATGAAGGAATATCTTTTTGGATATCCCTCCAGTAGAGATCCACAGATTTGTAGAATCTATGCCAAGGAGAGCTGAAGCTGTTTTGGCAGCTCGAGGCAGCTGAACAATTGAGTGTATTATACTGTATGTGGTTTGTTATATATTGGTTTTTCCTTTAATTTGACACCATCTGTGTCGATATAAAGCAAAGCAAGTTTATTTGTAAAGCACTTTTCTACAACAGGGCAATTTAAAGTGATGTACATTAGACATACAATGGCAAAACAAAATGAGGACTATTCATAAAACCACCTCTATTTGACATTGAGTCACTGCTGTATTATACCGTTAGCTTTCGATGATGTTTTGCTATTTTGCCTTTATTAATAGAGAGGGGAAAAGACAGAAAACAGCCTTGGTACTGGCCTACCGAACCTGACGCTGTTTGTGCCAAGGCCCATCAGTGCATGCACTTTTATCAGAGGCTAAGAATTTTTAATGTTGACCCTGCTTTTATGAAAATGTTTTATTCTTGTTTTATTGAATCTGTTTTAACCTTCTCTTTTACTTGCTGAAAATGTTTTATTCTTGTTTTATCAAACCTGTTTTAACCTTCTTTTTTATTTGCTGATTTGAATCGCTTTCCTTGAAAAACAAGAATATGTTGGAAGGAATTGCATGCAAAAAAAAAAACCTGCAGGCACACATCTAAACAGTCTCACCCACATGTATTATATCAGAGAACCGATCCAACAGCATTCGGTGAAGTTCTAGGAGAAGACATGTAGGCCTCCATACGGCCCTCCAAAACAAGTGTTTTCAGATGCAGGCTCCAAATGGAGTGGGAGAAAAAATAACCAGAATGCAAGGCAGAAAAATGCATCATTGCGACGGCTGCAGGAACAGTAACAGTAGTTACCTCCATGTCCTGTATATGAAGTCAGAATTTTTTCAAGCAGCATAGTTTGTACGCTTCCATGCTAATATTATGATGTTATCAGTGCGGGGTAGAAATTCCTTTGGGCAGGAATAACACTGAAATAGCTGACAGGCTAGCTGGAATTTTTACTAGATTAATCTGTCGTGTCATGTTTTCTCCTGCAAATTTGGTCAGATATGTCAGTAATAACGTTGGCTGATAATGGTAATCACTATAATAATGTTGACTGATGATGGTAGAAAGCAACAGGCTCTAATATAAAATATATACTACTGGAATGTTAAAATCATGTTGTAACATTTCAGGGACGCCTGCGCAGACCAGGCGCCTCATAAGGTTCAGGGCAGACAATGAGGAGCAGTTCACCAAGAAGAAATATGCTGCTAAACACCCACGGGAGTGAGTGAGCTGACTCATTTGTTACCAATGTATAAACTTATAATTCTCGTAACCATGATGTAACTAATCTTTTTTTTTTATCTGTCACAGGATACCGATCAAAGAACAAATAAAAAAATAAATACTTTAAATTTATTATACAGTCTATGGATCCAACTCGTTATTTGGACTGCAGTACTAATTTTTGGACACACAGTTGTTACATATTGCTCCTTTAACCACTAGGTGACCAGAATGCCCATTTTACTGTTGTTTTAAAAATGTAAATTCGCAACAAAACTAAATATATAATATTCATTTGCTTATATTTACATGCAAAGAGAAGCACAATGAGTAAAGCAATGTATAATAATAAACTGCGATGAAATGCAGTATATTGTGACAGAGGGAAAGCTAAAAACACAAGCACACACACAAGCAGATCACATATGGTCATCTCCATTGAAAGAGAGAAACAGAAAACTCACTCACCCATAAAAATCTCATCCCCCCATCACCACACACACACACACACACACACACACACCCCGCTTTGCCTTTCTTGCCCTCCTTCTACTCCACTGCTCCACTAATGTCATTCTTGACATGACACCAATGTTTTTCCCTCCACATACATGTTGAGGAGCAGCAAGCATCATGTCCTCCTAACTAGGGCAAGTAGAAGGCCAGTGAGGATATTTACGTTCTGAGGTTTTCACGTGTGTGTGTGTGTATATCTGTGTGTGTTAGTGTGTTGTTCTTGGTATCTTTAAAAGGGAGCGCTATTGTTGGAGGGGAGATTGCGGCTCTGAAAGCAAAATTCACTCAGGAAGCATTTGTTCCGGGAGGAGATGAGTAAGGAGATGAGTTGTTTTTCTACATAGACACACACATTCAAACACACAAACACACATACACACAACACGCGCACGGGCTACAAGCTCAAACACACAATTACACACTTACGTACACCCCCTCCTGAGGCAGGCGGGGGGGATGAGTTGATGGTGGGTTGCAGGTAGTGGATGATATTAAGGGTGTCTTATTTTTAGGGGGAGAAGGGAAGCAGAGGGTGTAGGCTGCACCCTTTTCACAGATGAAAACCACACAAGAGGCATGAAAAATAGATGAATGGAAAGCCTTCCTTCCTGAATCACGGAGAGATCGAGGTAGAGGAAGACAACAGAGGGGTAATGACTGAAGATAGGGGTTATTTATCCTTCCTCTGAGTGGTTCCAGTGACCCCCCTCAGGGCGCTCTGCCTTCAAGCACTACTGAAGCCACGCACACACACACACACACACACACATGTAACGGTTCACAAGTTCAACAGGACCCCTTTAACATGTGAAGTGATCACATATGGTGCTCTTTACAAGGTCAGGCACGCACAGCGTAAACCTCGTAGCCTTTATTTCAGCAGGGTATTCCCACTGAGATAGGAGGAACGCCAGGCTGAGAACATAGCAGGACACACAGACCATGCAAAGCCACATAATACATCTAGAAAGACAACACAGAAATGAAGCGATGATGAAAGTGAGGAAGAGCAAGCATGTGAAAGACAAAGTGGGAGAGACCGCATGAGAGATGGGGGGGGGGGGGGTTGTACAATCTAAATGCCATACAGATAGAAACTAATTCAAAGCCTTAACAACTCCCAGTAGTATCATATTTCATAGTTGTATCAACTGCTTTGAACTCAGTGAGAAAGCTCGTTCTTTAAATCTGAAATCTTCCTGCAGGCTGTTCCTCACTGTGAGGGCAGACATCGAGATAGATTTCTAGCCCGTATTTGTTGACAAAGCTTTTGGGACGTTCAGCAGAAGGGAATCTTGGGAACTACCGCTGTAGCCACCTCTACAGTCTTCTGTAATCTAAATACATAAATAAGGGGAGTACAGACAGAATGAATTCATGAATAAATATAAGATACCACAGCGACTTTGCATTCACATGGACAAGAAAAATGTGTGTTCAGTTCTGTTTTTTTTTTTTCTTTTCGTATTTTTTCGTTCCTCACAAATCTCAGAACACTATGATAAATAGTGTCTAATACACACAGATGCTGAGCAAATGTGCAGACCCAACAGGGACATGTAATCACTGGGCTCACTGCTCTCTTCCACACAAAAAACACTTTTCATCAAAATGAATTATGTCAGCCTTTGACCTTAAATTTAAGAGATGATGATTATCAGAACCATGTGGCTCTTTTTACTTTTAATTTTTAATTATCATTAAAATTACCCCCTTGACAGAAGGTTGACTTGAAATGACTTTTAAAATAGTGAAAGTCATCTGTAGAGCGTTTTTCAAAAGTTTGTTCGACTGTGGGCGCACAGCAATGGATATAGAAAAGGAAGCACATATAACTCAAAAGTGATTAAAAATAGATTAGTTGCGTTGTCTAAATAAAAGCTGCACTCAAACCTGCTACTCTTCTCTGACTCCCGAGTTTTGCAAAAGAAAATAAATAACTGCATCATCTGCATAAAATTAATTTTGCCTTGTCATAAAACTCAAAGCGAGTAAAAAGGCAGCTCTGACATTGAATTTAAAATCTAATTTTCATGTTAATAAATTTCAAGTGAGTCACTTCAAAATGAACTCATTGAACCAGTGAATGCTGATTTAGTAATTTTTGTGATATAGAGTTTGACCCCTTGGATTAAAAAAAGTCTCCTCTCAAAACTCTTCTCCTCAGTATTTACATTTTAATTAGAGTGACATGACAGTTGTATATTTGTGGTTTTATGAGGTTATTCTTTGGTTTATATTATCACATATTTATCCCCCAGTGTTTTATGTTGTTATATTGAGGCTGAAGTTGAAGAAAAATGTCCTTCAAAATTAACAACAAAATATATTGTTTGTCCATCCCTCCTAGAGTGTGACGTAGACACCCCAGTTGACAGGACACAATTTCTATACATACAGTATAAACATTAATTTCTTGTATGTGCTCCTCTTTGCATCTCTACATGTGTAACTTATTTGTCATGCCTTGTGCTATTTTCATGTACTTTACTTTAGTATGTTTGTTTTTTAACTCAGCACGCTGACAAAGACTTGTCAAACACATAAACGTCTATTTTTTTATTTTTTTTTTTTATATAAATACTCAGGACTCAGAAAGCTTTAGATGTTTTCCCTCTTGTTTTTTAAGTGGCATGGCCCTTGAGTTCAAACAGCACCTTTGTTAACTGAGTGTGATTAGAAAAACATACAGACATGCTCCACTCCACAGACTCCACTCCACACATACTTTTCCTTCGAGCACAATCAAAATCCTTGAAAAGATTCTGTTTGATGGCGTCTGTGTTTTGTTTTATGTTAAGTGTTGAGGATCCGATGCACTGTACATACTGTACCATACTAAGGTATATATTTCTGCAGCTGAATATCCATGATAGAGCTGCAACAATGATCAAATATTTTGATAACTGATTCAGTCTTTTTTTAAAAGCAAAAATGTCAAATATTTTCTGTTTGTTTTAGTCATTTATGATGGTTATTGAAGAAGACATGAAAGAGGCAAAAGAATGATGAATAAAGGAGAGTGATGTCGGTTCTTTGAGCTAAACTAAAAAAAGGTACGATGAAGGCAAATGGAGAAATGTTGATGACCAAATAAAAAAAACACTGTAACATGGGAGATCTCATCAGTAGAATCTTGGGGTTTTGAACAGTTGGTTGGACAAAAGAAGCGGTACGAAGATGTTACTTTGGGATCAGGGAAATTATGACTACAATTTTTGACATTTTGTAGTCTAATTGTCTTAATTGTGAGAAATAATTGGCAGATCAATCAGTAATAAAGATAACTGGTAGTTCCATTAATCTGTTTTGTTTGCCCGGCACTCTATTCACTCTATTTACAGTCTTCTGCAGGCACACATGCTTGTTCACAGTGCTTATATGTATCACTGTACTCCAAAGTGTGTCTGTACTGTCTGCATGTGTGTGTTTGTAGAGGTAAATACAGTATGTGTGTGTGTCATCTGGCCTGTGTTAGTACTTTGATGTGATTTGATCACTTGTGATCTGTGCTTTTGGGGCCTCAGTGGCCTGTGGGATAAAACACACCATGGTGTCATCGTGTTTTAAATCTCTCTCTTCTGCTCTGCTAATTGGTAAGAGCCACAGGCCCTACTACAAGACAAACGCAGCGCCATCAGGCCCACAGGGGCTCTGGTGTGTGCGCAAGTATGTGTGTGTGTGATTGTAAGTGGGCGGCTGATTAGGTATTCAGGAGTGGATGTGTATGGGCGGATGTGTTCGCTGTGAGAATGATGATGACTTTTTCTAATATGAAACGTATGCGCGATTATTTTTTACGTACGTGTAAGCCTTGTCATGTCTCTGGTTGTGGGCTATTATCTGTCATATCCTTTTACTGACTATAATTTGTGATTTTTCTTTCTTGTCTGTGTGTATTTAAGTGAGGGTGTGAGTACAACCGAATCTGATGCTTGTGCTTTTGTCACTGCCCAAGACTTTCTCTGTCTGCCCCCTGCTCAACCTTATCCAGTCTACAACTCTTGACAGCATGCTCGAGGTGGACAAGGTCAAACCTCTCCAGTGTGTCTAAACAACAATTCATACTTTAAACGGTCCCCTCTGCGAGTTCTGCGTCGTCCGCCAGCAGCCATCTTGCGCCCTGAGCCGCCAGTTTCTTTCTGACAAGTTCAATGGCAGCCTGGCTGTGGGTCATGCCTGAACACGTGGGGCTGTATCTTGTCAGGAACCTGATGGCTCTACACTGGGGCTGCTTATCTCATAGACAGCCTCACTGGCAGCACTGCGGCAGGTGAAAAAGAGGAAGCACAGGGAGGGACAACTAGGGAAGGAAGGGAGAATCGAGCGGAGGGCATGGGAGCAGAGTATGAGAAGACTGGGGGAGGGAGGGTATGAGCAACTGAAGTTGAAGGGGAGGGGGGCTAAATAAAGAAAAGAGGAAAAGGAGGGCAAAGTTTGGAAGGGATAGTAGAGCTGAGGGAGAGATGAAGCAGAAGGGGGAAAAGGGAGGATTTGAGCGGGACTAAATGGGCGATGAAAGGAGAGATTTAAGAAGGAAATGGGGGATTTAAGAGGATGGAATGAGGTGAAGTGGACAGAGGGGAGGAAAGATGAGAGAGGGAATGAAATGCACAGTAATATGAAAAGAGTAGGATAGTGTGGAAGAAATAAGGCCAAGGAAAGAGGCGAAAGGTTGATGAATGAAGGAGAGTGATGTCAATTCTTTTAGCTAAACTGAAAAGAACATCTATTCATATCTACACAACCGAACAAGTCGATAAATATTAACAGTGGAGAGAGCCAGCAGCGACAGAATTAACAGACCATAACAATGTTATGTAAGTCACAACATAACTCACATTACACATGCGGTTTATGTTGTAGAACAGTTTGGTTAAGTTTAGACATAAAAAAATATATTTAAAAAATTACTTAAATCAGATCAGCCAATAAAACTGGGTCAGTTTTAAAAAGACCATCGTTATGGTTAAAATAACTATGTTATGGATGCCACCTCACGGAAGTGACATCCCTCACATGATGGAAGTGATGATGGAAGTCACGTCCACAACTAAGCTTCAGTAACTTAAAACATTAAACTGGAAAAGTGCAACAGATGGTGAGCTGCAATGCCAACACAACTGCCAGATGCAGCCATCGGAAGTTCAGCCAACATTAACATAACCTCCACTTATATTATCCCAAACTGAAACAAGAGGAGTGAGAAGTTAGCTGTCAATGGTCAAATGAAACAGAGCAGCAAAAAACAGAATTACTGTTTCACAGTTGTGTGTCTCCATCAACCAGTCAAGTTACAGTTTACATCCTCGTCTGTCCAGGTTCGTATAACGTATGTAGTGAAGACTGAATGTAATATGGCAGTTAGCACTATATTAACCTGTAACTTAAGGAATTCAGTAAAAAGCATTTGGCAAAATGGAAGTTCTCACTATATCGACGTGTGTGATTCCAGTGAATAATTTCTAGTGAGAAACATACTTTCTTCACTTAGAGACTATTTTTAGAGAGTACATAGAGAAAGAGAGCAGAATATTATAATGTCATAGTGAAGTTGACCTTTTTGGTTATAAAATGTCACCTCATCATTTTATTGTATTAGATATTGATGTGCAGTTTGTCATAATTATTGTATTCATTCTTGAGTCATGAACAAAAATGTGTTTAGTGAGGCCACAGTGTGCATTTGACCTTTGTCCACCAAAATATACTCAATTCATCTTCGAGTACAAGTGGTCATTTATGCCAAGTTTGAAGCATTTTCCTCAAAGCCTTCACAAGAATGGGATGACCTGACAAGACCTGTGGCCATGTCTGTCGCCGGTGGGGAGCCATGTTTTTATTTTCCAGTTTTCATTCAGGTCCTACAGCATACAGTCATGAATGTACACAAAAATTGGCTGTTGGTCCAGTAGTATTTGAGATTAGCTGCAGACAAGCAGAAAGTCCATTGATCACACAGGTACACATGCAAGCAATCACATGATCCCCTCCAGGTGTAATAACTGTATGTACACTTTTCATTTCACACAGGACTCAAACCTCAGTCTCCTGGGTAAACGTCCTATATTTATCTGAGTCATCCATCCACCCCACCTCTCCCTTTCTCACCCTTTATACTTCTCTTGTCATACTTACTACATCCACAAGAGGTTGCTGCCTAATAGTAAACAGACCTATCAGTGGGAATAAACCGCCTGCACATCGGACTGAAAAAAAAGGGTAACACGAAGGTGATGGAGAAATGTTGACTCGGAACAAAAAGAAAAAATACTGTAAAATGGGAGATCTTAACTGGAGGCAGGGAGTGAAGGCAGATAAGAAAATAGAGAAAAGACGTGCTGATGACCCTCCTCCGGGTCTTGTGAGTGAAAGGAGGGGTGGAGGGGGAGAGAGAGGGCAGCTGAGCAAGCAAGCAAGATGTGAAGACAGGTTAGCCACTTATGCATTCAGACATCAGAGATACAACACCGATAGAGTGGAGAGATACAGATAGGTCAGAGGCAACTGTTACCGCCAAGGCTGACGCTTACTTAGCTTTTTTTTCCTCTGCATTTAAAAAGAAAATTGCATTTTTTTCAGTGGCCGACAAGGGCAGTAACACCAGGCTCACATTTGACACAACCCATGTACGGGTAAAACTATGTGAGCACCGAGTACACAATTTAAAAAAACAGACAGGAATGTAGTGGACACAGTTTTTTTTTTTTTTTTTTTTTTTTTTTAAATTCAAGTTAAATCAAGATTAATCACTTAAAGGAGAAGTGTGTGATTTCCAGTGGCATCTAACGTTCAAACCTTAGATTGCAACTAAGAGGATTTACCCCGACACTGCCCCTCTCTCACCAAGAGTACGGTGGCCGTCAGTGGACAAAATGGCAAGTGAAAGCTATCTCACAACAAACTACAATTATGTATGTAGGATGAATTACCTGTCCAGCAGAAAACAGGCAACCTCGGCGTCACTGTGAAAACGTTTGTCCTCCATCAGCGATTTCCAACGTGTAAATGCTATGCCGATGTTGATTCATGTTTTTGCCGTTTCCTGTCATGCTTGCGTTTACTTTCTTCGCGTCTCCGCTTCTTGGATGACGGGGATTCACTGTCCGCTGCTTTTTGTTCTGGTACAGTGTATGTATGATCCTCCATTTGTCAAAACTGTGCCAGTCAAGGTTCACAACGCTAAATGATCTGCCAGCAATCACCCGCCTCTATCCTCCCCGTCTACTTCCGTGTTTACGCTGCGGCGTCTACGTAAGGTCGCCATGAGCTTCCCAAGACTCACTGTTAGTGCAGTTTGTCCGCTCTGCGCTGCCGTAGACGGCGCAGGATGTTGATCTCCGTAAGTCGACCCGACAGTATGTAACTATAAATGGCTATTTCTAAAGTAACGGGAACATATAGATTATGAGTTTATGTTGACTGATAATAATAATAAATAACATACTTATTTGTTGTTTTGTTTTGTTTAGTTAAATCAACTCATATAATAATATTCCTAGAGAAACATGCATATTAGCAGACTTCCCAGCATGCATTGTTTGAGAGTCAAAGCTCTCTTGAGAAAACATATATGATGAAAACTTGCTGTGTGTCTCTAATACACTTAAAGATAAGTCATATGTGTGTTTTCAGAATAATGAAAGAACCTCAAACCATGATGAAGGTTAGCACTGAATCCAGTCCCTACCCACGTCCACTTAAAATTTTATAGTTTCACTGGGAGCATATTGTCTTTATGTCAGTGCATTTGAAGTAAAAAATTAAGTTTTTAATAGTTTTTAACTTAAAGAAGCTTTTTTATAGTGCAGAGCAAATATATTTGTACAGCCTCAATCGTATACACTTATTCTGAATTTGATGCTATCAATACGTTCCAAAAACACATTTCTCTTAACAACATTCAGTAAGTGTTTGGGAACTGAGGGCACTAACTGTTGAAGTTTCGAAAGTGAAATTCTTCTCCATTCTTGATAGAGGACTTCAGGGGTCTCTGTTATCAATTTTTGCATATCATAATGCACCACACATTTTCAGTGGGAGACAGGTCTGGACTGCAGGCAGCCCAATCTTGTAGCCCAACTCTTTTACTACCAATACATGCTGTTGTAGGACGTGCAGAATGTGTCTTGCCATCATGCTGAAATAAGGACGGATGTCTCTGAAAATGAAGTTGTCTGGATGGCAGCATGTGTCGCTCCAAAACCTTTATGTACCTTTCAGCATTAATGTGGCCTTCAGAGATATAATAGTTAACATACTATAGGCACTGGTGATTTTTGAAGTTGGCACTAGTAACAATCTGAGTGCTCTTTCTTCTCTTTAGCACGGAGGTCAAAAGATCTTTGATTTCTGAAAACAATCACGGCATACTTTTCCACTTTGCATCAGTGCATCTGAGACGAGCCCTGGAAAGTTGGCAGCGTTTCTGCCTTTTTTTTTTCTTTTAAATGTCTTGCCAGCATCAAATTAAGAATAAGCGTTTCTTTACACAAAACAATACAGTTTTTGAGTTCGAACATTAAATATCTTGTCTTTGCACTGAATTCATTAATGCAAGTTGAAAAGTATTTGCAAATTATTGCAGCTATTATTTGGATTTTACAGTGTCCCAGTTTTTTGGAAATAGGGGTTTGTAATAGCACAGAGACTGATTGTCAAAACCACTGAAGAAAGCAAAAAACTTTCTGCCTGGTGTGTACAGTACAGCTGTGTCAAGCACAGCTGCACAGACATCACAGGTGACCTTTTAAAGCCGTATGGTGTGACTTTAATATCTCACCCTCTCATCCCCTCCCTCCTCCCCTCTTCATCTTTCCCCTCTTTACTATAATAGAGGCAATTACCTCTCATCTTTTCATCTTATCTTGAGCCTCCTCCCATTCTCCTCTCTTTCTCCTTCTCCTTTTCTCTTCTATCACTTTATTTCTCAGCAGTCTACTTTTCTTTTCCACCACACCCCTTTAACTGTCAGAGCCCTCTTTTTTTCTATAAAAATGAAGTCTATTTCCTTAAAAGCTGACAGGGAGGTTCTGATGGTGATTTGGCAGCGTGTCATTGCGGGTAATGGCGTTTGGAGTTCCCAGCTTCATTGGACTACATTATAAAGTGTTTGATCTATACGCACTCTTCTTAGCACTCTTCTCCTTTTTTTCCACCGTAGAGATCTTTGACAGGCGTAGAAATGAGACGGAAGACTCTAAGAGACTTTTCAATCTCTTCTGAAAGGAAATTGGAGCACAGGGGCGGGTGGGCTGGTGGGAATGGACAAAATCTCATATATTTCAGGAGTTTTCATAAGTTTTTTCCATGGCAGAATGGTAGTTTTAATATTTCAACTCCCCGATTGAAGTATTATGGTTCTGGACTGCATTAGAGATTCTACACAGCTTCCCTTGTGCAAGTGATATCCCTCTCCAAAGCCAAAGCAGTGAATACATTCAGAACTGAAACCTATTTCTGTGTTGAAGTGGGGTTTGAGTGTTTTGTGTGGACTATGTGCTACACCAGTGTCTGATTATAGTGCTTCCTCCCAGTAAAAGAGGAAATGATACAAGTCCCCATACAGCAGGTGTGGGTCTTGTGTCTTCATTGAACGCATCGCCTGCTGAGGCTTTGTGTCAGCGAGCGATGGGGTGCGCAGTGGAAAAAGAATGGCTGGAGAGAGTTTGATTGAGAGGGATGGACAGATAGGAAGATGAGCTTTTCAGATGTGTTAACCTATCATGCTGTAATGAATGCGTGCCATCTGTCTCTGTACCTCTATTACAGTAAAAAACTCCTTTAGAGAGACCACAATCACATTACATACATACACACTCACACACTCTCCCGGCACCTCTAATTGCTGCGTGGGCAGCCACCTTTGACATCCTCAATCAAAGGACCTTCACACTTACGCACGCAGATGCACGAGCCCACGTGTCTGCATGCTGCTCACAGAGATCACACACATAAACATATACAAAGATGTACACATACAGTAGAAAAATTCAAGTAATGTAATGAGAACAAGATCAATTTCTTACACTTCAAAATCCCTCCCCTTCAAGGCTGTTTGAAAGAGTGCAGACACACATCTAGTGAGAAAGAAATCATCTACAGTGTGTGTGTGGAGCTGTGAGTGTTGGATTGAGCTAATGAAGTTAAGAAAGAGGTTTTGAGGAAGCGTGGGCGGATGTCTTGCTAGCAATCTTAATAAACATCACATCCACTTTTAATTAACAACATTTTCCTGTGACGACAAGATACTAACAACCAACAGCCTCATGCCTGAGGAGGAGTGTTTGCATGTCTGTATCGATGTGTGTGCGTGCGTGGGTGTCTGTGAATGTGTTGAGGTGTGTGTGTGTGTCGCTGTGATGCGCTGCACCTCCCCCTCTTCATGCTCGGTGCCTGTGTGTCAAGAATTAAGGGAGAGTCATAATTGCATGAAAACTAATTTCATCTCTGAAAACCCTATTTAATGGCTGCGACTTTATTGCCTCATCCTCTGTGGCTATAAATTATGTGAATTACTGTTCTTTTTCCTTATAAGTACATGCAAAATTTAAGCTTCTCAGTGGATAATAGATCCTATTTGAATAATGGTGTCTTGTAACACATTATAGTCTATCTCTCCTATGCAACAATAGAACCCTGCAAAACAAGTTTCAACAACAGTTTATATCTGAAAAGAGGATCTGGTTCGTATCTGCAAGGCTGATTTAGTTTTGGTGTTCATTTAAAAGACAGGAAGAGAGCCGATATGTTATAAATCCCCCTGATATTAAAGGGATAGTTTGGATTATTTAATGTGGGATTTGTATCAGTTACTTATGAGTAGTCAGTGTATTACATGCAGTAGATGCTAGTAGGCATGCAGAGAGGGACACCAGCAGGAAGCTAAGCATTGAAATGCTGCGGACAGGATCAGCAACACAACGTATTTTAACCACTGTTAAACCAAATGTAACTCTTTCCAAACCTAACAAACTTCATGGGTGAAATCATCCATTTTACCTTGCAGAACACAGCAGTTGCTGGTCTATAGCCACCTCAATCTGTTTGTTTCTGTAATTGTGTGACTTAAGTAGTACTTCAGTATAGTACTTCAGTACTATTCTTTGAAAACACAGAAATCACACAATAATACATACAAACTAACAGATCATGGCAGCTGTAGAGCAGAAATTCCTGTGTTTCGCAAAATGACTAGTTTCACCCATGGAGTTTGGTTGGTTTGGAAAGGGTGATATTTGGCTAAATATAGCCTACACCTAAAGTGATCTAGATTTTTTTTTTTTTTAAATGGACCTTTTTAAGTGGCTAAAATATGTTTTCCTGCTGACCTTGTCCACAGCACTTCATTGCTCAGCTTCCGTGCTAGTACCCCTCTCTGCTTCTCCAAACTGGGACCATCTGCTGTAGGCAAAACACTAACTATTGATAAGAACTTCATAAACCCCACATTAAATAATCTGAACTATGCCTTTAATCCACCAAACACAGCAAACCAAACTGGGACTCTGAGTGCAGCTCCAAACGCTTGTCTGGGTGCTCTCCAGCATGTGAGGGTGTTGGGTGCAGGATGATCCTGAGATTAGCTGTTTTCTTAGATACAGTGCATGAAGGGCATGAAATTTAAGCTCCAATCTATGAAATTAACTGGACTGATAGGTACAGCAGAGCTGCGCAGCAGATTCCCGAACCCATGCATTATTGACATGGACATATTTTCCTACGTAACTCTAGTGTTGTCTGGCCCTGAGATGGTTTTATGTGTCCAAGGTTTGAGATGCCAGTCTTTGAGATTTCTGCTTCCTCTGCAGTACAGTTACAATTTGCTAGCATGTTTAAAAAAAGCTGTAAAAGAGCCTCTTGGATGAACCATATACTAGATAAATATGATAAAGTGCCCTCTAGGGTGCACTTCCAGTGCAAAAATGTGATGTGATGCAATGCTTTATCGGCTGCTCTACATGTTAGACAAGAGTTTTGAACTGTCTCGCCATAAACACATCTTGACTTACTGTGTGCTGATGCCACACTGCATGTAGCTGGTGCTCTTCTTTGCATTTCTTTTTTTTTCACCCCTGTGTGACAGTCTGGGTCCACCACTGATGAGCACTAAAATGCAATTCAACATTTTATTAGGGTAGAGACTCAAATCTCTGAACAAATTTGCCCAACAAAATGGCCTACGTGGTTAGTTATCATTAGAGAACTATTTTATTTTTTGTTTGTTTGTTTTCATTTTTATTTTTTATTTAAATGGTGAACCAAAACTGTAACCCATATCCTCCCAACTACTAACTGGGGTTCTCATGAATAAACTAGTGCAAGAAACAACCATCATAAGCAAAATGTTAACTTATTTCATCCTTATAACATTATTAGTTATGTAATTAATGTCATCTTCATGTCATGGAAAAAAAAGATTGGGCTTCATTCACCAATATCTTTGTAATTTTTTTCTTAATAAAGGTCAGAAGAAAAGTGTCAGATTAACAACATCCTCTTAAACCTAATTAGCACAGGTAAACACCCCACCCATCTCCATATGTGAGCATGGCTTGATTTGCGTACTATGTTTGCTACATCAGTGTCTGTCTCCTTCAAAATGAATGAAAGAGCCACGAACTCAAACAGAAATGTGAATTCAATCAAAAAAATGTTCCATCTCTTAAACTGCATGGGTATAAATGGGTCCTCCAGGACCACAATACATCGGTAATTCAAAAGCACAACTTAAAACAGAAACAGAAAACATTCAATTGAAGTCACTGGGAACAAACTGGTTTACAAAATCATGAAAAAGTTGAATGAAAGAATAAAGCACCTGTGAGATATGACAGTAGTATACCTCTGGGGTGTGTGGGTACCCCAGGTGATAGAATTAAAGTTGAAGTAAAATGTGTCTGTGCTGAGGTTTTGGAAGTGGGAGGCAGGTCTCCCTAGGGGGGAGGTTCAGTGAATGGCATTAATTATCAAGAGGAAATCACATAGAGTAGGCTGAATGTGTGTGATTTTGTGAAAGATACATTAGGGAATTTTACAGTTTTTCCCACCTTTTTATGTATTTGGAGTAGTCTAGAAGTATGTCAAACAGCAGTATTTGGCTATCTTGGCTGAATTGTTGAGTGTCTGTGAGATCAAATAAGATATTAGTTTCTCAGTTTAAAAGTGCCAGCAAGACTGTTTGTTGGCAATGACTATTTTATATTGTCATATATGAATGTACAGCAGACATTAGTATTACTGTGAAAACTGAGTGATGCATGGATGTGGAAAGCTGCCCAGTTTGACTGATGTGTGGTGGGCAGGCGTGGAGGACATATGCGACGGATCATCTTCCTACAGTGACTAAGTCTCAGAGGAAAAGAACTTAAGCAACCAGAACTCTCTTGGATCGCATCCCTATTTGCACCAGGTAGGCATATCTGCAAAAACTGTCACTCAACAAACCTGTAGGTGTTGTCGTGATTAATCTGGATTAAGTGGGATTTGTGTGTGATTTATTTTGTCATGATTTTGTTCAAATATTAGCTTTAATATTTGAATTAGAATTAATGCTCTAGATCTGATCTCTAGCTTTATTTGGTTATTAGTATGAATATACAGTGTCCAATTATTTCAGTAACTACTCAGCATTCATAATTGCAATTATGTATTGATAATGACAGTTTCTTCCGTTCAACAGCAGTCCAGCTCCACATTTACCACACACACAGAGGTCTCCATGATAACTCTGTCCCTGTGACAAAACCCAAAGTGTTCCCACAATGCCTGTTTCTTTTGAGACTCTCAGAACAGTTTTGTTCGAGTGACATGTTGTTGGAAAAGATGCTGAGCCACATTTGAATTGTTGCAACTTAATGTCTCGCCCCCCCACTGAGCGCCTCTGTGTGTGTTCGTCTGAGTCAGAGGAGGATGGGGGATGGAAAAGAAAAGGGAAGAAAATTTCTGAGAAAATCAAAGCCCGAAGAAAGGCAAAGCAACTTCACTCTGCCAAGTCACGTTGAACACATAATTATATGAATCGACATTATGGAAAAAGTTGATATTTGGCATTTCTGCTCTGACATCATCAGTTGCTGCAAGAATACATTAAGCTCAGCGCAACAGATAATTATTCACTGACATACATATTAAAAGTACATATTTGTTCTGAGAAGACAGTCTCTCCTCATCAAACATTACGTAGCATGACAAGATGATGACGACCATTAGTGCATGGATGTGTGCTTAACAGCAGTAAGTGTGGCCGGGCGTAGCAGCAGCATTAACTGTAGAAAAGTCCTGTCAAATCAGTCCAATTTTATCATCCCTGCACTGGTTGTCTGTTAATTTTAGAATGCATTTTAAAACTGTATTAATTACCTAACCATCCGTGGTCTGGCTCCAGACTACATTAAGGAGCTTTTCACACCGTATACCCCAGCCAAACCATTGAGATCAGCTGATCAAAACCTTTTGGCTGACCAGACTGAAAACCAAGGATGATGTTGCATTTTCAGTGATGGCACACAACGACACACAGTATGCATGTGGACACAACCAGCAAATTAGCTTGGCTTGTGAAGTGATGCAGTTATTCACATGAATCCCAGCAAAGGATAGACTCTACAAGTCAGACCTAATAAGCCGTTTAGGTTGCTTGCAGCTATTAAGAATCGCAGACGTGGTTGCTTGTGCTAGCTTGATGTGGTACACAGGAGAGCGATGCTTTTGGGCAACTGAAGATACACGGTCAGCAGCATAAACCTAAACAAAGAAACAGATGTAGCACCGCTGTTACCATTTCTAAAAAGCGAGGAAGCACAGAAAATAAGGGTGTTGGTGGAGAGCTGCACGACCAGACTACATACTGATAAACTCACTCTGTGTATTGGTATTCAGCCGTGACACCCAAAACCCACCAGGGAGTGGAGAGGTCAACAACACTTGTCTTCTCAATCCTGAATATTGCATGATCTGTTCCAGGATGAGGAGTGATGACTTATCTGGGATGTTTGACCAATATCATTAAAATACAAATTTTGGACTACCAGCAAGACTAGTTGTGATGGTTATTAGACTGTAATTCCCAGCATGCTTTGAGTAAAGGTTAAGATTATTCAGAAATATTCTTTTCTAATATGAAGAAAGGTGGACTTATGTGTCTTTGTAGACGTGTCTCTGAGGAATACAACAACAGCTGTAATTAACAGAATTTGGTGCCCATTAGGGTTAAACTTTGACACAAGAAATGATCAAAGAGAAAGAAATGAAAATTGCAAGTTTATAGACTACAGCATACAGATAAGAGTTATTTTATTTTGAAAAAAACAGAAGTAAGACCTTTTTTGTCAACTTTGTAAACTCAAAGCCCATTCTTAAGAAATAAGTTTAAAGTGCTTTACTAACTCAGAGTTTTTTGCCTTGAAATTTGAAATTTGAAACTTTTTTTTTCTTTTTAACCATGTATTAATGATCAGTGTTGTGGAAGCTACTGTGAAAGCAAAGCTTTACAAGTACAGCAAAGCCTGAGGAGAAATCTAGCTTTGTTAACTGAGGTTACTGTGAAAAAGTAGTTCAAACTACTTTATAAAGAGAGAGAGAAAAAAAAAGATCAGTAACGCTTTATGTGAAGGTCTGTGTTTAGGACAGACATTATACTGTCATAATATGTCATGACACCTGTCATGAACATTAAGGAGTTTTTATGAATGCTTATGACTGTGTGTTATTGCCATCAAAGTTGACATTGTTTGAGATGTCTTGTCTGTAATAACTTAACATTAATCAAGCCAAAAAAAAAGTCTTTGTCATGACATCTTGACATTATTAAATCTCAAGATGTTATTCTGGGTAGGCTTTTAATGTTGGATTGTTTTTATTGGGGTGAAAATGTTGTTTTTGATTGTATTTCTATGCTGAAGTTTTTATAGGTGTTTCTAAAGGCTTTGTGTAGCAGAGTGATTCTACAGGCGAGTCAGTGCATCATTAGATGGTTTCAGAGAGTTACAAGCTTCTGTAGATGCACTGTGAGAAGAATACAACAGTGTATTGATATTAGAAATTGTACTTCATACTTTGTACTTTTGATACTTAAGTATTTTTAAAAGCATGTACTTTTGGATACTTAAGTATTTTGAAAAGCAAGTACTCTTGTACTTTAACTTGAGTAAAATTTTGACTGAGTAACGTTCACTTGTAGTTGAGTAATATTTGACGAGGAGTATCTATACCTTGACAGGGAATACAGTACCAAGGTGCAGTGGTGGACAAAGTACTCAACCCCAGTACCTGAGTCAAACTGGCCACTGCCCATTTCAGAGTCCCGGTCCTGGTCTGGCCAAGATAACAAACATGTTGAACAATGACAACTTAGCATTGATTTTTTTTTAATGGCATATTAATCAAATGACACTTAATGGCAATTTAAAGCAAAAAATACCACCTTGTTCACAAGGTATACCTAAACTGAAGAAATAAAATACCTCACTATTAATGGGAAAATGTGAGGAATATCAGCTTTGTTTTTGTATACAATGTCCAGAGAAGCAGTACTAAAATAAAAGTAAAAAATCATTTGTTTCCTTTTATTGCTCAAAATGCTTTGTAGTTTCAGTAGTTAATAACAAAGGAAATGAATGAAAAAAAAAGTCACTTGAAAACTTGAATCCCTGCAAATATGAAGTAGCAGCAGGCTACTGCAAAATGTAGTTAAACTTCTAGTTTAATTACATTAGTTCACTCCTCCCCCACACTGTTAATGAAAACACAAGTGACAACATTTAAAGCAGCAGTTACTATAGCAACTGCATGAACAGTTTCCTTTATTGGATGTATTTAATAAGATGTCATAAGCTTGTTTGTAATAAAGTGTTGACAAAGATATTTTTTGAACTTAATCGTATTTGTTATCTGCTATCAAAATACAAATATGATGAAAAACACTAGAACTCAAGCAAGCATGCGTATATGAACATTCCCACACAATCAGAGCGTTTGAATTTGTCACAATATCTTCTTTCTCTGTAGGCATATTGTCATGGGAGGATGCCTTATCAAAGTAAAGTAGGAGAGAAGAAGAAAAAGATCTATTAAAAGTGTTGCATCTTAAAAATGAAGCGCCCTGAATTTTTCAAAAGCTGTGACTTGTGTGTGTCTTTGTGCATTCCTGTCAGTGTGTGTGTGTGTGTGTGTGTGTGTGTGTGTGTATACCCAACCTGCATGACTGTGCTTTTGATATTAATGTTTAAATCAGTGTGATATACTCACTTTAGATCCATCTCTTTCCCAGCAGACACTGCTCCCTGTGGGTGTTCAGCTGGGGTAGACTGTAATAGTCAAATGTTTTGGTAATGTGTCTGTTAAATGTGTGTGTGTGTGTGTGTGTGTTCCCACTCCACCAAACAATTCAGGCTGGCTATTGTCTTGTGCTGCACAGTTGTTCTTGCTCATTAAGGATACAATATATTGTCTACTTACAGTATATAACAGTAAACTATAAACTTACACTCTTACTTTTTTATCACTATTGATGTTATGCTTTACGATACCATCCTATATACCTCACCCAATCCGCAAGTCAATAAATAAAACCACAGTGCACTCTATTATTAACCACTGTGCACGGTGACAGGTTTTTGACAGCACACTTTACCTCATATTTTGTCCCTTTGCATTCAAAATGCTTTAAAAGTTTGACAGATTACTAACAGGGAATCTTGGTAGTGGCACTGAATAAATCTCAGACTACTGTGTCACCATTAAAAGGCTTGCAGAAAGATAAAAAGAATAAGTGTTGTGGAAAGAGAAGGTAAAGTTTTCTTTTTGTAGCTGCCTCCTGTGCAACTGTGAACCACCTCATCGAGCCAGAAGCAACAAAATATACGCATCAGTCTTATGCTAATGCATTCATTACAGTATCACAAGACACAGCTGAAGAAACATTTCTGCAGCGGGTGTTTAAATGTTTAAAAAGTTTGGTAGGAACTTAACACCTACAAGAATGGGCCTCCTTTATCTATTGTTACTCTGACCACCAGGGGTTTAAAAACATAGATAACAGTTTAAGAGCTACTTGAACTTTTTAATAACCTGGACTTATCGCTATGATATAGTGAAGGAATCCAGTTCTGCTAATGAAGCCATTAATCAAGGCAGTTAAAGCATTAATTAGCAACATTAATATGTTAACACACTTGTCTTTACATGAAACCTTAATATGAATCCTGCGGAGACATGGTAGTCTCAATAAATCAATTAATCTGACTAACATGCAAATTCATGCTACTTACAAGCTAATAGGATCAATTGATCCAGCCGGTGGTGATGTTTGTACAAGGAATTGCTCTTGAGTTGCTGTGTTCATGTGTTTATACACAGACAGATGCAACCAGCGTTGATGTAATGTCTTGCATCCAGTGCACATGGGGCCTTGGCATCATAAACACAGATTGACAATGTGGGTAATGGCAACTTCACGGCCAAATGTGAGAAATCTGGCTTGATGGGTCTGTGTGTCTTTGCCCACAGATGCAAAAGCAGCATCGTTGTGAATTCAAGTAATAAACATAAAAAAACACATTCAAAAAGGTGTTAAATGTAACACAGAACTTGGAAGTTTTTGAGCAGATGCATTATGGTGTGACTCCATCCAAAGTTTGTTTATTTTTAGTCATGCTAGCAAAGTGGCTCTAGGGCTGAAAACACAGGTCCATAACTTTGGTTCAGTCTGAAATATCTCAACTCCAACTGAATGTATTGCCTGACATTTTGTAGTCATAGTCCCAAGAAGATAAAGCCAGATGACTTTGACTTTTTTAAAAGCACCATTAGGCCAAAATCTTTATTGGTCCAATCCTTAGCTTTATAACTAGTATTAATGTAATTCCCATCAACCTCACCAGTACTTTGTTTTGCTGCTAATTAGCAAATATTAGGATGCTTAATCAGGATGTTATCCAGATGTTGCATTGGCATTTTAATAACAAGAAAACAACACCAATTCTTGCTCAGTGTCAGCTGGGATCGAACTTGTTTCCCCCCAGCAACCCTCCAAAGGATAAACAGTTATAGATAGATGGTTGGAAGAACAAAATAATAAATTATAGGGTAATACAGTCCCATTCAGAAATATCAACAGCCATTACAATAGGGCTGAACTTTAACACAGTGTTTTTTCTTTATTTGTAATAAATGTGCCCAGTACTCCTTAAAATAGTTGCTCCCCAGTTCACATTTTATTTAAAATATCTTGGTAAGAAAGCTGGCAGTACAGACACATTGAGATAATACTGAATGTCATCATTTAATTCCTGAAACATCCAGGTATCAAGGTATCATGCATCATGCTACACATAGAACATACGATATACACAGATCTCTAAATTCAGAAGAATGAAATATAAAAAGAAATTAAAATAAAATGTTACATAATGTGATGTGTACATATATACACATATACACACACAGGAAATAATTATGTGGTGCATATTTTGAATTTGACATTAATCAAGCTAAAAAAGATAGTGATGATGTATGGTCGACATCTTCACATAAAAAATTCAACATCTTGGAAACACTGTCCGTCAACGCTGACTGCCTTTAAGCACAAAGCATCACTGATGTAAACACAGAGTCCTCCTCCCTCTTGTCCGCCCGTTGAGCGCTTGACCTGGGATGTGGTGATGTAATGGAGCTGTCTGTGTAAAGATATGGACGCAACCAACACAGTCTCTGATTTCCCATGGCCTGGCCAGCCTGTGTCCCATTTCATCCATTTAATTTTCCTGACTGAACATTAGCCAGGAGCAGCCTAAAGTCCAAGCTGGAGCATGGCTCTTATCCCGGCTTTCTTCCTCACCTCCTGGGGTGGACACACACTCTGCGGTGGTGCATGGTCCAGCTGATCTGACTAGTGTGCCTTTTTTTTAATCATCTTAAGGTCCTCTGCTCTGTCATAGGTAACAAAATGTTTCAGCAATAAAGCTAAAAAAAATAACAGATTTTAAAAAAGGAGTATCTACATCTACAGGACCCCTATACAGGTCATTCACTAGAAATTCTTTCAACACGACTGCTGTCATCTTCAATCTAAACCACACTGTATCAACCTTTCTGACCATCACTCAATACCGAGTGCACAACTTTTGCTGTCTTGATTCTCTTTTCACCCCCTCATGCATAGACTGACTGAAGTTCTTGCACAAGAGAGCCAATCAAATGTCACCATTCTGTGTGAGCATTCAAACTGATTATAATCACGACCTAATTTTTCTCCCACATTTTTTACACCAATCCCCAGGAAGTACTTAGTTTTGACTCCTACAGGGAGCCCATATCACATTGAGTATTCAGATCACTGGCAGCCACTTTGCAGAACTTGATTGTGGTAATGTAATGATTATGAACTTGCTACCTGAAGTGCCGGCGGTGTTGATGCAGCAGGCAGATTTTATGTGTTGTTCCTGCCAAATTGTTGGCCAAAAGTAAAGCTGCAGGCATCTTTCCCTCGCTTTCAAACAGGCAATCCATGGCCACCGTTTTTTTGAGCTTGTCTCATGTGTTCAGCTGTCTGAAATGGATGCTCACTGCAGTGTCAACACAGTCAAACCACCTCATCCAAGTCATCTGGAGCCTTTTTCACTGAAATGTTTGCTCGAACAGAAAGCAGGAGTTTGCATCCCTGAGGTGCTCCAAATGTAACAAACCAAATGTGAACAGAAAAGTATATAAACACTATGAAAACGACCTGAACACAGCTGGTACCAGCACTGAATAAAAATGTTTATCCTGCAACAAAACCAATTGTCTGGGGTTTGAACAAGCCAGCTGTGTTTTTATTTAACTTTATTGTGTGTGCCTCCATGTGTGTGTCTGGTTTTGTTTGCTGCATGATGCCCTGCAGTGACAAAATGACATTTTGTACCAATTCAGAGTGTTTTCCCCAGGGTGATGGCGACAATACACACACACACACACACACACACACACACACACACACACACATTCAAAAAGACCCATATGCAGCACATGCACACACAAACTTGCATACACAAACATTAACGTGACGGCTGACTTTGGACAAGTTTGACTGAGGGGAAATGAGATACTATTTCTGCTCACTCAGACAATAGTGTTCCTTTTAACTCCATGGCAGAGACTATCTCAGCAATCACCTTGAGATGGAGCCTGCAGATAAGACCAGATTAGATGGGCATGGAGATGTGGGAGAGATAAAAGTCTTTAACAGACAGCGAAGGATCTAATTAGCACAATGAAGATTTCTACCGTCTGGCTGAGTCAGCCATGGTGTCATCAACCTTTTGTGTCGGTGGAGGGAATGTATTGTCAGGGATAAAAATTCAGTATGTTTAGGGAAGTTGCAGTGGGAGGTAGAAAATCTGTGTATGTGTGTGTGTGTAAGTGTATATGAGTCTGTGTTTGACACAACCATTCACCCAAATACTGTATACAAATGTTTTCTGTTGTTTACAATACCTTTTGCCCACATATAGTACACAGGTTTTTGTCTCTCTGTGTGTTTGCTAACATACTAATGAAGACCACATTCCCAGATGATGAAATGAAATAAACATTTTTGGGGGGTTCAAAGAACAATGCTGGCACACAATGATGCCTGTAGATCAGTTACACTTCAATAACTTATGCTAAGTGACGGTATCTGGCGCTCTCTCTGTTTTAAACCTCTGGTGGCCTGACTAACAATAGATAAAGGTGGCCCATGGTCAGACCTGATTCATGAGGGTGCAAAAGCATGTATTGCACCCTCACTTTAATATTTTGCACCGTCGGTTGAAATTTGAATAGTCAAGCACGAGGTGATAAGTCACAACTGTCCGTGTATGCGTCCCTTTGGAGCACAGATTGTGTATCTCCATGCACATCTTCTATTTTGGTTCATGCATGTGCAGCAATGCAGCATACAAAAGGGCTGGGAGGTGGTGAAAATAAATCAGCGGGTACGATGATTATTAAATAGTCTCTCAGCCACATCACTGGTCTCACACCTGTGAAACAGCTGTGCCAGTTAATGCCTTACCTCATGAAATGTCTGGATGGTTCAGAGCATCACTACATGACACCACCACAAATCTGCACCCAGATGGAGTATGATTACTCTAATAATGATAGAGACAGAGACCAACGCTACTTTAGCAACAATTCTAATGTAAGTATCTCACCTCGTACATGGTCACATAGTTTAGTAATTAATGTTACACAACTGTATTTGTACTGCGATGTGGTTAAAGGATAAAACATAAGCTACTTTTGTTTGGAAAAGGGGTTATGATGACCCCTGGTAATCAGACCGTTATGGAGTTATAACTGACCAGTCAGCAGTGTGAGGAGGTCTGGATGGTTATGTTGTTGCAGCCTGGTGTTGTTTTCAAATGATTTAAAGAAGATAAAGACAGCTAGTGGCACTGTGGCGCAGCACTTTGTCAGTGGCTTTGGATTTGTCAACATATCATTTGCACTGTTCTGACTCATAAAGCATATACAGTATGGTTCATCAGGGATTTCACGTAACACGTTAATTGCTGTTGCTGGCTCCCACTGCAGGTACTGCATCCCCACTAATTTCAGATACACCCCCAGTCATTTTATTCTGGAACCGGACCTGTCCATAGTTTTTAATTCCTATCAAACGTCTCTTGTGATACTTTGATGAATACACCCCCATACCATTGTTATGTATATTTTGTTCCTTCTGGCTCCAAGCAGCAGCAAGAACTTTTAGTAAACAAACCACTGAGTTAAGGTCAAGTTTGGGTTATGTTTATGCATTTAGTAGAGAGGCACAATACAGCGATCGCTCTGAATCATAGCTCACATCTTTCTAATCAGTTTTCTTTTAATTCAGCATCTAAATAAAAAGCAGATTTTAGACTCAAAACATGCCCACTGTCCTACCTAACCCATAATGCCCCAAATAAAAAGGCACATTTTTGACACCGAGTTTAAAAGGTGACATTTTTGAGGGATTATTTTCTGGTGGTGACTTCCATCTCTTCCTGCGCCTGTCAGGTGATTGACAGTAAGCACAGCGTAGGTGTGAAATAATATGAAAAAAAAAAAAGAAAACTCAGCTCCCAATGAAACAACAATAACACAACTACCCTAACAAAACCAAATTAAGGCTTCCTGTTTATTGTGATGGATTACCAAGCACAAGCAATTTTCAAGTCGGTGGAAGTTGTTTTTCAAACAGCACAAAAATGAATGCCATTAATTTTTTTTTCCCCATACCTTCCTTTGAAACAAAACAGGCCCTGATATCTTAACTACACTGACAGCATCCGCACACCAACAGAAATAAGCAGAAAGAAAAAGAGACGCCAAGATAATTGGCAGGCGCTTACAAAAACACACTTTTAAGATTACAAAGAAATAAATAAAAGTAGTTAATGACGGTCCTCACAAGTCCAGTCAGGTCTGCTTTAACACTCTATAAGAAAACACAATCCCAAAAGAGACTGTACATTTACACCTGTTATTATTCCTAGAAATTGTGCAGTGTGCATGTTTTAACACCAAAATGAGAACAGGAGGATTTTCTACTTGAACTGAACTTGAGAAAGAGTGAGAATCACAACCACAGACAGGGCCGTCGAGCAGTAGTTATATATGATGATAAGCCATATAGCTTATCGTGATGTATGGCTCAGGCATCTTCAATAAATTTAAACGCTTAATTCATTGCCTAGCTGCATTCTGGGGTACAGCACAGGACATTGCATTCAATATAAGACAATCACTCATTTGTTCTGCATTTAATCATGGTCAACAGACATTTTAATCCTTCTTCAGTGTATCAAGAAATAGTGCAGCACAGACAGAAGCCAGCAGAGATGGTACATTTAGATTAAACAGAAATAAACCTAAACTAAATTGCCAATTTGTCTTGCTTCATTGATTCTTTCATATAAAAAATAAATAAATGTACCAATAACCATATCTTTGGTTCATATCTCTCATATCCTCCTCCTCATCTCCTCGCAATCAAATGAGGGACAAACACCCCAAAAGTATTAAAAAACGAATCTCAGTCTAAGACCTCGGCTGAAATTTGTCTAATTAAGTCTAAATCAATTGTCTCCATTATTGCCTTCTTGCTCATAATAGGAAACATCTTAAGAGAAGCATATCAGACATCACAAAGTGATCAATCAGAATTTAGAAGCTCCTTCCCTCTCAAGTGAGAAAGAAAAAAAGTATAACACAAGTTTTTTTCCTCAGAGGTTCTTGACTAGATTTGTAATTGTGGATTTACAGTGTTAGTCACCAAATTCTTGAGGTGTGAATTTGTTGACTTCTAACAAAGATGTAGAACGCATTTCATTCCCCGTGAAATATTTTCAGTTTTAAAAGTTTGAATTTGTTTCAGAGCTTCTCAAAGTTCAGACCAAGCTCTGCATCCAGACGGAATGATGAGTCAATCTGGACCCAGCCTGTAGCTCCTGTAATGAAGATAAGTGTAACATTTTCTATTTTGAAATAAAATTTTATCAATACATTGTCAGTTCCACTGGAGAATTTGCTCCTAAATCAGCTGTCTGTGCGTCTGCCTCTCAGCAGCACAGCCATCAGTTCTGGTGGGCTGTTACAGTACTGGTGAAGTGAAGTGCAACCAATCAAATAGTGCTGGGGGCAGGACATAATGTGTATAATTATGTATTATATGAATGAATGAATGAATGAATGAATGCTAAAGGTTCATTCATTCATCTATTATATGTATCATAGTATACAATAATACAGTATAATAGTTTATTATTATTATTATTATTCATGTTGTTGTTTTTGTCAGACTGCTGCGTCAGAGCTAGCCAACCCTAACCCCCCTTTTTTTGTGCCTATCTGAAAAATGATCTGATTCACAGTCTTGGCAGGACACAGTAGTATATTTGTATTATGATAATATAAATTCAACAAAGCCAACATTTGTGCATGTAAATCCTAATTTCTCTTGAATGCGCTTGATGAATATTAGATATTGAGGCATTTGATATATTTAGTGTGGGGCTCTGTTACTATACTGAGTTCCATAGACAAAGCCTGATTTGTTGAACCATTAATTAATTTTTCATTAAAATGTACTTGATGATGTCTACACTACGATCACAGTCTTGGGAGATGCTTGAATGTTGTTGCCATGTGGTGCAGTGAAGTGTTAATCTGGCCCTGCCAGTAGGTAAAGCTGGGTGTTGTTCAAAAATTAGTATACCAGTGCCCTTTAAGTTATACTGATACCAATAGAGTGCTTAATTTAATTTTTTTTTCTCCTTCATTTCAGATATCACAGGCATGTAGTACTACCATACTTTAGTTTTAGTAACGCCATCAAATACACAATACTCAACATTACCACACCACAGACTGTATGAGTTGTAGCTGCTGCAGTAGTGGCCCAATCAAATGAAATTGAAAAATGCTTATGGAGATTGACTGCAAGAAAACCATACAAATACTTGTTCTTTTCTAGATCTGGGTACAAAAAGGATTGAATGCAGGCGTCGTTCGAATGGCGAAGTTTCAATACCACTTGGCACTGGGTTATAGTCGATACCTTATAGAGCTGGACATACATTCAAGGCCCGACTCTTGCAGTCCCTTGCAGTATAAGGAAAACTTAGGCCTCCAGTTTCAAGTACAGACCCAGCTTGTGTCCTCCTGCTTTGATGTTCTTGCCATCGACCAGGCCAGACAGGGTGAGCTTCACACCTCGTCTAAGTGTCGGCGTCTACCAAACACCAACAAGGCTACTGTTGTTCACTTTAGCACTGACCTTAAAGGTATTGAGTACCAATACCCGGCCCTACCACTGGGTCTGTTAGATTGATTGAGTCTGCTGCCAAGTGAGTGTCTGCTTTATAAACAGAAAATCATCCTATAAAGAGAAAAACAGAGGCACACAGAGACCCTGAAATTCAGCATGTAACTATCTATTTTCATGTTAATTTTCATGTTATTGTGACATTATTCAACATGAGACAGCACTTGGTGATATCAAGATTGATTTAAAGTGACCTCAGCTTAGAATAAGTATGTCTATATTTGTATATGATGAACATGAACAGAATCAACCACTAGAATCATTACAAATGTCACTTTAAAAGCAGAAGCTTAATTTCAGTGACACGTTAGTCTCAGTTTGAACCATCAAGCAAAGTTTTTGTTAAAAACCGTAAAATGTTTGAGTAGTAATAATAATGTCAAGAGACACTAGCAGAAATAAAAAAAAAAAAAACACAAACTCTCTCCCAGAACAAATGGCTTAACACTATTTTAATGTCATTTTAAAAAATGTGTTGTCAGTGCCTTGGTGTATGTGTCGCTGTAAGGCGACTTCACTCCAGGTGAACAAGACATTGAAGTTAACACCACAGTTTTCACAAGTAAGTAGCTTAGAGACTGAAAAGGCAAATGTGGAGCTTCAGCTTTCAACAACAGAGACCATGGTAAGGAGGAGAGATAGGTGGGTTATTATTCACGCTCTTTAATCTTCTTCTTCTTCTTCTAATCTGTTACTTTGATGATAAAAACTGCATTTAACTGACCAGTCTATGTAAAGAAAAACAGTCAGAGGAGAGTGACATCACTGACCATACTTTTTCCCCTTTCGTAATGGGGAAATGTGACCCAATGGTACCTGCACAAGCTGACCCCCCCCCCCCCCCAGGCCAAAAAGAAATTAAAAATATTATTAATGTTTCAAATATTGCTTTTAACAGTTGGTGAAGTAAGAGTTACCCTCAATCAAATCAGTTAATTTAAATTAGTCTATCTTTAAAGATAATTGAATGAGCTGCGAGACCTTTGCAAAAATTATTCACAGTAACCCAAATATAAGAGCAGCTCAAACTTTTATCTAGTGGATTATTCAAGTTGTAATATAGACCACCTTAAATTCATAATATACTTCAAGGGCAGACAACGGTGAATTTGCATTTTCAGAGACAATAAAATTCTGTTCACTGCCTTTGTACAAACCAGACATGACAAGGCAAGACAAGTATCTGTGCAGTTCAGGCTAATGCAGTTTGTTTCCAAAAGCTGTGTCCATAATTGCTGCCTATTTTTTTAAACATAATTTAATGAAAAAGTTGCATTCAGTTAGTCTTAGCTGGGTGTGTTTACATATTTAAACAGTTACGCCTCTCTTGTAAAAAGCAAAAGTCTAACCAATTACAGATAAAAGCTAAACTAAGAGAACCCCTTAATAATCCTGCCAACACAGCAGAAGTTTTGAATGAGCTCAGCCTGAGTGTGATGGCTGCACTCCAAATCATCTTCCTGTATAAATTTGGAATCTGTGTAGAACATCTTCCAGGTGTGTAGAAAGGGACAGAAGGTCAATTAGTGTCAGATACCGGTGATGAAGGACGGATTCAGAGGATTAAAATAATTAACAAATGTACCAGCAGTGTGTAAATTACAAGCAGTGCAGAACGGTTCCGTGCCCTGTGCCCCTTGCAGTTGCCTGCACATATTCTATGAATTAAATTAAATGTAATAAATTTAATTCAATTAATATTTAATATAAAAAATCGATGTATAGACTCATATTATAAATCCCTTTCAATTATCACTTATGACCCTCTAGAAGTGTGTGGTGATGGCTGCAGAGACCCTGATCTCTGCCCATATTTCCTTTTTTTTTTTTTTTTTTTGTTTGTGCTCAGGACATTTCACCAGCCAAAAATTTTTTACGTCCTTGCACATTTATTGTTAGTTGATCCTTTTATGTTAGAGCAACTCATCAGAAAAAATAATAAATTATTCAAGTTTGATACAGTTGTTTGTTTTTTATTTTTAGACAGCAGGGAAACTTTATCATTTAAACCAGCTCAAAATATTTTACAGTGTACTGCCCCAAGAACTGGCTCCGGTAGCCCATTTAGATAAAGAAGTTATGCAAATTTGTTATATTTTATCAGCAAAGAAAATAAATTATGTTTCTGTCAGTCAGGAGTTGTTCAAGGCAGTTTTAGTCTCTTCTGTTTTTGCAGATCATGTAACTTAGCTGCCTAATGAAAACCATGCATCTCCAAATGAAATCCGGATAAACTGAAGTTTTCCTTTTTTAGGTTGAGAATACTCTCCTACAGTACTTCCTAAGCTAAATAAACAATTTAAAAAGCTATCAGATTAGTTGACATTTTGCTACATGATTTTCACAGAACAGCAATGACCTCCTTGAATTCCTACTGGATGGGAGAGTTAGATCACACAACATCATGAAGGCAGGAACAGCAAGCCAAACAGACATGATCATGAGAGGAAACACAGGAGAGCGTGTAAACCGAATGAAACTCAAAAAGAAGGAAAATGTTTGATAAACCAACACCTGGCGCCACTGCACTGCATGATTCAGTGACCATATTATGCTTTTTGGGTTTTTCCCTTTCCTTTAATATGTAATAGCTTGCGTGCGTGTAACAGGTTTGCAAAGTCACAAAGACGAAAGTCCTTGCCAAAGGGAGTTACTCATTCCTACAAAAAAATACTCTTCCCAAACTGCCTCAAACACCTTGTTTGTAATCCAGCCTTAGTTCTGACATCACAGTGTAAAACATTTGCATTATGTGCGGCTAGTTTGGGAATTTGGAAAGGGCTTGGGTCCTTAAGGAGAGAGGAGCTAAAACTTTCTAGACAAAAGGTGATGAATAGAGGTGTTGCAGCAACGGCCAGTATGAGAAAAAAGAAAGTGTTTTTTGAAAATGAAAGCATGCAGACCTCTTCTAGCAGAAACCCAAAATAAAAATATGAAGCTTGAAAATGAGCATAGCATGTCCACTTTAAGATCATCAGTCTGTGAACCGTTTACTACTAATATGGAGTGATTATACATGGAAATCCAGAATATATTACTATGATGTTTTTAGCTCCACTTCACTTTTCTCTATAATGAAAACAAACTCTGTCCATAAATAGCCACAGTTGTGCTGTAATAACGGGAGCATGTCATTTTTCCCGTGTCCTTCTTGCATGCATCAAGGACAAGTCGAGGTAAAAGGTCCCATCATAACTCATTAACATTTGGATCTGATCCAGTCTGTTGCTGTTGGACAAAATGAGTTGTTAATGATGTTGTGTAAATATTTATTGGACAACACTGATCTTCAAACGGTCTTTGGCATTTTCAGCAAAATGTGACTCACAATAATGGAGTTTTTGCGATCAAACTCAGTCATCCCAAGTGACAAAACAAACAGAGGACGCACACACATAAACACAAACATGTAGGCAGACACAATTTGTCCCCAAGCGTCATGTTCAAAACCTTGCCACAAAACTTTTTTTATTGCTTTTTTTGTTTTTTTTAACCTCCTGCACATCGTGAGTCACCACTGCTATATGTCACTCAAGTTCACTAAACAGGAATTAGACAACTTCATCAACCAATGGCTTAACAGCTTTCAGGTCACGTGCCTTCCGTTCTCCCAATTACCCTTCCTTTTCTCCAAAAATAAATAAATAAATAAATAAACAAAATAAAAACCCTCCACCGAGCAGATAAGACAACAGCTGCAGGGAGAGATCAGAAGGCGATGGCGTACTTCTTCTGAAGTGCAACATTTAACAGTTTATTGAGCACAGCTCTGTGATTTCATTACCGCGTATTTAATCCAAAATTAATAAGGGGTGGTTATTAACCTTTTCCAACCTCGTTCCTTATTAGAGTTTTATTTCACTGATGTTTAGAGGAGCATAATGAGGCTGCAGGATGCATTTTGCCCACACTTACAGATTGCATGCGTGCTCATATGTGTGCACGTGTACTGTGTGTACTGTGTGTACCTCGACGTGCGTCACCTTAAGCCCATGACAAACAGAATGTGCAGGTTTTAATAAGAGGGTTGGTGTTGCTCGGCACCATCCTGTCATTACTGTCATTGTGGATCGAAGCAGTACTTCTTTGTGTGCAGCTGGCAATCATGGAGGGCAAGAACCCCCCCTCCCCAGTACAGAACACTGCTTATTTTAACACAAGGCTGTGTCCTCAAACACTTATTGCGCATACTGTGAGTCCTCTCAGCATCTCTCCATTTTTTCCTCATTCTCTGCACATGTTTATAAAGATCTACCTGCCTGTCATCTCTCCCTGTTGTTTTCCCTGATGTTTCTTTACATCACTGTCCATACATAATTGACAGTCTGCTTTCCCTCCTTCAGAGTGTCACTGCACAAATGATTTGGACATGTTGTTTATTCTGTTTCTGAAATAAGAAGCTTACAAAATAGTTAAGGATGGACAATTAAAGCAGTTATAGTTTCCATGTTAAAGGAACAGTCTGGAGTTTTCTTGTAAACAAACACAATTTTGTTTGCACTCAGTGTTTCTTGCCAAAATGCACAGTGTTCTGTGTGTCCTAAGTGTCAAGTGTATTGTTAATGTTACACTGGCTGGTAGTTGTCATCCCCACCTTTTGCTGTGACATTGCTTTATTTCTTGATGCACCTCTATCAACAATTTTTGATTTGTATTACCACTCCCTTCATTAACTGCATTGTCATGCACATGCTAGAGCAGGAATAACAACTCCTCCAAATTAAACAACAAAATACATGGAAATAAAACCAGTTTCCGATCTCAAATTGCTACGGTTCAGAGGAAGGGAAAGCTTTTAGTTTGGATTAAAATAAGTACTTAAAGAACAAGCATGGTCATAATTAAAAGAAAACACTGTTGGTTAAAGAAAAGAAAAGAAAAGAAAAGAGTAAAATGAAGAGTGGTCTCCTGTATCAAAGTCTGATGTTTAGTTAACCCATCATATCAACATCCTCCCTCTGTGGACATTGTGGCTCTATTAACTCTTTGCTCCGACATACGAGAGTCATAAATCCTATGGCTGATAAATGACTTTATCACCTGAATGTAAACATCTACAACACAAGTGGTCAAAAACTGCACAAGGTAACGTTAAAATTATATTTACATACTTAGAAAGTTAGTTAGAAAACTGCTAAAGATTCTAGTCATTGTTAAATATAAACAAGACATAGAGGAGGTGACTGAATGATCCTGGCTCAGTTTATCTCAGAAAAGCCGAGTAAAATCTACAACAGGGGGTTCCTTGACCTCTCACCTCAAGCTATCTGAATGAAAATAGGTTCTTTGTGTACTCACAAGCCTCCCTTTTACAGATATGTCCGCTTTATGCCATTACCATGCAGGTTTTTGCATTCAGTTAAAATGTGTCATTTTCACCTGTTTGAATATATCACTATACTTGGGTCCAAACAATGTTGGAATTGCATAAATATGACTATGAATGTGCCCAACTGTATTCATATAGATGATGTCATTGCAGTTGGACCATTTTTTTAAACTTGACCTCACTGTGTAAAATGACCTACTGTGACCTGCAGGATAATCACAGCCTCATAGCTTCAAGAAACTTCACAATCACAAACTAGAGATCTGGTGTCTTCAGAGCTGAATGGCTTTCCCACAGACACTGACAAATATCGGGGTCTCTGAGCAATTCCCACAACAAAAGTGCTCACCGTTCAACTGCAAAAATCCAATTCTTACAGAACTCTCCAAATGTCTTTTTTTTTTCTTTTTTTTTCTTTTTTTTTTTAACCAAATCACAGCATTAATGTTCCTCAAGATCTTGGTTCCTTAATGTGGTACTTTGGAGGGATGTTTTACATTCAAAAACGGTTAAATTTTGCAGCAAATCTGTGTAATAAATGGTATCAATTCAATAACTGCTGTGAAAACTTAACTGAGCATGAGAATAGTTATCACATACTTTAGTCATAATTATCTAGGCCCTTATACACTCTAACTTTCAAAATTTGAGTAGGTGCGCAAAGAAAATAACATTTTTATTACAGGTTTATGACTGGGGGGGCAATTATGCTCAGGGCACACAAATGGCCAGCAGCAGCCCTGATCGTGATGCATGGACTACCTGTGGTGGAATCAATGAATTTGAATGAGTGAGTAAGTGAATAATTTTCGAGAATCATGTGGTTCTCTGTATAAAAATCTAAGTACTAATTAAGTTTTTCCTTAAAGTAGACATCTTGAGTAGGGAATTAAACTCGGGTTGTCAGATTTAAAGGCAAACAGAGCAGCAAATCCATCCCCCCAACAACTTAAAGGCCCTTCCAATCCACCAAAGTATTTCTGTCCTACTGTTACCTCTTTCACCTTTTTCTAGTCTTCAGCTCCTTCACATAAATCCCTCCACAGCAGGAAGATATATTTCTCACATTTTCTGCACCAACAGTGTGCCTGTTACGCAAACTTTCAGGAGATGAGACTCATCTATCTCGAGACACCTGTGTTGTTTCATGAACATTTTTGCCTCATATTATTTATCTGTCCGTCCCGTTTATTAGTATGTAGCTTTCACGTACGGCTCCTTTCTCTGTTCCACATGATGACACACGTTTTCATTATGTTTTTTGTCCCTTTCATTTTTCACTCTGCCCTGTCCTGATCTTTCTTTCAATTTTTTTCTCCATCTCTCTCATTCTTCCAGGTCCCTTAACAGCACAACCTAATTATAACAAATTTTTAATCTTTCACTCACTTTTTGCTCACACCTTATCATCTCCCCCACCTCCCTCTGTATGCCTTCCATCTCCCACAGTGCCTCTTTCAGTGCAGACCAGAATTACAGACCATCCTGGATAAGGTCGTGTTTTTGTCACTGTGACGGTAATGCCTGGTACAGACTAATTATGTAGGAAGCGGTCCTTGTCTCCACACTGGGGGCGAGGGTGCCAGAATTCAAGGGGTTATGAACAAATTGGTTCCGGTGGGAGACGGAGGACAGGAAGCGGTCTTTGATGAATGAACCAATGAGATACAGCTGCTTGTGAAATGGATTGGAGTCCACCGCCTGTGTGAATCTGGGTGTTTAGCTGACTGATATATCGCATTGCTGATTCTTGTTAGAGAGGAGTTAATTCAAAACAGACAGAACAATGTGTGGTACACGGCAGTGGTGTTTTACCTGGAGAGACAAGGTCATTCTTTGGATTTCTTCATTCTGAGAGCTGTTTGAGATTTTTCATTTCTCTGTTTGAGGCTTTTCCTTCTCTGAGTCAAACAGGCACGAGTTTGATTTGTGTGAGTGTATGTGTTTGGATCCTACTGCAGCTTTTTTACAATCTATTTTGGCGTTTTTTTTCCAGAATAAAATGTTTGGGGGTGCATTAGTAGCTACAGTGGGGGTCAGATGCAGAAATGAAAAACGTTATATGTTAGGGGTTTGAATGTGGCCCCTGATGAACAGATTATGTTGGAACGCAGCTGGAGAAAAATGAAAAGAGTACTAAGTGAATATAGTGGGTCATTCCTTTTCTGCAACAGTTTGCTTTATGAGTTAGAGTGGTGCCAATGATGTGCTGATAAATCTGCAGCCCCTGAGAAGTGCTGTGCCACCTGAAAACAACATCAGGCTGCTACACTATAACCATACAGACCTCTACACACATCAGGCTGGTCGCCTATAATCCCATATTCTACCTTTTTTATATATATAAAGGACACGTCTGATGCCACACCAGTTACTCATTGTGACTGTTTTTCCATCTTAATTTTTATCAAAAGTAGCTAATATAGCTAATAGCTAATAACCACAGTGTTTGCACTGGTTCAAGGATAAATAGCTAATATTTTATCTTTGAAACAGTGCAAACACTGTGGTTGTTAATTACTGAACTACAAGGCGAGATACATTATAATTATTGCTCCTATGTATTCACTACCAAATCAGTTTCTTTAGTTTTAATTTCTATCACTGTTATAAACTGATGGAAAATCATACTCCATCTGTCTTTGGGTACAGATCTGTGGTGACATTTCCTGAGGTAAAGCCTTACGTTTACTTGTCTTATTATCATGTTTAACTCTGATTGGTACAGCTGTTTCAAAGACCAGTGATGTAACTGGCTGAGAAAATATTTAATAATCACCACAACTGCTGATCTATATTCACCCTCACCCACACTTTGCACCGTTGCACATGCATGAGCCAAAAGAGAAGGTGAAGAGACCCAAACAGACCCCGTACACAGACAGCTGCAGACACCAGGGATGCGTAACCTATCACCTTGTGCTTGGCATTTATTATTCAAATTTCAACCAAGGATGCAAAATATTAAACTGTGGGTGCAATGCAAGCTTTTGCACTCTTGTAGAACCAGGCCTGCTGTTTTACTACACTTGAAATTAGCAAGAACCAAGAAATTGACAATGCCAGTAATTTCCTCCAGGATGCAAGAATAACCTTTGGCTTCTTAAACAATACCAGTATTAAAAAGGGGGTTATACGGATCCAAGCTCAAATATATCTCATACAAGAAATCAGTTTTTGGGACTTCTTTGTAATATTTGACTGCCGCTTTTATATTATGTGGTCTCATTGTGCCCTCTTCTTCTGCAATGGTTTAAAGGCGGCAGACAGGAGAGTTAATGGTACTGTTTCTCCTCATGTACTCAACTACTAATATAAGCAATAGTGGACAGCAGTAAAATGTGCTACATTTGGATGGAAAAGTACAGCACTATCTCCTGGAACATTGCGATCACTGATGGCTGGTATGATTTTTGACAAGATTACGGTGAGTACTCACCGGTGGGGAAAAACAAGGTGGTTAGGTGGACTCAAAGTGACACAAAGTAAACATACTCCAACCAGAAAGGTCAACACAAAGCATGTAAAATCAAAGATCAAGCAGGATGTTTATTTTGGCTAGTAGTACAGTCAGTCAGTCAGTCAGTGCTCCCACAGATGGCTGGAAAATATACAGAGGAGATCATTTTTTCAGTGGTATTGCTGTAATAAAGCCACCGGTGACATATAGAAATAGAGATGCCTACAGTACAGAGTTTGACAGCAACAGATCTGGGCTGTGAAGCCACTAACTCTTAGCTAACAACCCTGAAAATAATGATGACTTAATGATTCATTAGTGATTTATTTTATATGAATTCAGCATTACACAGTCTATGCTGTCGGCTGTAGGACAAACTGTCTCCTTGTCAGTTACTAAATAGTTATGGCAATGAATAATCATTTTGTGAATCAACGCATAATTCTATTGGTTATTTTTGTTTTTTCCACTCATAGGATGGCAGGGCTGGCAGGGTAACAGAATACCAGTAATGGTGCTAGGTGTAAATACAAAATATGAATAACTATAGTCAATTGCAATTTAAATCAGTGATATTTTAAATACAGTTGCTGTCTTTCAAATAGATTCCTTGAAGGGATTCCTTTATTTGTTTTGTTTTATTTGAACTAAAAGTACCATGAGGCTTGCATTTCCAATAGACAAATTTCTTTTTTCTTTTTTTTTTTTTTTGAAGTGCATCAACTTCACGCAGCCAGGACACTGTCAGGAATGCATCTTTGGCACCAACACACGTGGTCAAGAAGGTTGCAACATTGCGGTGCAGTGCGAGCTCTGAATCCCATCAACCAGCTGCTTTCTGCATCAAAGGTTCCACATCCAATTTGAGGAAGCACCTTGAATTAACTTTAAGTTGTTTTTAGTCATGCTAGTGTGCTCCATCATGCTAATGAGGGTCTAATGTCAAGGACAAACGGTGGCATACACTGTACAGATTGTAAAGCCCCTGAGGCAAATTGTGATTTGTGATTGTGGGCTATAAAATTTGTCTTGACTTGCTCGTTAGTTTGGCCAACTAGCTGGCTAATTAGCCAAGCCGAATTATTTATATGTATCACTAATTATCCACAAATACAATCTGTATATTGAACACATGATTCGCATTACATTCCTTGGGCATGTGTGGTGTGCAATAAGCTGCTGTACTGTTTGTGGCAACTCCTGCAGTCCTTTAGGAGATCTAGTGAGAACAGTAAACGGATCTCTCTATTGGGGTCATTCCCAAAAGTAAATGTTATCTACATGATGAGTGACCCAGACAAATGGGCTCAGCAAGACCAGTTTGAAGTTTATAAATTACATTCCAGGGCATGTATTCAGTAATCTTTAGTGGTATACATTTTAAAAGTAGCCTTATCAACACTGTTGTATGCACTATAGGAAACAACACTGTTGTGACCTCCAACTGCCATTGGAAGTTCGCAAAACTCAAGATAAATGCTTGCAGGGGAACATTTAAAATGATTTAATATGCATAAGAGACAGAAATGTTTGTACTGTCCTAAGAGTAACTAACTTCATAAGCTGTTAATTGCCATTGCTCCAAAAACCCTATAGGCTTTTATCTGATGAAAAGATTTAGTTGTTTTTTTTTTCTCTTCATCTGCCTTCATACTCAATAGCTACACTTCCTGCTCCGAGCAGTGACCTATTCGCAGCGACCTGCTAAGGCTTATGGGTAAGCAAATTCAGCAGATCTTAACACCTTCTCCGCATTGCACCTGATCGAGGGGGGAGAAAAATCCCCAGCACACGCACTTTTCCAATCCTCCTGCACCCCCTCTAATCCTCCCTTCCCTCTCTGCTTTCATCCATCCCTTTAACTCTCCCTCTGTCCTCTCTCTTCCTCCCCCCCCCCCTACCCAGCAGGCTGGAGCAAGATTCATTCAGAGCACAATCAGCACGAGACATGAATACAGAGCAGAGCTGCAGCACACACACATACACACACTCACACGTACACACAAACATTCACAAACACTCACAAAATGTCTCTTCAACCTCTGAAAGTGATGATGAGCTAGCTGAGTGAGAGGGGCAGCACACACAGACATGCACATGCATACCCACACCCACACGTACACACACACACACACACACACACACACACACACACTGACGCACATATCTTTAACCTCTGGAAGTGATGATGAGCAGACAGAGTGCAGAGAGCTCTATAACACTCTGTCCTGCTTCTGCAAACTATATTTAAACTGCTACTTTACTTTATTCCTTAGACTTGTGCATCCCCATGTGTGCATGCGTGCAGTATGTGCAGACCGTGAATGTGTGCGTTTAATGCTGGCAGGGACTCACCTTTCCTCAAACCTCCTTCCTGTGACTGAAGGCCAATGCAGCAGTATAGAATATTTTCAGTTTTACCTTAGTTATTGTTCCACATAAGACCAGATTTAATTAATTTATAGTAATATATTTACATTGATAATTAACAGGTCAATATGAGGCCATTGGCAGAACGTGAAAGGGCTGAGAGCTTTAAAGGTCAAGGCTTTGATTGCTTTGCAGTAGTTGTGAGACTATAATATAGATTTTCACTGGCAGACATCCTTGTGGTTTATGTGGTAATATGTTTTTTATGAGCATGTGTTTAAGGACAAAGAATAAATTCCTTATACAGTCCTGGGGTAAGGCCTGGAATCAAGGTCTTTAGATCCTGTATGGGCTGAACTCATACATTATCTGGCCATTTTGAGTTACGCTCACAATGTGGCCCTGTTGGAGGCAATGCCATTCTGTCAGTTGGTTGTGTGGTCCATCACTTTGGTTCATACTGAAATATCTAAACAGATCTGGGCATGACATTTAGTATAGACATCTGATGTTCCTTAGACAATGAAACCAGCTGTTTTTGATGATCCAATCACTTCTAGACCTCTAATGCTACAAGTAGGTCAAAGTTTTCACTCATCCAGTAAAATATCTCTATTTCTAGATCAGGAGTTCTCAAAGTTTTGATGACAAAGTGCCAATTTAGGGAGGTTTTCAGATAAAGTAGATTACTTTTCTTGCCCCTGAGGTCCAAGTAAAAGTTGATTTTTTTTTTTTCTAAAACTTCCTTCTCTTGTCAATCATACAGTGTTTTTCTGCGGTGGCTTTTCTACACACTGCCAAGTTATCCACCAAAATTGCTAACTTAAGCTAACAGCACTGGAATTGAGACAAGAACGTTATTAGTCACCCTGCCTATGTCAACGTCTGGGTGGCAGCAGCGAGCGATTGGCTCGATCCACATCTGGCAATTAATACAGCAGAGTGAGATGTGTTGCTAGTTGGAGGAGGTTAGTGTAGCAGCTGCTAGACTGGAGACATAAAATCCTCAAAGTCACTATAAATTGTGTTTTTTGAGAGGAGAACATTAGAAGAGAGGCTCAGAGTTAAAGAACCTGGACTTGACCAGGCTGACGACAATCAGAGGAAGATGATAAACTCTCTCTTTGGTGTTCTCTGTGAAGACCATAGTGACAGTGTAACTTCTAACTATAGAGCAGCTGGGCAGCAAACATACCACGCTGGGACCAGGTGATCTCAGACAGGTGAGCTGTGCTGCATAAATCCTTTACTTCAGTAAAAGCTCTAATACCACACTATGAAAATACTCCACTACAAGTAAAAGTCCTGCGTTCACAACCTTACTGGAGAAAAAGTGTGTAAGTGTTATCACTTGTTATCATTATGGAAAGTAAAAGTAACCATTGTGCAGTAAAATACTCCCTGTTAGTAACCAGTAACTGTACCTGTCCGGCAAATGAGGAGGAGTAAAAAAAGTTAAGTAAAATTATAAATAAGATGGCGTTAGCATAAAATATAATTATTCTATATATATGTAACGGATTTGCACTAACTGAAGTACCTTAACTTACCTAAACTAAGCAAGTCCCATTAGGCTATAAAAGTGTGTATTCAACTCAGCAAATACAAATAAAGGCCTTTTCATATATTAAAATACACTGGTGGGATATGTTGACATTTTCAGTGCAGTGCAGGGGGGATTTTTGTTTTACTTAATGATGTTTAAAAATCAAATATTGACAGATGTATTGTTATTGGGGCTTTTATACTTACAAAGATCAAAATCTGTATCATTCTCAAAAATCCAAAATCAGTCAGGCCTTGGATATTGCATAACTGATCTTGCTTATGATCCCTCAACAAGCCAGTCATATTAACTTGCAAATGTACATCTGCTTTCCTGTCAAACAATAGTCTAATGAGGCACTTTGCCTGAGTCCCCCTGCAGGTGTTACAATGACCAAGACACGGGACCTTCGGCATCCTGTCACATTTGTTTATCACTGACTACATTTATGACTCATGAACATTAGTTGCCCAGATTTGTGTGTTGGAGAAGATCAGAAACACACACACACACACACAAACAGAGAAGAGCCGTCGACACGGTACTTCATGTCTTATCAGAGATCAATATTTCATTTGCTCGCCTCCTTTGCTTAGATACTGACTGGCATCCCCTCCTAAGGGGACAGCTCAGGGACATGCACACACACACATGCTCATATACTCTCTCACACACCCAACACACACACACACACACACGACACTGCTCAGGGCCGTTGTTTGCTTTGACTGACGCGTCGGCCGTGCTGTGCTGACACCTCTCTGACACTCTATCCTTTTTAGATGCACATCACTGTTTACCAACTACTCTAAGCAAAACGCCACATGTTTTTTGTGTCTTTGTGCATGTGTGTGTCCTCAGTGCTTCCGGTCTGTCATCATTACACACTTCCCTTGTATCACTTTTACATCACTGTTTACACATTTAATCAAAACCAAACTGTGTGTGTTCCCCAGCCTTTGTGTTTGCGCGTGTGTGCACGCATGCTCCATGTGTGCCATTCCTTTGGTGCGAAGGGGTTTTTTTTTTTGTTTTTTTTCTTTTTTTTTGGGACGGTTGTTTGCTGTTGTGCTCAGACTAGATCCGGGGAGCGGCGGTGTTATTGTAACCCAGTGAATAGGCACAGTGTTTAAATGCAAATTCACAGCACTGCAATGACAGGGACAGGGAATAGAGGATTGGCGGAACAGGGAAGGGCACAGACAGGTTGAGGTGACAGGGAGGGAATGAGGGATTTAGAGAGGAGCGAGGTGAAAGATGGGGAAAGGGAGATGAGGCGATGAACGGGGATTTGGTAGGAGGGGAGGAGGCAAGAGGTCAGGAAGTAAAGAGGAAAGGACAGAGTGAATGGGTATTTTAGAGACAAGGAGGAGAGGAGAAAAAAAGAGTGGAGCAAGAGTTGGAGTAATTGAAAGCCATCAGCACCACAGTGTCTGGCTGAGGAACCAGGAGTGCATGACTGAGCTATGACTGAAGCATCACTGATTGCTCTGCAGTGTCACTGTGAGTATGTGTGTTAGTGAGTGTGCATTTGTGTTAGGGTATTAGTTGGAGTATATTATCACGCCCTTGCCTGTGTGTTTGTGTGTGCAGACATTGGCATGCACCACTTGTGAAAGCTCATTTAACCAATGACACATGTCTCCCTCCATTTGATGAGGGGTTTTATTTGATTCATCAGAGCCAAACTGATGTGTGACTGTGTGTGTGTGTTCGTGTGTGTGTGTCTGCATGTCTTGTAGCCTGTTTTACATTACCCTCAGCTGAAATTGCAAACCATTTCAGTGTAGTTGTGGCAACTCAGGTATTTTAATGCGTCACTTAAAGCACTGAAGTACTGGAGGTTGGTTTTACAAATTGCACCACTAACAGTATAACAACAATTTACATATGTTTCTCCTTTGACACTGAACAGTTCAAGCAATATTTGCAGAAATCTAACATCTCTCAACATTGGAATCAACAGAGTCATGGTGACAATTTTGGGATGCCAGTGTTGAGATGCAGTCTGGAGCCACTCCATCAACAACAGATGGAAAGCCAACTTTTTATAAAAAAAATGGGTACTTGAGCTTCTTTTATTTTTTTTTTAAACACAGCTGAGCCTTGTTTCATAATGCCACTAATAGCTCAAAATCAGGAAATATGCCCAGAAAATGAGGATGGATGCCATCATCTACTTTCCAATCAATACTCAAGTCCAGAGTTAATTATTTGATTTAAAAAAAAACGAAAAAAAAAAAAAAAAAAAGAAACAAGAAAAATGTTGACTTTTTGACCTTGAGAAATGCATGTTATTTTAACGGACAAATATGTCATATATTTACTGTACTAAGTCATAAAAGGACCATGATATAAAATCAGAGATTAAGAAAACAAGCTAAGTTGAAATAGTGGCTTCTCTGAACACAACACTACAGACATCCTTGGAAATTTCCATTCCCCTGCAGAACATCTGTTTTTGTTTGAGTTCAAATTAATGTTGAATGTTCGCATTAGTTGGTGTCTGCTTATGAGTTATAAGAAATCTAATAATCTCTTAGAAGGACTAGATGTTTATAATGGTAAAAATTAGCCATCTGTGAACAGAGTCTGGAAAGTTTTAAAGCCGACAGTCACTGAACTCCAGCTCCAGAGTGTGTATTTTCAGAGCAGTGAGCTTTTGTTTTCAGGATAACAGGATTAGCTTTATACCAACAAATAATTGACAATTATAAACAGCTGATAAACTTACAGTGTAGGGCTTGTCATTGTTTGTCAAAGGATAATGTTTCGCTTGTCTTGCACTCGGTTGGTGTTTTGCAGCCTGCCTAAGCTTTGAGTCTGGGGAGGATGGGCCAGATGAAACAACTTGCATAGACCATATATAAGATGGGCTTTAACTTATTTAATAAACCGTCTCCAAGCCGCTATTTGCACTGCAGTACTCATTTTTGAATGTTTGAATGTTGTGCATATTGCATATTGGTCCTTCAAAGCACGCAAACTGAAGCTCAGTCAGTTTCTCTTTCCTTTCTTAGCTTCCTCTGTCAACCTCTTCTTTGGGCTCTGCACCTTTGCCATGATGTCCATAAAGGCTGCTGAGCCTGGTTCTGTTGCCTGCTCACCCAGCTCCAGTACTGGCCCCCATTCTGGCACTGCTGCCTGTCAGCTGCACTTCTGGCTTGTCACCCCCCACACACCCCACCAGCCTCCACCCTCAGCCCGGGCCTTATCCTCCTTCTGTTAGTCCAAAGCTCCTGTGCTAGTGGTGTAAACACAAGCAACCCCCCACTCCACACCCTGAACTCCCCCTCTATACAGAGTCAGCTAACAGCACTGCTAGCTGAACCAGCTAACTGAGCTAAGTAGCTGATGGCAGCCACAGTTAGCAGCAGTTAGCGGTTATTTTAGCCACAAGGAAAGCTTTGTGACCATCAGGAAACCCAGCTGGAGGGAACCAGAAAATATTTTCTACATAAAATATGAATCAGTGACAGTTTGTTATGTGTGCCATAGTGCCACAGGTGTTACATTTTGATTGTATCCAGATCAACCCAAGTTACGTATTGCAAGAACAGGCATCTGGGGGTGCAGAGTGGGAATGACAGAGGCACCATTCACCCCATTAGAAGTCAGTGTAGTGACTTTGAAGCTGTAATGTAGTTTGATGTTGCTTTAAATTACAAAACTAGATGGAATTCATCAACATCTCATTGTGTTTGTGTGTCTGTGTGTTTATTTTTGTGCATGTTTCATGTGTCATGTTCCTGTTTTAATAAAGGTCATAGGTGATGCATGTGTCAGATTTTTGCTGCCACTGTGGCTGTGCCATTAACCCACAGCTATGACAAATGGTACCCCTCCCACATGCGCACACACACACACACACACGTACATATCTCCCACCTACACACACAGCGATGTTATTGTCATCCATCCCTCGAGTGCAGCTATGACTTGTATCAAGCTTGCTATTGTCAGCTTTTCTTTAGGATAGAAAAAGGAGCTCTATCTCTCAGCTGATGTATGGGCCACCCATACAGGCGCTTGACTATGCCCATCTGTATCAGAGTGCCTCTCTAAATGGATTTGCTGTGCATCACATACTGTACTATATATATATATATATGTATATATATATATACATATATATATATATATATATATATATATATATATATATATATATATATATATATATATATATATATATATATATATATATATATATATACATATATATATATGTCTGTGTGTGTGTTTATACATATATATACATATATGTATACATATATACACACACGTGTGTGTGTGTGTGTGTGTGTGTGTGTGTGTGTGTGTGTGTGTGTGTGTGTGTAATGAAGAGCTATATCACTGCCTTCAGTGTATGAGCTCATCTGAGTGTCATTGTCAGCTAGGTTGAAAACGAGGCACTCATTTTCCGGCCCACACACAATATAGTGGTGTTCTTGTAAATGCAGTCCATACAGGGCAGATTTATGTGCATGGCATATTTATGCATGGGATATAGAAAGGATATTCTTATGTATATGTATTAGCCTTCCACTTTCAGTAGAAATATTAGCTTATGTCTGGTTAAAGTAGTGCTTCTTTGACACATGCGTGAGTGCTGTTGTGCTCTCACATGAGTTGATAACTGATGTGACTTATTTCATGCCCTTGTTTTATCTTTCCAGGGGCCAGAGTGGTTGTCATATGTTCCCTGTGTGAGCTGTCTCTCTGTATGGATACTGATGAACTTGCGAACTCAGTACCTTATGTCAAGATTTTGGATAACAAGAAAAGGTACATCAGGCAGCTTTGTGGGAATACAACAAAAATATACTGTAGGTGCTATTTTTCATGCTAGTATCTTTTATTCCCCTCAGTGAGCCAGGCTGGCCCATCATGCTCTGCCTTTAGTATTAAACAGAATAGCTCAGATATGTTGGCTGTTCTTTTCTTTTTCTTGTTTCCCTACACAGTCAGTTCTGTGATGGCTTTGATTGTTATACGTTCTATTTCAACTTCCATCAAAAGATACTCCTAAAAAAGAAAATCCTTTCTGAATGGTACAGTAAGTTCACACTGAGGATTTTTTGCATATTTTTAATGCATTAAATACATAGTCAGCAGCCTATTGTTGATGTGATGAACTAAAGAAGTGGGCATAGATTTATGTGTGAGATCCTTTGACTGTAGGACTGTAGAAGCAGAGTAAGAATTTCTGGTGCTGACAAGGTCACACCTCAGCATGAAGGCCACAAGCCAGAACAAGTTGTCATGACTAAAATTGTTCTTTGTCATACAGATGTTGGAATTATGGCCTCTTGAGTAAAACTACCATATTGTATTTAAACTTGCTGAAATAGAAGTGTGGAATTACTATCTGCAGAGTGTACTTCAAGAGTAACCTAACAGCAGACTAAAAGCAGTGTTTCACTGACCTCTCTGGTTCAGTGTTTCCAGTGTGTCATACCCAGCATCACTGATGTGGCTTGTTGGTGTAAAAAGTGTGCTTTGTTGCACCTGTAACTATACAAGAGTATATGTGATGTCACAGCGCAGTAACATACCCTGGGGCACACAAGGTGAGGTGAAAAGTTGGACCACAAGGTCAGCAAAAAACAAAACTGTTGTTAAATTGCCCTTTAGAGTATCAAAGGCATTTTAACACATCAGAATTTTTACAAACACTCAACATTATTACTAATGTTTTTTTCTTCAGTAAACCTATGCTTATGTGAAATATATAATTCACACCCAGTTAGAGTCCACTTCAACACACCCCACAGTAAACTCATGAAACAGCTACATGTCAAGTAAGTCTAAGACTCATGTTGATGTTTTAATGGCTTTGATCATCATTTATGATGTGAAAATATTTCCACGCAGTCAGAGAAGTAAAAAGTGTTCGTCCTAATCATACGTAGTTGAGTTATATAATCCTAGCACACCGTGGAGCATCTCTCATAGCTCTTGACAGCACTGTCAGTCAGCCAAAGAGTCAATACAGCAGTAGAGGAGGTTGTACCAGTGTCTGGTTCAAAAGTAGTTTCGCCGACTTCACTGCATTCACTGCTGGAGCTGGAGTGTCAGAGTTGGAGCAGCAAACAGAAATGATTCACACTTCTCTGTGTTTCCATTATCCTTCTGTCTTTCCATTGCAGTTAGGTTTGTTTTCAGGTCATTTTGAGACAACAGTCTGTTTCTATACATTTGCGGCCCTCTGTGCTGTTATCCTGCACTGCTCTGTCTACCACGACACTGCTAAAACAACAATATTCAGTGACTCAGTTGGTGAAATGAGAGTCAGCTCAATTAATGATTAGGGGTAAGCCCTACTTTATACACTGTAAGGCTGTTAAATCTAAATTTAAGGTCTTGTGTCCACCAAAATGTTTGCACTCAGCTGAAAATGCCTCTCTCAGCAAACACTGGGAGTGCATGAGAATGCTTTGGGGTCGCAGCATCATTTCAGCTGAGATGCTCTGGTTGCTATGATACTGAATATCTGCATTATTAATAGTTAAAAGTGTCAGCACAAGGTAGCCTAATTGTTATAGTCCTTGCCCTGGATGAAGGCAAGGCTGCACCACGTAGAGAGAGAGAGGTTCATTTTGTGGTCGAGGAAACATCTAACATCGTAAGTAACATCGTTAGGTTGAAGAGATAAAGTGTGACTGTTCTAGTCTCAATGAGTATGAGTAGGACACAGTTTGTGGTAGCCCATTTGTCACCTTCCTCCTCCACTGTGACTGGATGGGTGGGTAAAGAATGAAAAAGAATGTAAAGACAAGCACAGTTTTTCACCTAAAATTTCACCCAAGTTTGTAAATATGCAACGTTCCCATTGGAATTAATTCAAAAATTATGCTGGCCTCAGGAAAAACACTAGTGGACCCAGTGCTTAACAACTAGGGATGTGATGATTCTCAAAATCCATGATTTGATTTGACTTTCAAATATAAGGTCATGATTTAATTAGATTTTTCAGTTTAGATTATCAAGTCTTGATTTATAAAGATCAACTTATCTTTGTTTTCATTACTTAACTGTCATTTACATTTATAAAGCCTTCTTTAAAAAGATAGTCTATATGATATGAGGTTAAAGTGTTGTTTTTACTGGGAGAATTGCAGTTCTCCCTTTGATTTTGAGTATTGAATTTGAAAGCACATTTCAATAAAAATTGATAGTCAAAGTAACTAATTAGTGTAACTGTCAAAAAATGCAGTTAAATCAAAAGCATAATATTTGCCTTTGAAATGTAGTAAACTAGAGGTACTGCATAAAATAAATATTAGAGTATTTATAATGGGTAAGTTATGTTGTGTTGTGTTATGTTATGTTATAAATCTTATACTGTAAAAAAAAAAAAAAAAACACCCTCTTCAAATCAAGCATATACACTCAAACACAACCCCCGAGGGAAGCCCACAACTTGAGGCATCAGCATCTGATCAATACAGAATAGAGATATTGATACTTTTGACGACTAATGATCTGAGTCAGCTATGCTTAACCTTTTAGCCCTGAATTAAGGCATCGACTCCAGGTTTGAAGGAATATTGACGTACAAAATCTTTATGAAGGAGGGTTTTATTACCAGCAATAACATTTCATGATAAACTTTCTCACAGTACAGTAGTTTGCCATATTTCCTGGCCTCCATCTCCATTTTATATGCACCATTTATCATCATCAAATCACAGTAACATTTTCTATATTGCTCCAAACTGCCTACATACGGTATCTCTGAGGTGATAGAACACTAGTGTTTAAATATCACCAGTGCTTTGTGGTCTACATGCTTTCATAATATCCCATTTCCTGTGAGAGCACTGCGGTAGCGAGTGGAGGGTCTATTTTAAGTGCAGTCAGATAGCTATATGGCAGCGTAGCTATATTTAATAAAAGTCTCCCGAACACTGCACCAATCTCTCTCCCCGGGGCTATCTGGATTTGACTGGCCATGTCTGCTCCCATTTAATGTGAAGTGGCAGACAGAAGACGTGTCAATCTCTTTCCCTCTCTCTTTCCTGGGGTCTTGTCCATGGATGGAGGGGAACAAGGGGAGAAGGGGGAAGAGGTAAAGGTGATGGCAGGTGGAAGGTGAATGTGTTTTAGTATCTATTTCGTAGTCAGTTTTTCTTTCCTTTTCAAAGTCTTTTGACCTGTCTATGCAAATCCTGTCTGCTTACTCTCCCCGACTGTCCCACACCCATGTATCCACAGATGCAGAAACAAGAATATCACATTCACAATTCGATGTTTGTCTGCATGTCCATCATATTTGAGTGGTCAAGATCTGCTAGTATACATTACAATGTGCATGTGAGAGATGCATGTGAGAACTGATTGTCATGAAATTTGGTTTCTTAAAAACATGAGAGATTGAACATGACGGTGGTTACTTGTTGGAACAGGCGACAATCTACTCATCTCCATGCCAAAACATGAACTTTCTGAATAGCCACACTGTTCACTGGGGCATGTAAGCTGACCTTTGAATATGAAACATGAAGTATAGATTGAATCTTTTGTGAATTTCTCCAAAAATTGTTTTTCTTGTTTATAAGATACTATTTTCTTAACTTGGGGGAACAAGGATAGTCTTGTTTATTTTATTAATTCATTGATTTATTTATTATGTAATAACAAACAACCAGGTAATAGAGATATAGAAATCTACATTTTTTGGAAAATCTCACAAAAGCTGAAATTTAAAATAATTGGGTGTGAATGAATTTCAAACCAGCAATTCAGTTTAGCATCAGCTTTTCAACAACCTTAAAATATTTAACATCTTTCATTCATTCCTGGCATTATTCTCAAGGTAGCAATGCAGTTTAGCATCAGATTTTCAAAAGCCAACATTCACACTCACAATTTCTTCTAGTTTAGACTTGATGTTGTTTATTCATTGGTCTGAGCTTACATGCCTGACTGAAAATTATGGCTATTCATAGAGTTAATGTTTTGACATAGAGCTAATGAGATGGCCCCAACTAACTGAATTTAATTCCAACAGGTAACCTCTATCATGTTCAATTTCACACTTAGAACAAATTAAATTTCATGAAAATCATGAGGTGCAGTTGATTTTATAGTGAAATCTGCACCAGTCAATGAACACTGAGTTGTTTACTAGCAGATTTTGACCAGTATGGTGACTGCACAGAGGCATCACAGAGACGTAGAGCAGCCAATGAGGTATCTATATTTCTTTATCTATGCATTTATTTCCCTTGTATCTTCATGAGTGCTGCTCAATGTGTACTTCATGTTTATATGTACATGTCATATGTAGAAGTGCTCAGTTACTCAACTGAAAACGTTAAATTAGTTTCATTAATGTTTTCTCAGTTTTTACTTCTTCCTCAATCACCAGCTAGGATTTTTAGTATTAAAATTGTTTGGGTGTGCAGCAGATTTTGAAGCACCTTGGTAGGTGGAATGCTCATCACGCCACCGCCCTCAGCTTTTATTTCTGTCTTACCACCGCATAACCATTCCCGAGCCCAACTCCTTCCTCCTCACGCCAGCCTTCCAGCCCAAGGCTATAGTCGTGGCGTAGTGGTATAGTGCAGTGCTATACTGCAGGGCAGGGCAGAGCAGATGACTCAGTTCTAGTAGCTCCCGCGCAGGAAAGCCCAATATATATGTACACTGTGGATCAGCACAGCATGGGTGTGACTCCGACTGTGCGGCTTTGGTCTGCCTACCTACAACTGTGCAGTGTGGTCCGGTGCTGCTCCACAACATGAAATATCCATGAGTCAGGTTGGGCGTACAGATGCCACTGTACCTGCTGAGCCCCTTAACAGGGGGGATGCGAGTGAGTGTGTGTGTGTTGAAGGGGGAAGCTTAGAGACAGACAGAGAGAAAGAGAGTCAGAGAGGGGTGAGGGGAAAGTACATCTGTCATTTTGTACCCCTGCAGAGTGAGGTGTGTTTGGATGTGTGCATCTGTGTGTGCTTGTCTGTGGTGTGAAAGTGCTTGTGTGTGAGCTTGTGCATAAACACTTATGTACATCATTAAGGCTTTAATCAGGTACCAAAGCTACAGTATAGGAAAGAGAATCAACAAGGCAAAGTAGGAAGAAGACAGAAGGATAGGTGGCGAGTACAAGGAGTGCATCTGTCAACCTATTGGTTTCCCTGCATGTGTGGGTGTTTGTGTGGTAGGAAGTGTATAGCACCACAGAACAGAGTCAATATGTCTCATATTACATGTCGTCGGAGGACGGCAGAAAAGGGAGATTCGAGGACAGCAGAAGGATAGATGAGGCGAAGGAGGGAGGAGCAAGAAGAGAGCGGGTTTGGCAGAGAGGTAGACAGGAAGAAAGTGGCAGGAGGTGCAGTGAGAGGGAGAGAGTTGGTTTGCAAGAAATGTAGAGATGAGGGGGAGGAATGGGGAGGGAGGCGTGCAGAAGGAGGGGAGGTCAGAGGGGAGAGCAGCAGGTAGTGTGTACATCTGTCACCTTCTGCTCCTCCAGGCCAAGAATGCCCAGGAGAAACAGGGGAGGAGGAAGAGGAGCAGGAGGAGGAGGCGAGTGGGGGCACAATGCCACCAGCGAGAGGAGCATCACTAAACAGGCCTATATTTATTTTGAAGCTGAATTCAAGAAAAATTTCTAAGCACTCCTTATATAGCTCTGAAATTCTCAAAAGCGTGCCTCTGAGTGGAGTGTAATCCATTTTATTTGGTATCTCAAAAATGCATATGGTAGCTGAGTACTTTCTCTTTGAAATGTTTTGCTATTGTAAGAGAAGACAGGGCGCAGAAAGAGGTGAGAGAGAAAAAGACCCGAGGAGAGGAGGTGGCGCTGAGAGGACCGAGGAATCGCGTCGGTGGGAGCGGGAGGTGCACAGGCACCAAGTTCATAACTCTACTGTGGTTGACATTGTCCCAGAAACTTATGAATAACATCCCTGTGTGTCGGCTAGTCTCCAAGTGAGTGTGTGTGTGTGTGTGTGTGTGTGTGTGTGTGTGTGTGTGTGTGTGTGTGTGTGCGTGCGTGTGTGATGAAGCGGAAGAAGTCCTGGGCTTAGCCACTGTCTATCGTGCAGGCCCTCGTCTCTGTGAAGTCCACTGGGATTGCGAGCGAAACAGAAATGACCCAGAAAGACAGGACACACAGCTGTACAGACGTCAGAATATCAAGGAAGCAACTCAGTTCACATCAGTCTCCACACAGCTTGACTCTGTCTGCACAAGTCATTTAAACATTCAGCACATTGAAGAGGTCAGACAAGCAGTCATTTAACATTTGTCTTATGGATTATCTGTACTCTCTTTATCTGTATATTTATAATATGATTTTTAAAATGTATATGTATTAGGTATCAAACAATACATTGAATATCATGATATCGCAATACAAAATCACCCCAATAACATATTTTATTTGATTTTTTTATATCAATACAAATATATATATTTATATAACTGTATTTATTTTTATTGAGTAGTGCTAGTGACTGCTGCATTGTTTTTGTTTTGCAATTGTATGCACAAAATTCATGTACAATTGAATTTTACATGAACAAAAATGCCGTACACATCAGATTTATTACTTAATAACGGACATATTTTTTTCTTTGTTTTTAATATTGTGATAAATATTGTATTGCAGTGATGTTGATAAGTATCTGTCCTGTGTCTCAGATGCATTAAAATCTGAAAATATGCAGTAAAATCACTATTGATGCAACTAGGAGACCCCTGATAGAGCTACATTGTGAGCATCAAATCCCTGTTGAAACCATAGAAATAAATACTTGAATATCTACTTTTGGCAGTATAGCAGATGACATTGTCATATTCGAGTTCTGAGTGTTTCAACTGGTTGCTGATGAGCTTTAGGCAAAGATGCTCAGTTATAGTACTTTAGAAAGCCTTTAAGTGTTAAGATAAGCTCAGGTTGCTGACTGAATAGTTGCTGAAAGGCTTTGTGTTGTGTTTACTGCCACAGAGAGGAAATAAAAAGTCCCCATGTACGTGAAGTTAATACAGCATCTCATTGTGTTCTTCTCAGCAGGGTTGGTCCAGGCTGTGAAAAAGATAAAGTTAGCTAATTAAAAGCTACAAGTCAAGCTAAAAGCAATTAAAAAACTGAGAGGTTTTGCTAACTAGCCAGCTCACTTTCACATCAAACCCACAGACACAGGTTACCCTCAAAGCCACCTTCTTTAAAGGGGAAATCTCACGGGCAGGTAACGTTGTGCTCGTTCGTGTCCATTACGTGTCTAAAACTTTAAAAATACAACACTACAAGTAAAAGTTCATTGTTCTAAATCTTATCTAAGTAAATTATTGTTTCAAAAGTAAACGTGGCATTTCTCATTGTGCGGTTAAGCAATTCCTATCAGTGTTATATTATTATATATTTGGATTAATATTATTGCTGCATTTATCTGTATGTTGCATCTTACTGTAGTAGATGTTTAAGGTTTTAAAATACACAAATATAATAACATCAAACACGATTTTGATACTACAGTTTGTCAAGAAACTTAAATTTTATTGGGGATCAACTCAAATGACCACCTGTGGGTCACTAGATTGAAAAACTATTAACATCACTGGTATCATGGACTTTTTATTGTGGTATTAATCTAACTGTACCTTTGCATGAATTCTCCACTGCGAACAAATCTTGTATTTATGCAAATATCTGCTGAAGATTTCTCAGTCCAACTTTTATAACCAAATTTTATTCGATATAAAAATGACTTTAATATTTGCACTGCTGGCATTGTACTCCCATATTTCATTGTCAATAAAAATTCAGTATTGTTCAGCTCTAATAACAGATGCTGGGTTTAGTGCAGACATTGAAAATAAACACATTTAACAACATTGCAGGCATTTAATAAAATAAGCTGTTATGTGAATTGATATATTGCACCCAGTTTAAGTGCTTTTCTCTCTTTTCTTTTCAAAGTCACCGTCAGTACAGCATGTCTCCTTAATTCAGTCAAGTGTGATAGAAGTGAATGGTTGTGCTGGGTTACTGGGGGATGGGAAAGCAATACCATCTGTGTCCAAATATGTTTGCTCGTGTCTAGCATAAGGTGTTTAAGATGCATGTGTAGCAATGTGCACATAATCTGTTACACACCATTAGGTGTGAGAGGTATGCATGTTTAAGACAGGAAGTAAAACTGAGTGACTATGGTCTGATTGTCCATTTACACAAAATGTTGAGTGATGGAGTTAAGCTTCAGTGATCCAACAGTCTCATTTGGTGTATTGATTGATGCAGCCTTTGTCAGAAAAAAATATAACAAAAGGGGAACAAAGGATAAACAAAACACACATTTGAGATGATCTTTATTGATATTAATAAATCCTCCTCTGTTTTTTCTTTTCACTGTTTATCTGCATTTATTTGCTGCCGCGATCTTTATTCATTTCTGTCATTTTAAGCATCTCCAAGCATTCATTCTAACTAACTTCAGGAAACCAAATGATGCAAGGAAAAGCAATGTATTGGTTTCAGTCTCAGTGGAATATGGCTCAACAAATCGATATGCTAACTGGTTAATTGATGACAGAGGTACAGATTCACATCACTAATTTTTCATAGCCCAATAATCAAGAAGCCCGAACCACACCGAAAACCCAAAGAGGCTGTCAGAAATCAGTGATGTAAGTTTACGAATTAATCAGATCAGAAACAAAGTGACTTGGCACTGACATGTGCATTGATCTGGGGATGTGTGATGTAAGTCAGCGCTAATTTCTAACAGCATTAGAACTCCGTCTTAGCACCACCTGCTTTGCAGTGCAATCCTGTCCGCCAAAATGCTTACAAGCGTCCGATTCCCATTGGCACATGTCTGGCCAAAACCTAAAATCAATATGATGGTTAATTGGTAGGGTGTGCGTGCACGTGAGCGTACATGAAATTCTCCCCAGTGTAAGTGTGATCCATTGATAGATTTAGCTACCCAATAATAGATGCTGTGTAATAAGGGACTTTTCCACAATGCTAGTTAGGACCACTTAGAAATGCATAGTGAATGATTAAACGGGCCAAGTGTGAATACGCCTGTGCCTGTGTGTGTGTATAGAATGTGTTTGTTTTGTGTGCAAAGAATTGTCTGCATGAAGATGTGTGTGTGAATGTGTGTGTGTCTGTGTATGTGTCAGGCCCACTTGATAAAAGGCCTAAGGGCTTAATTGAACATCTCATTGACTCAGCTGTGGGTCACAATCGGTACAAACACATTCATTCCTTTCTGTCACTTAGAACCTTTCTTGTGTTTCAGGAATGAGCAAAGTGAATAGAATAGAATAGAACAGAATAGAATAGAATTTAAAATGAATGTGTGTAGCTCATTAAATACCAAAAAAAAAAACAGAAATCACCACAGAGATCATAGAACAGAGGAAATAATGAAAAATTGAAGATCAGATCTTTGAAGTTCCTTATTGGGAATAAAATACCAATTGCACTCGGAATAAAGGATCTCCTCAAAAGAGGGATGACAGTTCTCAGATGAACAGTGCTTTGTTCATAGTCCTGACACTGCGGTGAGGTGCCAGTTCATTAGTTCCATCTTTACAATCTAATGCGATATAATACTCTTATCATATTCAGTCACCATGATGTGTGCAAATGGATACAAGGATATAAGAATGTCCAATAAAACACCACCATAAACAACTGCTGGCAAAATTACCATGCAGTTGAATAGACAGCCATATGTTATATAGTTTCCGAAGTGGAAGCAATGAAAACAAGTGAACATCAAATTGTTTCACATTTTCCCAGATGAGATGTTTTAACCTGCTCACCCTGGTTCTATTTTTGCAAAGTTTTGCGTGCTTGCTTCACCTCCAACTTATTTTCTTCGGTCAAAATCGGATTTCTGTTTCCCCTCATCAGAGCGGTCAGCTGGGACGGTGAGAGAATAATTAGCGAGGTTGAGAAGCAGCATCTTTTATTATGATCCACAGTGGGCTACCCTATTTATGTGAATATCCTCAAAAAGGGTTGGAAGGAAAATGAAAGCTGTTGGGAATTAAAAGTAAGTAAACTGTCCCCCAGCTATATAGAAACACGGTTGACTTAAGACAATTCCATTAACTACGAATAAATAATTTAAACACTTAACATACTCATCTGCAGAAGGAGAAATGACAAGCGGCGACATCGTTCATAATATATCTGGACAATTTTTCTTTATCTGCATGAGTTTGCTCGCTCGCTACATATTAGGAAGTAATGTGAAAGTTACAAAGATAGAATTCACTGCTCGATTGTTAGAATGAATTTTATTAAATGTCACAGGTGCACTATTTAATTGATAACTTGGTGTATAGTTATATGACTGTACTTTGACAGAATAGGTTGTTGACCAGTGACTCTGGACCACTGGAGAGTAGCAGTGCACACTCGACAGGCAGACTCAACCTTTGTCGTATGGTTCACATTGTGAAACATGTCAGAGTTTGGTTCGGTTTAGGCAGAAAAACAATACTTGGTTAGGTTTAGGAAAAGATTGTGTGATATTTGAGTTCCATTCCCAAGTGTGATGACCTCAGAATTTGATAAACTACAAGTTATGTAAGTTAAGTTATGTGACAAAAAGTATACGTATGTTACATAAGTAAACTTTTGTACGCAAGTTAAAATAAGTAACTAGACTTGGAAAAAAGCACAGTGATATTCTGGGTGAAAGTCTGGGTACGCCTGACCCATCCATCCACCCCAACCTCCTCCATATGCAGACTTTTTCACTCTACAATACGTCATCTGACTTTCTCTTTTGCTCCCACCTAACAAAAATATTTTTGTTCTGTCTTTAACTGCTTGATTTTCTGTTATTTTATCATGTGGCATTGCAGCGAAAGCTTTTCACACAATTGCACTTGTGTAACCAATGTGACAATAAATATCTTAAATCCTGAATCTAACAAACTGCTTGAACAGACGACCTGTGTGGCTGTTTTTCTAGTGAGGGTCGGCTGGGTAGAACACTGTTTGCCATACAGTAACATTTTCATTGATTTAGTTTGGTTGGTTTCACATGAGTCAAGTGCACCACATTTTAAATTAAGCGTGTGCACATTTGCATTTGTTAATTGGTCAAATGATATGAGTGTCTGCCCAGAGGTCAGGATCAGAAAATGAATGTGTTACATGCAGTAGACACACCAGCAGTACTGATATGATTTTTCTCTAGTGTCCTCTATTGTCTCCATTGTGCAGCACCACATTCAATAATGACTCTTTAAATGATCATACTTAACCACGAGGTCCATGATACTGTATTTTGGAAAGTCACTGTGAGTTATTTGTGTCACCTATTTGCATAGGCAGTCAGTTGAATCTGCCAGAGAAAGGTTTTGGGCGTTCACTGGTGGGCGAGCAACTTTCACTAGAATTTATGAGCCACAATAATTAGATTCCACATCAGTTGTTCATGTTAGCCACTGAAATAACTACTAACAGTTTAATATCTCATTATATAGTAATTCAAACAAAACTTTATATGTGTTCCGTCTGTTTGCAGTATTCACCTTACTTTATCCACAATCCATTGCCTTTATTCTCTTGAGTCCCTGTAGCGCAGATCACTGTGAAGCAAAGAAACAAACGGCGCCATTGTTTTCTTGGACCGAGACTGTCACTGTGTTTCCTTGTTTGGTGCACACTTAAAATTTGAACCTATCAGCAGTTCTAACAGGCTGCAGAGACGCTTTAATTCCCATTTAATGATTCAAATCCAATCTGTCTCTGAGCCAGAACCTTTTTTCAAACAGTTTTTTAAACATATGGCTGCAGAAAATAACTCAATTATGCAAAAAACAAACATGAACAAAGACACTATTCTCAACAGAGACGATAGGCACAGTATATACATTCTATTTTTACTGCTTAGTTGGCAAAAAGTGCAGGTGGTGATGCTATAGCTACTGCAGATATCTTACTCTATGTTTACTAGTGCTTTATCATTGTTCCCTGCTGTCTTATATTACATATTACCCCTGCAATTAATGTTTCTCTTATCTAGTTTGTAGCATAAATTAAAGAATATATTTGCTTTCATGCCATACCTGTGATATTTACTGTAAGATTAATCCACTACACTTGACACCCCAATGCCTTGTTAAAAGTTCTGCTAACCTGTTAAATATAAAATATACCTGGATAACTTTTGATTTATTAGATTTTCTGTAAAAGTTTTCAGAGTTATATTATGAGATGGATGTAAATATTGTCACTGTGAGATGGCTCCTAGGGTGCAGGCAAGGTAATGTGTAGCTAACAAACTACTGCCTGGAGCGATCACCTCTCTCCTGCTGGTTTGTGTCCTTGTCTGCAGCAACATAAATACATGTGTGTGGGTATGCCTGTGTGTGTGTGTGTGTGTGTGTGTCTTTGTGTGAAGTATATACAGTACATGAATCACTGGCTGCCTGTCACAAGAGAGCAGCAAGAGAGGGAGGGAAGAGCCGAGAAGAAGCGGGGAAGGTAAGAAGGAGAGGAGACACAGGGAGTACAGAGAGGGTAAACAGTATTCAAAAGGGTAAGGAGAAAATTGGATAGAGAATAATGCAGGAAGCAGTTGTGTTCTGTGTTTGTGAGCGTGTGGTAAGGATTATACGATAAGAGAAACAAGGAAAAACACAGGACATTTCCACCATTTGGACTTAACAACAGGGCAATCATGCAGTTAGCCAACTTCTTGGAAGTTTGTTCTGTTGTTCAGGAGAGTTCCGGGAAAATTCAGGCAGAGCTTTTGGTTTTTCAGTTTTTAGTTTTTAGTTTATACTCACAGATAGGAGCCATCCTGATCAGGATTTCCTGCTATTGCCTCCAATCTACCATGGCAATAATTTTAATCATAATCAAACCATTTTCAAAATTAGGAAAATTCTGGAGATAGCAAGTTGGAAAAACTCAAATCAGAGATTGGGAGGAGCTGGTGCAATCCTTTGCTTTGAACTCGTAAATTCAAACCATGTTTGAATATAACTGAGTCTAGTCGTTTACAGTTTTATTGATTGAAGAAAAGTACTCATAATTATAGCAATATCGGTTCAAAACAACTTTCCCCCGGATCTTATGTCTGCATGCAACTCACAATTGTTGTTCCCTGCCTCAAGAGTAAACTCATCCAATTTCCATCCAGAATTTAGTAACATTGATTTTTTTTTCTGCTTGCCTACCATTTTTTATAATCAAAATAAAAATAATAACCAGCCTAGCCTTCATTCATCTTAAAGTACAGAAGAAATGTTTGAAGTTTTCAAAGTTTTACTGTAAGTTACCTAAGTTACCCCTGGGATCTACACATTCACAGAATCACTTTACACAGGATACTACCTTCACATTTTATGCATCACTACTGAAAGTTGCTCAAAGTTCAATCAGTTTCAACTGTGACCTTGTTTGTCTGTGGCTTTCAATGTGCATCTACTACATCCTGTTCACACAATCACATAGATCACTGGTTTCCAAACTTTATGAGCTTGAGATCCAAAAGAGAAATTTGGTGTCTCCCAACAACCCAGGCTTTAAAAAAATACATTACCAGTTGTTCTGTGGAGAACATGGTGGTTCATGTTCGCAGAGTAATTTTCATTTTTGTGCTGGTTTATAGTTTTAACCATTAGTGAGATGACTGCTATATTTCTTTAACCAAGTTTTAAAATTCTTGTCCCATGTGCTTAATGTCATTGAAGGGATGGCATTGCTGAGAGCATATTCCAGGCTGCTTGCATGTATTTGAGGAAATTAAATCACTCTACCAATTGGTGACCCAATAAAAAATGAACAATTTTGGGTCCTGACCTCAAGTTTGGCAAAAACAGACATAAATTCTTGCTGACATATGATGTCAATACAGATGATTTTTTTTTTAACAAAACAGATGTCATGCGTAAAAACAACTTTTTCTGCTCAAAATTAGCTTGTAGGCTATGTGTCAGCTTGGATATGAATGTTTGTTTCAGCTGAATTCATTTGCCTCCCTAACCGTGACGACTCAGAGGCATATTTTGTATGTTGACCCCCGAGACTGGAGCAGCTGCGTGCCAAACATAAAAAGCAGAAAACTGGCTAATCGAAGCATCAGTTTGTGCATCTCACACAAACAGTAGCTCCAAGTTGCGTTAGCATTACCAAGCCTCATACGTGCCAACAAAAAAACGACATTGTACATGAAAGTGATTTATTCCACTTGAGGAGAAGTAAGGACGACCCTGAGGCTAACTGATAAATGCTTAACAAGAACTCAACAAGGTATTTAGGACTGGGAGTCGTGAGGTGGGCAGCAAGTATTGCCACTTGAGGAAGAGCTCCAGGTGCAGCATATGTCATAATAGAGTAAGATATTACAAACCTCTCTTGAACTGAAATATGAAAGTAAATCAACAAAAATGACCAAACAAGCAAAATCATGTGGTATTTCTACAAGAAACAGCTTAAACATGGAAAGTTCAGGGCTAGCTTACAATACCAATGCTGGTTAAATGCTGGACCAATAACTTCAAGGCCAGCAAGCCCAATGTTGCCAACGACTCGCTGGCAGCGGACATTGTTTAAATGTGAGCACTGCTTAAAGAAACGTCTGAGAAACAAGATGAAAAACTCAACATCATATAGTGAGCAACTGTAACTGAAGTTATAACACACATTGGTAATGCAAAACCTCAATGTATGGACTTTCTTCAACATCTTGGGGGACAGGAGTAGACACAGCAAGATTAGAGGACTGACGAACAGCAGTGTTAACCATGATGAACAGCAAGGCCAGAGCAATGCATGATACATGATGATACACATGATCCATTGCTCCCTTTCCACTGTTGCATTTTTTAAAATACGCTGTGAGTTCTAGCAGAATTTGAGAGTGTAGTTACCCTTTAAAATCATTCTACAATCTTGGCAGCAGGACTACAGTGTGGCAGAATGTCAGCAGTCAGACAGGGCTACAGTGTTTAATTACTAAACAGTCTTTGGGCTCATTGATTTGGTTTTCAAATTTGCCAGCGCTTCCCTGCTTCTTGGCACGCATTAGTGACACCAACCTTTTCCACGATGCGCCTCTGCATTGTGCTGCCCCTTCCAATGAGCACATATCATACCACCGAACCACTGATAATGTGTAGAGAGCCAGAAATGGTCAAGAAGACACTTACATACTGTGTGGCAAAGGAAGGAAGAGGCAGAAAACAAGGAGACAGCGCGTGTAGAGACAGACAGATGAGACGGAGTGGTGGGCAGGGTATGTTCGTGATTGATGAGACTACAGGGGGGAGTTAGACTCCTGACGTGGTGTGATTCTACTGATTTATATTTAAGGGAGTGCTCTATCACTCTCAGAGGGGTGAAGGAAAGAGGAGAGGGGGAGTGAGGTGAAAGTGAGGACATTAGATCACCCTGGCAAACCTATTTGTCAATCAGATGAGTTGTTCTTCAGTGGGCAGGCTTGCATGTCCACATCTGTCCTGTGTTTGCGTGTGACCACTTCAGTTGAAATGTCATATATTTATAATACCAGTTCTGTTTGCACCCGCATTTTGTGCCAATGAGGCAGTGTGTGTGCGTGTGTGTGTGTGACGTGATTTTTCATCTGAATGACAGTAAATAAATCACGGTAAATAATCACTGTTTATCTTTCTTTGTTGTGTTTTTTCCCTTTACCGCTGTGTCAGTGTGTATGTGCTAATGTTTGTGCGTGTGTGTGTGCATGTGTTTGTAGGCGGGGAGGTGTTTGTGTGTGAAAGCAAACGGGATAAAAAAAGAACTGACTCGAGCATTGAACTTTTCAAAGGTACACGCGGTTGTACAGTAGCAGTGCCTACACACACACACACACACACACACACACACACACACACACACACACGCGCGCGCGCGCGCGTGCGCAAACACACACACACACACACACACACACACACACACACACACACACACACATATAAAATTTCTTTGTGGCCAAAAGACACATGCATTAAACCCTTCAAGCAATTAAAGCACTCTAGCAATATCTCCGTATCCAATCACAAGACTTAAGATTACGGCTGTGACCAATGTGGATAAAACGCTTTAACTCTGTGTATCTGTCACATATTCAAACACTCGTGTTTGGCTAACAGGGCATGAAAATCACAAATCTCCATAACCAATTGCAAAGCATTCAGGTAAATAAAATTTAAGTAATTTGCTCACAAACTGACTCACTGATTATATAATGTTAAATCCATAATTCATTTATATTCAGAATTGGTAAAATAACAGAGCTCTGAGTGGGGATTAAATATAAACTGTGTGAACCTGATGACAAAATAAACAGAGATAAAAAAACCCCCATTAATTTCACTAAATAATAAAATAAAAGCAAAGCAACAAAAATAATTAGTGTGCAGCAACTGGCATTGACAACAGTTGTTATTAGCAGGGATAAGCTCCTAGTTACCAGTCTGTTTCACTGGTTTGGCTGGAATAAATTAGCAGATGATTTGATCACATCATGTTGCTTTACAAACCATTTTATGACACAGACTACTGCCTAGGGCTGTATTTCACCAGAGACATTTACTGTACAGGTCATGTGTAACAGTTACACACTACATCCATTAGTGGACTCCCCATGTTTAAAAAACAAGCAGACAAAGTGCCCTCAGGATGCCCTAATGGTAGGTTAGACATGAAAGTGTTCTCGAGGGTGCCCTTCCAGTGGAGAAAATGTGAAAAAGTGCCATCCAGGCTGCCTTCCAGCTGAGAACATATGATGAAGTGACCTCTAAGGTGCCCTTCCAGTGGACAAAATGTGAACAAGTGCCCTCTGTGGTGGAGAAAATATAATGCAGAGCCCTTCCAGTGAACAAAACATGTAAAAATGCCCTCTGAGTGCCCATTCAATGGAGAAAATGTGATGCAGTGCCCTCTGGGGTGCCCTTCCAGTAGAGAAAATGTGATTAACTGTACTGCAGTCCCCCCCCCCCCCCCCCCCCCCCTTTTTTTTTTTTTCCAGGGATCCACTTTTTAAAAATGAAAAATCATTGTGACCCTAATCAAAATAGGCTTTACCAATAAAGCGTGGAAGAATTAATGTGATCATAAAGGAACATTCCTAACCATTTTTACTACTATTTCTGCATCACCTTATGTCATCTTGATACATGTTGTTAAAAAAATATACATACATTTAATACTTTATGAATGAGAAATAATGCATTTAGCGTGTGTTAACATGACATCTCATTATTTTTCTGTCCTCTCATCAGGAAAACAATATAAGACATTTCAGCCTACCACATGTAAATGAGTGCATTTAGGCAGAATTAACAGGCTCTCATTTTTTCCTGTCATCAGTAAAACAATATATACATTTTAAATGCTTTATAAAAGGTGTACTGCAGATATAAGCCTTAAATTTGCAGAATTTCTTCCATAGTCTTTTATTTATGTAGGTCACAACACAGTCTATGGGACTGACTGCTGTAAGGTGCCTTTCCAGTGGGAGAAGTGATGAAGTGTCCTCTGGGGTGCCTTTCTGTGGAGAAAATGTGATGTTAGTTTACCTCTATGTGCCTCTAAAGGTTAAATAGTTAATAGTTTTTTTTTCTGTGAATGAAGTGAATCTAAACCTGGAATTGGAAATCTGTCACCATAATGCTTCACGACTTTCAGAGTGCTGTTTCACCACCGCTTATAGCTGGTGCCCTTTTTTGCCCCTGCCCTTCAGAAAACCTCAGTCCGCCACTGACTGCATCCACACATACGCACACAACACAAGAAACAGGCCGGAGTAGTACATTTTGAACTATGAATACACACACATTCACACACACATTCAGGGTAGACATCAAACAAAGCGATGCAGACAAAGGCAAAGGCACATGTAGTGATGCACACAGGGGAACCAAGCTGTGATCATGACTGGGGTAATAGTGAAGCCTCAGAGGGGAGATGCCCCAGGCTTACCTTAACATGTATGACAGGATCAGATAGAATATATGCATGCTGTGTACAAAACAACAACAAAAACAACATGTTCAAAAAAAACGTGCACATGCTCTACAGACGTGCATGTGGCCATGCATATGTATGCAAGTGCTCATGCATGAGTGAGCATCTGTGCGTGCACATCTTTTTGTATGACTGGCTGCACGTCTCAGACTGTTTCTTTTCTCCGCTGTATGGCCAATGCAGGTCAATTAATAATGCAACACTTGCAGAGGTAAAGGAGGCCTGTGTGTCTGGTGGAGGCATGCAGGGGGAGGAAGAAGGAGAAAGAGACAGTAGTGGGAGACAAAAAGAATGAGGGGATGTGCAAATGCAGGGGGACAAACAGCCAGGGAGAGTGTTAATGTGATCTAGAGGGATGAAAAGAAGCAGAAGAAACAAATATAGACTTTGACTGTTTTATTGTTAATTTTTTGCAATTAAAAGAAATCTAAGACAAATAATTAGATCTCTAATTTAAAAGTTTTTAAAAACTCTGTCTCATAGCAACTAGCTTTAAGTGAGCACAAAGCAGATAAGTGTCTTGCTCGAGGGTTCTTCAGTTCAGTGTATGCCTGTTCTGACTGAACTTTGACCTTTTAGTTTTATTATCCTTGCCTCCCCTGCTCTTTATCTAGCCTAACTTGTCTATTGCAGTTTTTCTCAATTGGTTGAACACATTTGTACATTTTAGAAAACTTTTAAAAATAAGCAAAAATAAGATGTTTTGTTTGAAAAGAAAACACTCTCAAAACTTGAACAAACCCAAATACTTCCAACAAACAACACAACTTGGGGTTAAATTATTGTAGTCTTTCAATCAATCAATACACATTCAACAACAAAATTCCAAATATGAACTGGTTCAACTTAATTATCTCTGCCAGACACAAGCCTGGAGGGGACCATGCAATCGCTTGCTAATGTGTATTACCACCGGACCTGAAGCTCGTCCACAGCTAATCTCACATACCACTGGACCAGTCTGGACCAAAGTGTTGTGCACATTCGTGACTGTATGCTTTTGAGTCATCCTTCTGAGCATGTTACCTCAAGAACACCTTCAGGGAATTTCTTCAAATTTGGCACAAATGACCACTTGGACTCAAGAACAAACTGTTTAGATTTTGGTGGTCAAAGGTCAATGGTTAAGGTCATTGTCACCTCAATATGTACCTAAATATGTTTTTGGCCATAACTCAAGAATTCATATGATAATTATAACAATATCTCACCCAAATGTCTAATAGGATACTAGCTGTGCTGAAGAGTAACTACTTACATATAACTAGTTAAATTACAAAATGTGCAATTTGTTGCAGTTACTGTGAAAACATGTAATTACATCACAGTTACTAATCAAAATGTTGGAGTTTCATCCAAATGTTCTTTTTGGGTTGCCTGGTGGAGATTTGCACTCTACTGAGTGCAGTCCTCTAGTTTGTGCTATATTCCTGTGCTGTTTTGTTGATGCTTTACATAGTTACAGTTTGTGAGAAGAGAAAGGCATGTAAGCATATGACTGCATAATTTGAGAGTTTATGAGTTTTACTAGATAACAAACCCTCCTGCACTTTTTGCACCCTTCGAGATGCCCCACAGAAATTCTGTAAAAGAAAAAATGCCTTAGCAATTGAGAAAAGCTGTAATATCTTTGTGCATATTCATATACAGTCTCTATCCCCAAAAAAGCATGCTTGTCCATACTGTTCCTATATTATGTTTACATAAATTTACCTCATGCGTGTACTCGTCCTTCTGCCAGAACAACACAGACACAGGACCAGATTAATTGGAAACACGGAGCTGCTGGTGTTTCATTAATGTGATCGTCATGTTTCTAGGAAATGATTTACTCACTGTGAAATAAATAAAGGAGGATAATTAGCTAAAATACAAGCTCAAAGTCAGCTTATCATTACAAGGGCCCCAGCAAAGAAAAGTGAGAATGATTGGATATATTTCTGCAGCGACGGAGAACATGCAGGGGGGAGTAAATAACGGACAGGCAATGTCAGCCTCGGGGATTTGCAATGGTTGAGAAACTGATTTGAGGCTGACTGTTAGAAGAAAAGAGTCACAGTTGGTAGGCAGGTTAATATGCTATATCCAGCAGTACTACAATGCTTTGAAAACCATTATAGAAAACTGTGTTATTAAACTGGAGTCATTGAGTATTGGCTGATGTGTTTGGGGGTGAGATGGGGATTGAGAAAGAGAGCCGTGGGTACAGACGGGGTGGATGAGATTAAAGAGGTCAAGAGGGAGAGGGAAGATTTTATTGTCTGTTTGTAGAGATGCAGAAGGAATGGGGGGTTGTGATGGGAGGAGGTGGTGGAGATGGTCAGGGGGAAAAGGGAGGAAGGAAGGCATGAAGGTAGAAAACATCTTTTGAGAGATAAGAATGGAGCATTGGAGGGGCACATGACTGCATCAGTGGAGACGCAGTGAAACTAGTGGCCCATGCAGGAAGAAGTGTGGTGTGTAGCCATAGAGGAAAAGGTGGAGAGAACATGTCGATGTGTGCGACCGTGTGTGCATTTGTGTGTGTGAAGCCAATACAGGGGAAGGTGTGTGTACCGAGGTGCAAAAGGGAAGTGATGAGGATGAATGGGAGCATGTGCACGCACAGCAATGGGTGGTGGTGCAGAGTGAGAATAATAAGAAGGTGTGTTCCCCTCTGCAGACAATAGGGCCAAGGGTGGGTGGGTAAGGTCTTCGGGGGGGTGACACTTGAGAGGCCGAGGAGTGTCAGAGGGCTGAAATGGGGAGTCGGGGGTTGTGAGGGCTTATGCTGTTAGGTGTGGGAGAGGACAGCTGGATGTACAGTATAAAATGATTCTGATTGTGGAGTAGGATAATAGACGGGCAGGGGAGAAGAGTGGGAGGATGATGAGGAGGTGGGGTGGGGGGCCTGTGAGGCAACAAGGGGTGGGCGGGAGGGTGAGGCAGACAGGCAGGGGAAAAAAAAGACGATGAGTGAGTCGCTGCAGCAGAGCTCCTCACCCACAAAGGAACCCCATGCAGCCTCAGCCACCGAGCCAGAACCACTGCAGCTGCGACTGCTGAGAGTTAGTGGGCGTGTGTGCGCACAAGTTTGCGACCAAGTTAAAGTGTGTGTGTGGGAGTGTGCGTGCATGTGTGTGTTTATTTGAACCTGCGGTGAGGACTGCGGCTTTGAAACCTCGACCACATGCAAGACTGAGGTCTGAATCTCTGCAACACACTGCGGAGCGGAGGTGCAGAAGTGGGTTAGAGTGAAAGAGAGAATGAGAGAGACTCGAGAGGAAGAGAGAAACAGAGACGGACAGAGGAAAGAGGGGGTAGAGTGAAAGAGCAAGAGATCGAAAGTGCCAGAGAGATGGAGAATAAGGGACTAAAAGATTGAGAAAAACAAAGATGAAACAAAGAGGAGATGAGGTCAAAAGGAGGAAGAAAAGGAGGAGGGAATGCGTGAAATATGGACATGGTCGAGAGGCAGGAGGGAGGGAGGGAGTGAGTGAGGCAAGTCATGATGGAGACAAAGAGTGATAAAGGGCGGGGGGCATTGGAGGGAGCAATGTTAGGAGATGTAAAGTGAAAGAAATAGATGGAGTAGCTGTGAGCAAGGGAAAAGGATAGAAGAGTTGGATTAATGAAATAAATGCAGAGGAGGGCTCTGGAGAAAAAAGAGGAGATAGGAGAAGAAGGGAGGCAGCGGGAGAAGGAGTGGAGAGATAGAAAGAGGCAGCTGAGGGGGGGGGGGCAGAGGCAAAGGAAGAGATTAATAGTTTTGTAGATCTGCTCCTGTGTTGCTACCTCAAGAGTAATGCCTTTTTTCTTCAATCCTTTCTTCCATCCTCCTAGATTCCCTTTTAAAAGGGGGCTTTTTGAAATAGACACAGACACACTCGCACACACACGCAACACACACGCATGTACACAGATGCACACACAATGAGTATCTGCTGTGATTCATGTAAGCTGTCTCCATTCCAGTGAGCATTTGCCAGCTCACTAATAGGAGAAATTCTTTAATACTGCGCCACAGTGGATTTCAAAGCCACTTACTGTAGTTCGCATGTCTCCGAACACATTCAAAGGCCTGGGCCCTCAATCTACTGCCATAAATAACCCACAATACAGAGCAGGTTGCTGCATCCGGAGGGGATATTTGTAGAAGTGTGTGCATGTGTGCAGGTGGACGTGTGTGTGTGTGTGTGTGCGTGGTCATGCAAGCAAAACATTAAATAGTCCCATCTGCAAGAGTTTCTAGAGAGGAACTTTGATCTCGGTGCTTATGATTAATTACTTCAGTAGTGTATCTGTCAGTGCCACTGAGGCTCCCGGGCCATTCAGCTCAATATCCACCATGTACGACATCAGCATGTTCAAAGCTTAAACTAGAACCTATTGTCTGGGGTTTGCCTCCACGTGCAAAGAGAGAAAAAAAAAAGAATGGGGATAAAATAGTGCAATTTACGACTTTATTGTAAAATCCGCGATGATGATTAAGCAAGCTTCCCATCTCTAATTTACCCTGGCAGTACTGCCAACACCACCCACCACACACAGACAAAAAGCCTCCATCAAATTATGTTAATGATGGTGTAAAACATTTATGGCTTATAGTTCTTGGTGCTGCAAACTCTGCATTTCTATTCCTCAGACTCTGTCTTTCGGGCCTCACCTGCAGTGGCGCTGTGTTCCTGCGGCTGAAGTTGAGCTCTGGCGTCATTAATATTTAGCTCTGGAATGCTAATGATCTCTCTGAATCATATCATCACGCCTCAACCTCCAATTAACCTCTCCAGAACTCTATCGTTCTCTCGCCACCCCCCACCCCCCGCCACTCCACGCCGTTTCTCTTCCCCTCCCTTCCTCTCGCCCTCTCTCCTCGCTGACTTTCTGTGTCTTTCTCTTCACTCCGTCTTTCCTCCTCACTCTCAGTCTCTCTCTGGGACTCGCTGCCTTTGCCTCCCTCACCTCTTTTTCATCTCTAACTCTCTTTGGCACATTTTGCCTCTCAAAGAATGTATGCTGAGACTGTTTTCCCTCTCTTGCGTTTGTGTGTTTGAGTGTGTGTGTGTGTGCATGCGCTGGGTCTATGCTGTCCAAACCTGAAAGACAGCTCCTGCCTTTCAGAGTTCATCTGGTCTCCCGAGAGGTCCTTCATTTGTCCTTGGTACATTTTTAATAGAGCTAATCGGAGATTGGTGGATGAACCTCGTCACCTGCCTGTCACTATTTCACTTTTCACACTCTCTCCAGTACACTTTCTCTGTGAGAGGCGGAGGGAGAGAGGAGCTCTCTCAGGAGTGCATGTGGTTCAATAGAAAGATGGTTATTTTTTCTTTTAAATCTTGAGGAGTTATGAACCTCTACCACAATACTGTGTCCTTATGAAGTTGAGTACAGATATGTGCTGCTTGCCTGATGTGAGCACATATGAAGACACATGCTCAGAGTTTTTACACTCAACTTAAACATCATATTAGTCACACAGTGAGATATTCTGTTAGTTTAGTCTGACTACTATCAGTAAAAGGCAGGGGGATGAACTTGCCATATAATTTCTTTTCTTTTCGTTTTAAAGCCAGTGCCCGTTTGCATGAAACTGGTTTCCCTTAACTTTTATGCCTTAAATATTAGAGGGTGTTCTCTTACAACATGCTAAGAATATCCATATGGTGATTTTATGGAACTCGTTTTAGTCTTTGCCCTTAAGTAATTTCTTATGCATCGCTAGACGGCCTATAGCAACCTTTTTGCTTAGAAGATTTTAAGGGACCTGTAACAATCCCTTGAAAGTGAAATAATGTGTGTAACATAAGACAATAGCTGAATTTATGGTGATTAAAAAGGAGGACCAAGTCTCCTTTTTCAGGACAGAGAAAACCCACTGGACACAATGAGCCATGTGCAACTAAGCACTAGCAACTTTGTAACTAGCTACTGAAATGTTCACATAAGTCTGTCTCATACATTAGCATAAAAAATCAGTAATATTTTTGTACTTCTTCAATACTATTGTTGTCAGATATTACAACTGTCAGTTAAAATCTCACCTCCAGTTTTGGTTGAAGAATAGACAACCCATGTTGACTGTGTCTCCCCAAACATTTTCTCCTTCTGACTTGTTTAACTCATCTCCATTGTTTGCATCTGTTTCCCTTTGACATCATACAAGATCACGTTCGGCATGACATCATGTGAGATCACCTGAGATCGTGCTCTTTCCTCCAACACATTAATCTTGATAATGTCCTGTAGTTTGTGGTGTGCCGTTGCTTTCACATCAGTGTTTTTATGTTTAACATTAGAGAGAAGAGAATCTGTGAAGTTTCTCCTTATGTGTGTTGTGTAACCAGATTTCAAAATTGGTGAGGATTTTAAAACTCCTGTTGCGTGGGGTCAGCTTAAGCTAGCTAACAACTGGCAATAATGCTGTCAAGTAGCACTAAAGAATAATGTGAGTGAAGTGTAACCACGATAACTGGGACACACGTGCTGTATTATGACACTAACTGCAGTCTAAACACTTACAGGAGGCAAGAAAACAACTTAAGAGGCTTTATGCAATGCTCCTAAGTGAACCTTAGAGAAATATTTTGTTTAAGGGTTAAACTTAAGTTTGACACAGAAGGTGGTTTATGCAATATCTTTTTAAAGCAAAACCTTCTATACCATATCCTTTCACTGAATTACTACAGTGTATAACAGAATTGCAGCAGTGACCTTAACAACAAGCTGCCAAAGGGCAAAGCAAAGATGTGAACAACTCATTTATTCAGCTTTAAGTAGACATTACACAATTCCTATTGTCATAAAACTGACATATAAGCTCACAATCGCAGAAGAGTACAATTTATCGTTTCACCTTTGTTGTGGTTATGTAACTGCCAACAACTTCCTTTTGCTCCAAAAATCTGTCAATTCTTTGTGATTTGGTTAAAAAACACATTTCAGAGTTGCAGTATTGGGAGATTTTTATTGTTTTCCTGTTTTCCTGGAGAATGTCTTTTGACAGATGTTTTAAAATTTATTTTGTGTAGTCTGCCAAATGTCAAACAGTCATGTTAGGCTATCTTGTCTGAATTGTTTATTGTCTATGAAATGATCAAATGGTAATCATGATCCCAAAGACATTCAGGAATTAAGCTAGGAAGGAAAGAAAACTCAATAAAATGATCGCTGTATAATGTTTTATGTGGCCGAGTACACATCTAAGAATAAGATAAGATAGATAAGTATTGTTTTTGATATGTCAAAGGGTTGTCAATACTGCCGATCCAACTGAGATCACCAGTATCTGCAGATTTCTTTTACACTGTCTGTTGCTTTCAGCTCATTGTCTCTTTAGAACTCTAAGTTGAGTGCCAAGGGCTCTCACTTCCAACATGAGTTCAGACATGATGACTATATACTACATCCCTTGTGCAAAAATATTATTAGCCAGGAAAGAAGCACAAACCTCGCAGAGACTCAGATGGTCGTACAAAAATGCAGTGGAATGCTCTTGTGGCTAAGTATCATCTGAATATGTGGTATATTCTAACACACAAGCAAGAAAGAAAAAAATATGAAATATATGTAAATCAAGTCTTTCAGTCCTTTATTGTACTGAAACTCTAATTTACAGTTTTAAACACTACATTTTTTTTTATATCTAAACCACAAGAAATAATGTCGAAACTGTCTGGTCTGGACATTGTTTACCAAAAACATCTCAAGGTGAAGAGCATCGTGAAGCATCCTTTTACTGCAACATACCCACAAGGACACTAAATTAACATATCTCTGACCCATTAGTGGGAAATTAAGAGTGCTTCAAAAGCTTGAACACCTGCAGGAGGAACGTGCTTCATTTGGAGTCTTTTTTGTTTGTTTGTTTCAGCATATACTTAATGTTGTCTGATTAAAGAGCAGCTAGACTTGTTGTTATACTAAAAATTAAAACATCACAAACAAAATTGAAAATATATAAATGAAGAGGCCTATGAAAACAAAAACAACAACAAATTGTGTTATCCTTTCAGACAGAGCAGGATCACAGTATCTGTGGGTAAACAATGTTAAATGTGTGCTGCCACACAATGTGGTTAATGTTAGCAGTGCTAGCAGCATCCTGCTCTCCTTGCAGGTTAATGTCCACGTCTGTGCTGAATGTGGTTATGCTGGCACCAGTGGAGTGGTTGTATGCCAGCTTATTCCAACACAGCCTACACAACCTGATTTTCATTTTCTAAAACAAAATACTGCCAAACCATTCTGGTTTTATGAGATGTCCTCTGTCCCACTGGTTTACATCCAGGTATTAGCAAAGGGAGAAGGGGTGTCATGGTGTTTGATTATCTTTGGTCAGACATAACTCTGGAGGGGGTCATGCGATCGCCTGCGTATGTGCGTGCATTGGTGATGCGGTCTTGGAGTTTGTCCAGAGGTTATCTCATACACTACTGGACCCATCACCCTAATTTTTGGTGCACATTCATGACTGTAAGCTCAAGCAGAACAATTAGCAGAACAATTTTTGAAAAACCTTGAAAAACTCCGCACTGGCGATAGGCATGGCCAGAGACATTATGTTATGGGCTCATCCCACTGATAGCTCAAGAACGCCTTGAGGGAATTTCTTCAAACTTTGCGCAAATGTCCACTCAAGGATGAATTGGTAAGATTTTGGTCAACAAAGGTCACTGTGACCTCGCAAAACCTATTTTTGGCCAAAACTCAAAAATTTGTAAGCTAATTATGACAAAATCAATCAAAGTGTTGGTCTTTGGGGTTACATCCAAAGATTTTTTTGGGTTACTCTGCTTAGTGCGCTCCTCTAGTTGACTTATCACGCATATCCCTAATTTGCATTAAACCAACAAGTACGTGCACCTGCCTTGTGTGTTGTGTTTTAATGAAGATATCGCATATGATTTTTTGTTGGGAAGTATTGCACCATTGAGCAGGGTGAGTATAAACCAAATATAAACAGCCAAAGAGTCACTGTGACTTCTTTTGTGTCCATAAAATAATTTGCAACTTCCTGCATTTTGAGACCCACCCCCAATTATCCTCCCCCAAACCCCATATAATTTTTGTACGGCCTTTTTATGCACTTACTCTAGTCTTGCTAATGTATTGCAGTACATACTCTCGCTCTCTTCTGCATCTCTCCCCTTCATTTTTCTCCCTCCCTCTCTTTTGTAGCAGTGATTGTGATGAATTGAGTCATCTTAAGTGTTTCCTCTCTTTGTGCATCCCGGGAGGATTTCAATCCCCCTCTATTTTCCCTTGTCTCCCCCCCTCCTTCCATTGAATCCCCTCGCTTTCTGTGCACTCATCTCCCCAGCCTTTACCTTATTGCAGTTGTTCTCTCTATCTCTCCCTCCCTGTTTTACGCCCGTCTTTCTCTCCCTCTCTCTCTCTCTCTATCTCTGCCACCATTCCTTCCCTTTATTCTGAAAGCATTACTTAAATCACAATCATGCTCTCAGACCCCTCCTCCACCTCCACCACCACCCTGCAGTAAATAGATAAATTGCAGAATCGAGAGTGAATGGGTATTAATAGTAGCAAGCTATGAATTGTACTGCATATCAAATGAAAGCCACGGCAGTCTGTGAGGATGCTTTTCATGTGTGCACAAAGGCACACAGGGCTGCGCAGAGTGACATACGCACACATTCACAAAAAAAAAAAAAAAAATCCACATCTACTTCTACAGTGCTGCACTCCTTCGCCAAGGTCATGACCTCCAGTTGTTCTGCATCATAACAACAGGGTTGGCAACACTTGAGCTATCTACGAGGAGAAAATCAGGGCAGAGTTTTAATCAACCGCTGAGATATGGTGCAGTGTGCCATCAATGAAATGGTGTCACAGCCACTGATGCATGACAATTTAGTAATATATCATAGTCTGGAAAGTAGAGGCGTGTCTTGATGGCTCTTTTGACTTCGTTAGGATTAATATTTTGGGGTCATCACACCAGTAAGGACTAGATCAGTGGATCAGTGGATCAGGCTGCTGGAGTGCTGCAGGAGGGCAAGATGAGCGTGTCAATGTAAAGCCCATTATGCTGATGACAGACACTCTCTGCTGCGAAAATACACACACAGAGTTTGAGTTTGGTGACTGCCTGTCTCTGCCTGCCAGACTCCACTAAACTGTTATGCAATTTAACCGTTATAAATGTTTACTCCTTCTAAAAGTTTATGAATAATTTCTTACGTCTCATAAACAGACACTTAACCATTCAGTGAACATTCGGCATTAATTTGAACTGTAATTACAAAGAAACTGGCAGACTAAAAGGCTTACTCTGGCCCTCAGAAGAAATTTACAAAGGAGGACATCACAGCTGTCATCATGATAAATTACATTTAAAAATATTTAACAGATTTCTCTTGTAATAAAGATTCAAATATTTGTATACAAGATGCATTTAGCAATAGTAAATAAGAATAATCAGATTACAATCAATTACAGAATAAGAGAGATAACACAGTGTAGAGGCGTGCCTTGAGATCTTTCCTTTCCCTTTGGTGTGCCTTGAGCATAAAAAGTCTGAAAACCACCTGAATAGATTTCTATACTGTCACGCTGCTCTGAGTTTGTGACATTTCTGTGAGGAGTTAAGTTAAAATGTTTTACCACATTTTTTATGTAAATCATATGACAAATATTTTCTCAATACATCGCAAGCCCTACGGAGCTAATACTTCCCTATCAAAACATTCCCATCAGGTTGTCTAAAGACGTAAATGCTCCAGCCGCATGTTTGAAATGTTTTGGAAAACTAGCAGTTGCCAAGACGTCAGACTTTAGACATGTAAGGAAAATAAATAAATAAAACATGTTCTGTGAGTCCTCGGTAGAGAACAGTCAGTCACATCCCCAGCCCCTTTATGAAATTTTTTGTCACACCCTTGCCTAGTGGGGTTTCGCTTAATAGAGGAGAGAACTTCCGTATGAAATGTATCTGCAGTACAGCAGTTGGCGGTAGATGCCTTTGATTTGCCAATCAAGATGGTGACTTTTGAACGACCGCCACTGTATGGCAGAGACAGCCAGCCACAGGGCTGTCAGTGTTCAAAGCCAAGGGCCCTCTCAGTTTAACAGTCTCAGTGTGTCGCTACTCCCACACTTCAAGAGATGGCACATCAAGGAGCTGTTGGTGTTGGATTGTATACATCTGTACACACACTTGATCATAGGCGTCGAGCATACACCTTAACACAGAGGCAACATCTGCACAGTCCCAAATACTGTACATAAAACTCCTGTGGATGCACACGCACACACTCACACACACAAAACACATACTACAATGCAGCTTTCTGGGCTGGATGTGTTGGCAGATGACACTGTTTAACACTGTCTCATCTGCTCTCTGCTTTGCCAGCACTGCTATGGGACACAGCCAGGTGCAGAGAGAGACAGAGCAAAAGAGAGACAGAAAGCGACAGAGAAAGAGATGGAAAGTAAAACGGAGTGAAGTCATACCTCATGGCAACACACCAAGGCTGGAAGGAAGTGAGCATGGAAGGGAAAGAACGACTAAGTGTTGGTGTGAATGAGAGGTGGCTGCAAAAACAGCAGAATTGAAGTGAAAGTAAAAAAAAAAGGGCAACAAAGAAAGTGAGATACAGAGAGAGAGAAAAAAAATACTGCAGTGGGGGGGGGGGGGGTGATACATAATGTCAAAAGTGGAAGCAGAACTCACGGCCCTGCTTGAGTAAGCAGGTGTTGATGACTGTGAATCACTGCCACTTCAACTGTTCAAAGAAGGTGGCATCATCATCAGCACTATTTTAAAGTGCAGCAGAGAAAGAAAAAAAAGAAAAGAAAAAAGGTTACAAGAGTAGAAAAACATGGACAGTTGGGAGGAGAGTTCTGGCTGAATAAAGAAAAGAAGAAGTAAAAAATGGAATAAAGAGACGGGAGACGCGAATAGGCAGGACTCCAGAGTCCAACCGTTTAGTCGCCTCATGCAATCATTTTGGGGGACAATGGTCATCATGCAAGAACATTTTTGTATCCTTATCTTAAATTTCTCTTACTGTTTTTAGTACGAAGGGCATGTACAAACATGCCACGTCAGTTTCAGCTTGTGACTTGTAAATGACTGTGCATATCTGAGTGCACGTGCATGAGACTTGTACATTAGCAGATTTAATGCCCGAGTAATACCATATAAAGCTACACTTCCTGACCCATATGTCAAGAAGTCACCTCTCATAAAAATGGTATCAAAGAATAAAAAAAAGGAGTATATGAGTTTGGATAATGAAGTCCTGCTTTCAAAGATCCATAAAGGGAAATCTGTCATTTTAGAATAGAATAGAATTCCTTTTATTGTTTAAATCCTCAATGTATGTGAAACACCAGAGTAAGCGGTGTGTGCATGTATGCAGAGCCAGGTGGTTGCGTAGAACACCTCCTCGTGTCAAAGTGGTGATCATTCAGTGTTTACATCTTAGTTGAGAGGAAGAAGCACACATGGATGTTCCTGGTAATTTCTCTGTCTGTTAATTAACCAAGAAATACTCAAAATACAGTCAACATTGAGCAGAAGGTATTAATCAATACGATTATTATGATGATGATTATTATGATGATGATGATGATGATGATGATGATGATTATTATTATTATTATTATTATTAGTAGTAGTAGTAGTAGTATTATTGTTGTTGTTGTTGTTGTTGTTGTTGTTGTTGTTGTTGTTGTTGTTGTTGTAACAACTCACTAAATACATAAACCAAGCGGGATTGCAGTGTCTACAGGTAAACAATGTCATAAGATTGTAACGTAGCTGCCACACAGTGTGTCTAACATTAGAAGTTCTCCTTTCAGGTTAATGTCCACATGTCCGTGTTGAATGTGGCCAAACTTTGCTTCGGCCATTTGGTTATATGCCAGTTTATTCTGACGCAGCCCACATGCAACCTGATTTTCATTTTCCACATCAAAATACTGCCAAACTGTACTGGTTTTATGAAGCGTTATCTGTCCCACAAAGCTGAGTACAATAACATCCGGGCATTAGCACAGAAGGAGAGGGGTTGCCATCTGTTGGGGCTGCAACCCCCACAAGTGGCAGGGGGCTGCATAACATCTTAAACACCTCTGACTAATGAGGTCATGTTTAATCATTTCATCAGCTAATCACACTTAGTTCTTAGAAGCAGAACTTTCTTTCTGATCAGAAAAAACAAAACAAAAAAAACATGAGAGTGACTTAGGGCAAGAGCAATCAGGTAAATGTGTGTTGTCCACAGCGCATCTCTCTGGTTTGTCTATGCTGCTAACCTAACGTTAGCCGGGCAGTGGCTCTGTCTAGTCTCAAATTAAGTGACTTTCTGCCTGAGAGAAGCAAGAGTGAAATAAAACTATTTACTACATTTGATAAGTGTTTATAAACTGCAGCTCAGAAAAGATAACAGTGTCACACACGAACATGCATTCATATGCACATGCACACAATAAAACTTGCGCTTTCCAGCTGCAACATCTGGCGTGCATAATTTTAACACAAGGCAATGATTATCTAGTCTCTCAGTCAAGGTTTAGTAACAACTCTGGACTAATGCAAGATGAAAAGCAATGGGCTGATTGAATATTGAATTTAGATTGGAACAGAGTGGCTTTTTTAGATTTCATATTTTCTACATTTTTTTATTTATGTTAATGTTAATGTTCACTTAAGATTCTATGGAAGATGTTCTATTCAATAAATGTTGTTTGTTTATACCTCATTGTGTTCTGTATAGGTCTACTTATTGTTAAACAAACAGATGGAGCAAATTGGTTTAAAGGAGGGAGGATTGTAGTGGGAACACTGGAGAGTCAGATGTGACTGTGTCTCAATAGCAGATTCTTTGCATGACTCTCAGGTCATGTAAGCAGGTTCCTGAGCAGAATTTTGCTTAAGGCCCTAGGGACCTTGTGCTGATTTAAGTGGTGCTGCTAAAATTTTCAGTAGGGAGCTAACAGGTGGGGAAAAAAAGTCTGGAGCCATGGTAGGAGGAAAAAATGGGGTGAAGAGACAGAATGCATGAATTGGACAAAGACAGAGGGCAATGGATGGACAGGGAAAATTTCATAGTGTGCAATATACTGCAGTAGTCCTCATACTGTAATGCAGTACAAAATAATTTGTACATGACATTGCATTTACCTGTGCAATACACTGTGAATGAATGGTTACTTTTTCTGTGATTGCAGTTGAAACAATGAACAATGCCACACTACTTCTGCCAAGTTCACCGACAGATTCACCAGCCACTTTTAGTAACCATGGACACAGCAAATAAAAGTGTTATTTCTAGATCTAGAGTCATTTTATTTAAAGAAAAAAAAAGTTTATTAACTGCACAATATAATTTATTATGAATCATGAAGCACTACTCTACTTTATAAGAATAACTCTTAGAAAAGGTTAAAATAAATTGAACATTGAATTAACTAACAAATTAATGCAGAATGAATAAGAATGAATAAATGAAGTATCACATTAATCACATTTAGTACTAAATGTGATTAATGTGATACTTCATACAACAGTACTGACAGTACAGACAGTACTAAAAGACAGTACTGACATTCCAGACAATTCCAGTCTGGAATTTAGTCGAAGATCTTCTGGAAGTTTGTTCCAACAAAGTGTGTGTCACTTTGTAACTAAATGTTAATTAACCACATTCTGTTTGAGCTTCAGACCTTTAAGGACTGAAGGGTAAAATAGATTTAGAGTTGTAAACTGCTTGGTATTTCTTTTGAGTTGTGTTTGAAGAAAGTTTCAAGCTCCACCAGTTACAGGAGAGTGCTCGAGTGCCAACGGCTCTTACCAGTACTGAGGAAATAGAATCTGTAGTTTAACAAGATCTCTGCACTCCACTGGATGACATGTTTGATGGAGGCTGGTGGTGGGTTTCCAGAGCCGATAAGGTTGAACTCTTGAGATATAAATTTGTCAGATTTAGGATTTAGCTCAGAATTCCACAAACCCTCTTTGGGGTCAAAGCGCACACTGAATAATAAATGACTTTAGAGGAATAGAAGGCTGTTATTCTTGTCTGTTTATCTATTAAAGAAGGGGGAGGAGGAGTTGGTAAGGACAAAGCCGCACAGTCAAAGAAGTGAAAATAACAGAGATAAAACTGACTAAACTACAGATTTCACAACACAAAGTATATTCATCTTGTATCTTTTCATCATCAGGTTGTTATTTGATGATTAATTAATCAGATTAAACCAATCAGAGATAAAAGAGGACCAGAAAAAAAACAAAACAAAACAAGAGACCATCTTTGGCAACGTAACACTACGTAAAAGTGACAGCCCTGAAATTCTGTAACGGCCACGACTGTCATTTTGAACATTTTCAAATTTTAAGCACAGTAATGCTGCACATACCTTTCACAAAAACTGCCTGTAATTACATTTTAAACAGTTTTACTGTAGTAGACTCACAGCAAATGCCATGGTTATATTGTAGCTTTTTTTGTGCACTTGGAGATGCCTCTTGATTGCATAGCAACTATCACTGTCCCTGTCAGACAAACTTCACAAGCAGTCTTGAGTTCCATTGAATTACAAGTAACTAGACCAAAGTGTCACAAGAATAGCTGAATTGAATTGAATGTTGTTTTGCTTTAGACCTTTCGAGTGTATTGAATGTATGGATTGAATGTTTCAAGTTTTTTAACACAATAATGATAAAGACAATTCATAGCAGCAAAAGCAATTGCCATATCTGCATACAGCAAAATGGAGGCAGTGCCAGGTTTGAGAAGATGTAAGCAGAGCAAAACCTACCCCAAGTTTGAACTGAACTGTTCCCTTACCTGTCTGCTGTGGCGTTCAATATAGGACATTGCCGGTGATACCTACTGTGCTGTGTCCTGCGTTCGGGTCCAGCCACTACGTGTTACAATACAGTCTGACCAGAAATGGACCCAGCGCACACCTCCTCAGAGCAGAACTTTTTTGAGAGGACTGACATCGTCCTCCAATGGCATGAAACGTTGATTGCCACCACCCATGTGGAAGCCACCCACAAGCAAGCACTAGCGGCACTAACCACCGAGGATCAGCAGGTAGCCATGGCCTTGACCCAGCGCATATTCCAGCATGCTAATCACCAATCCTCACCCTGGTCTTCTGGCATCAAGTCTACTGGTAGCCAGCCATCAGTGCAGCCTGCTAGGCTCCTGCCAGCTCCAGCACCAGAAAAGGCTAGCCTTCGGCCTGCTAACCTCCTGTCAGCTCCAGAACCTGACTGGGCTAGTCATCTGCCTGTTAGTCTCCTACCATCTGCATCTCCAGTCCTGGTGGTGCTGCCATCTGCATCTCCAGTCCAAGTGGGGGCGCCACTGCCATCTCCAGTCCTCATGGGGCTGCCACCACTATCTTCAGTCCTTATCGGGCCACCACTATCTTTAGTCCCGCACCGCCATCTCTTGTCCCAGTTGGGCCACTGCCTCTGCAGCCATCTCCAGTTCCTGTCCCGGTTGGGCCACAGCCATCGCTAGTTCCTGTCCTAGCTGGGCCACCACTACAGCCATCGCCAGTTCCTGTTACGGCTGGGCCACAGCCATCGCCAATTCCTGTTCTACCTCTAGAGACACTGCATCAGTTTGGTTGCCTTCATGCCCTTCCTCCTGAGGTGCCCTGTCCTTCAGCCCTGCCTCCTGGTTGCCATCCAGATCTGCTCTGCTCCCCTGGGTTGACCGTCTGCCTGAGTTGACTGGCTGCACCTCTGCCCTGCCCATAGCCTGTCCACCTGAGGTCTCCAGCTCTGCCTCCGCCCTGCACTCAGGTAGTTCAGCTGAGGTCTCCGGCTCTGCCTCTACCCTGCCCCTGGGCCATCTGCCTGTCGGGTACAGCTCCGCGTCTGCCCTGACAGTGGGCCATCTGCCTGAGGTCTCCAGCTCGGCCCCTATCCTCAGGGCTGTCCTCTGGAGCAGCCCCCTCAGTTTGCCCTGCGTTCAGGCCACTTGTCAGCCTTGCTGCAGTGTAATCCATCTGAAATTCTGTCTTTGTCCTTCCTCCAGACCCACTCCACCAAACCGGGTCAAGCATGTAACTTTTGAGACATCAGAAGCCCGAGGGGAGGTTCAGTCACAGTTCTGCTTACCCTGCCCTCCTTCACCCAGAACTTTTCCACTCACATCGCCCCTGCTCTTTCTACCTGTCAGCCACTCCCACTTCATCAGCCCACTCCACTCACCTGTGCTCACAGCTGCAACTTCATGAATAATCAGGCCAGTACTTAAACCCCTGCTCCCCAGTCACTCTCTGCCAGATTGTTCTTCAGTATCTTCATGAAAGACTCTCCAGTACTCTTTCTCGGACTGTTTCCCCATTGCCAACCCTACCTGTCTCTGACTCACCTGACTCACCTGAATCCCTGAAAATCACCGCTGGCTTCTGATCCTGACCACAAGATCTGCCTCAGCATTCCTGATTTTTTTCTGCCTGTCCCCATGGCTGTTTTGGTGTTTCCCTCCAACCATGTTATGGTTTGAGTTTTTCTGTTTCTCTGCCTGTGTTTTCGTGTAGTGTGAATCTATTCACCTCTCCACCGGATCCCTGACTCTCTGCCTGCTCTTGACTCACCTTCTGTCTGCTCCCTGCTGCTTGGTTTGCTGTGTACTGACCTGGTGTGTGATCCACTGCCTCCTCGACAACGACCCCTGCCTGCTTGTTGTGTGTGTGTTCACCACTCTGAACTCTCCAGCTCCCCGGTTCAGTTCGTTCATCCTGAGCCTTCTGCCTCAAGTCTTAGCAAGACCCCAAGTTCCCTTACCTTCCTGCTCTTTCCCATGACTGCTGTGGTGTTCAATAATGGTCATTACCAACGATACCTACTATGCTGCCACTTCCCATTACACAACTATTATTGATCATTAACAATAATTGGTGAAGCAACTGATTAAAAAAGTATTCAAGTTGAATTTATTAAATTTTCCTGAAATAAATAATATGAACTTTGTTTTCACTCTATATTTCACTCTGACCCTGGTTTTCCACACCCCCACTGCTGTGGCTCTGTGACCCCTCCCACCCAACCGTTTGGGAACCACTGTCATGTTTTATGCTTTTATGTTTTAGATCAGCTCATTTTCAGCCTTTGCCCATAGGCTATGATTTTTTTCTGTGATGGCTCTAGGAACAAAACTGTTATATATGTTAGAAAATAATGTTTTAATAAGATACAATTAATTGTTTGCGTCTCATTCTAAGTAATTTGTGATTAATCTGATCTTGTGAATGGAATCTCTGACGGTTATTACCCTGCAGAAAAATACTGCTGTGAATATATGCAATCATTATGGTTTACTTTATGCAAGGGCATGCATATTGATAAACAGAAAATTTACATTTTGGTCTTACTTCATTTTTTAAAAGATATCCTAACAAAATAAATGCATTCATCTCTTAATTGGGTATTTAAAATGAGAGGTTGTGAAGTCTGGAATTCAAACAGTCAAAATGACCACTTATCACAGTTTAAGTAGTTTCTGGCACTTGTAGTGTGATATGTCTAGTTATTTTTTGTAAACAGGTTTTTAGTGTGCCTGACACAGCAGGTGACATTTCCCATCCAAAGTACAATTTGGGAAACATGTTTACATTAGGATCTTTTATTATTATTCGTGTTGTTGGTAGAATCCAAGTTTCAAAACCTGAATACAAAAAAAGTCAGAAGAAAATGTGCTGGATTTGGGTAACATCCACAGAAACAGAGGGGTTCGGCGAGAAGGAAAAAAGTCTACAAGGCTAAACCAAGCTCAAGAGGATTCATTTTTAGTGTGGATGAAACGAGCAGACATTTATGTGTTTTGTTCTGGTTTTTGTGTTCTGTTCTTCATGTGCCAACAGTGCTGGCAGTCGTTAAAGGCGCTGTGCTGCGCCTGTCTGAGAAAATATTGATGCATAGTCCTCCAAGTAGGATGAAGAAAACCACTGAATTTATCCTTGATACCTTGTTTTATGTCTTCATCTTCGCCCATTATCTCTTAACATGGATGCTTAAATGTAAGAGAGGTGCACGGTTGGATTCACTTAGGTCTTTTAATATTTAAAAGTACAGGTATTCAACATGGATGCATTTGTTCTTACACACAGCACTCAGGGCCAGTATTTCCTATTATAATAAATGAAGTTGAAGTAACAGGCTTGTGTGAAGGGATTAAGATGTCAACATTTCTGGTGATGTAACGCCAATGTAAGGAGAAAATGCTGGAGTATTGTATTCAGCATTGAATGAAAAGAGAAGAAGAATCAGGACATGAATAATAACAGTTGACTGTAACCTGCAACTTTTTTGTTCATTGTAAAGATACTTAAGAGGATTGCTTGGAGACATGAAGGTCAGTTAGGGTTTAAACAATAAGGAGTGTTTGGATTAAATGGCAACTCTGATTCTTTTTAATGTTAGCTCACAGTCTACCTGGCAAAAACTTATTTTTGTAGTATTTTTAAGTGTATTTATTACATTGCACTATACATCACCTCTACACCAGTATCTGTCCGCAAAGCTGGCTCAGCAGCCTCCCACTGACCGGTCACCAGGACAAACGTGGCCTTAGACAGACAAAGAATACAGAAATGAGGTCATTTATTGAGTCTCCTGATAGCTTTACTAACTGTTAACTGCCATTAGCTTGGTTAGCAACTCAGTTCCAGGGTGCTGGGAACCAAACAAAAGCACCTCAGTACTGTAACCTCTCCTGTTCTCAAATTGGCCTCCATTGGTTTCGTTTTTCTGTTCTGGAACAGCTTTAATATCTGCAACAAGTCCCACCATAGTTCCCTATTTTACAGGAAATATGTAATATGTGTAAGTTATAAGCACTCCACTAGCCATTTAATTGCTACATACTATATTGGGGCACTGCTTCCTGTATTGCACTGAAAGGTGGCACTGGTCACAAAAAAGTAGGTGTGGATTTGTCCAATATGGACATAATTCATAGGGTTACTGGACTTCAAAATCTGACAAGAGGAACAGAATCAAAATCGTCTTTGTGGTTTTAGCTATGCCAGTGCCAGGGTTTGAGGGATGGCAATGTTGGTTTGTTGATCAGTCACACTGTTGGTCCAACACTTTTCAGATTCAAATGTCAATTTTTTTTCTTAGACATTTTGTTGACTGGTCCACACAGGATGAATCCCACTGATGTTTGTGATCCCCTGACTTTACCTCTAGTGCCAGTGCCACTGGGAATCTTTTGGTTTCCAGTAAAATGTGTCAAAATGTTATGCTATTAAATATGTAATGTACACAGTAAACTACAAAGCTTAATAAGGAACACAAAATCTGTAAAGTAACTACAAATAACACAAAAATGTATTGTGTACAGTAACCATGGTTACACTGACAACAGGAAACGGCAACAATAATTTGTTACATTTGGAAATTGAGGAACATCTGATGAAAATAAAACATGTTCATAAAGTTATTGTAAGAACTCTAACGGCGTCGTTAAGTACTTGAACCAGTACTCAGTATCGGCAAGTACTCAAATGTAAGTACATTGTACTTGTAAAAGAGTGCTATCAGTGCATTCCTAGTTTAGCGTCTTGCCCCATCTCACATATGTGGCCAGGTGGAGGCGGGGATCGAACCACACACCCTGCAGTCATACGACCTGCTCTCCACCTGAGACACAGCCACGCCCCTATCATTGTCAATGATTAGGGCGTGAACTTTTTTTGGCTTCTGAAGGAATTTGTCCAATACTGAATGATCAGACATCTGCAAAACGTGTGACATTCTCATCAGCCTCTGCTGTATTCTTTTTTTTATCCAAATGTCAGTATGTTAAAATGTTAAACCTAGATGTGTTAACAGTAGCATTCAGTCTTATTTATATGCACATGCTAATGCTTTATCTGGTTCTATTAATCATATGTGATTATGATTGCCTGAAAGATCAAAACCATTTTGAAAGTTTTCATTTATTTCATTTTGCCACAGTTACGACATTCATAATGATGAGATAAACATCTAAATCTCTACAACTACATGTCTTATAAATAAATACCACAAATATATCTGTCTGTCTTGTTTAATTTTAGTCACCACTCTCTGTGTAAGCAGTGCAAGTTACGAAAAAAAAAAAATCTGCCTCTATTCAAAGTACAGTCTCCTTTTAAATTCTGTTCACACAAGTCTCCAAACAAGCCACATGGCATTACAATAAAATTAACTCACCACCCAGTCTTAGAGCTACTTAATGTTATAATTTTTTAATGCACGCCACTTAAAGTTAGTCAAGAAACCAGCCCAACTCCCAGAAATTCAGCAAAGTGCTTGGAGTGCAACCGTGGGCACAGATGCCTGTTTTTTTTTTTTTTTTGTTATGGTTAAATCCAACCATCAAGTGTTTCTCACAATTCCCCCACTTCAAGGCCAATCGAGTGCATGGCAGTTAAACAAGAGGAAGCGGGGTACCTCGGTGAATGGTTTTTATAGCTGACATCCAGGAAATGGTGGCTCTACAACCTCACACATCCTCACACTCACACACACATTCATCTGCGCACTTGGACAGACACTTGGGGCTGACATTTCAAACTGTCAGGGAGAATGCTGTCAAACTGTGCATTGTCGTGGGACAGGACTGCGTGTGGCTGTTCTTGTGTGTGTGTGAATGTGTGTGTGTGAGTGTCTGAGCTTGCGCATGTGTTTTGTGGGAGTGTGTTAGTGTGTGTGTTGAGTGGATATAATGCTTGCTTTCAGTTGCCTGGGGCAAATTTATATAATAATGCTGATTTATTTCTTTATATAGATATATCTTTCACACACACACTTCCTACAGATTACACACCAAAACACACACACACACACACACACACAGAGACTCCTCCCACTAGCTGCCCCCACATTACACACGGACCCACACACACACACACCCTCCCCTCCCCTCCAAACACACACTTATCGAATTAAATAAAGTCAGCGTTTTGCGGCCGGCCGGTTGCAGGGAAATAAAACACCATGTCATTTAGTGCTGATGGGATGGAGCCTCTATAAATAGTCATTTCCTGCTTGGCTTTAATTAAGTGGCGCTACTGTCAGCTGTCACAGAACACAATTATCAAGCAGACCCATTTAGCAAACTAACCCCTTCGCTGTGTCTCTGTCGGTTTATCCCTCTGTCAGTCTGTCACTCCACTCTGTGTGCTGTCCGCTTTAATGCCTGTCTTTCCATCCCTATTATCCCCATTTCGCTGCTTCTGTGTGTTTCTGTCTACTTATGTTGGTCAGTCCGGCGTCAGAGAGTGTTTACCTTGTTTTACTTCTCTTTATATTCTCCTTCTCCAGCAAGCCTTTTTCCTCTGCTTCTGTTTGCTTTGCCCACTGCTCCCTTTTCTCTCTTGTCTTTCTCTTCTAATCTGCTGCAAGTTTTCCTCTCTGACAGCTTGTTTCATCTTTCTCCTTCTGTACTGGCATCTGCCCTACGCTCCAGATTTTTAAGGTGATTTTTTTTTTCTGCTTCACATATAGCTTAGTTTTCCTCCCCACACACATGTGTGTGCACATGTGCATTTGACCGTGTGAGACTTTGCAGAGGGGTGTGTGTATGTGTGTGCTAACATCGCTGGCTGTGTTTACTTATAAGGTCTGGTGCAGCTCTGATTGGAGCTACACTCTCTGTCTCCATCTGAAAGCTCTGAAGCATGTTATTCCCCTGGTACAGAAAGTTAGAGAGAAAGGGGGGCGCGAGGGGGAGGGAGTGTAACGCAAAGAGGAAAGGGTGTGTGTGTGTGTGTGTGTGTGTGTGTGTGTGTGTGTGTGTGTGTGTGTGTGTGTGTGTGTGTGAAGGGGGGGTAAAGAAGACATGGAGAGACAGAGAGAGCAAGGCCAGGAGATAGAGATGGCGAGAGAGTAGGATGGAGAGAGGCAGAGAGAAGGACACTGCAAGGACAGTGCAGAGGAAAGAGAGGGGAGTAGGAGGAGGGAAATGCACTCAGGGACACACAACAGGGTGAAACACACACACACACATGCACACACATTCAGTTTACATATCTTGAGCCACACATAGCTGCCCACATGGCTGAATTTATGCTGGGTCTCACATGTATCGATAGACGATCAGTCTTTATCACAAACATTCCCGGGACACACAAGCTCCCATTTCCGCTGACACACTAACACCAATACACAATTAATCTCTCACACACACACACGCTGGCACTGAAAACAGAGACACAAAGGACAGTACAGTACACAGTATATTCTGGCTACACCCACACTACTACATTTTCATTTAAAAATGGCGTTTTAAAACAAAAATCTCTGTCCAGACCACCGTTTCACTAATAGTCTCCGTCCATACTAACATATTTGCTGAGGTGGCAGAAGTGCACACATTCTTTACTCAAGTAGAAGTATGGATACTAGTGTAAAAACGGACTGGTAAAAGCAGAAATACTGATTCAACTACTTTACTCAAGTAAAAGTGAAAATGCACAGGCTCTGAAATGTACTCACAGTATAAAGGTAAAAAGTCGCCGTCTGAAGCACATTTCATACTGTTTCTGTGCAAAGCTAACTGAACCTCACCTTTTCTCCAAAACTGAATCTCCTTCTTTTGTTTGTTTTGTCTTGTTATGTTTTTTTTGTCTCCTCATATCTCCTCATATCATGTCTCCTCATATCTTGTTCACGTCTTTCTGTATCTTATGTCGTTTTCATCTTCTTATGTCGTTTATGTTTTGTTATGTATTTTATGTTGTTTTTCAATCTTGTTACATCTTTTCCGCCTTGTTTTGCCTCGTTACGTCTATTGTGTTGTTACGTCGTATCTTAATGTCACATCTGATATCCACTGATGGAGCCACCAAGAAATTGTCTTTTCTTTGTGTGAGTGTCTCATCCATTTAGTTTGAAGTTGGTCTTGATACTTGGGAAGGCAGCACACAATGACGTAAAATAAAAAATAATTATTCTCCTCAGATTCTTCAAAACTGAGGTAATGAGCCTGTTTTGAAAATGCAAGGAGCAGAAAGTACAGTAAAATTAAGGGAGTACAAATAAGAGATATTGCCTGAAAAATAGACACTCAAAGAAAGTACAGATACCTGAAAATTCTACTTAAGTACCTACTACAAAGAATTTGTACACCTCTGCTCACCTGAAAACAAATGTCATATGATCATTCATGTACAAAGGACATTCGCCAGCTGGTGTAAACAGGAAGCCGTCAGATAACAGGACAAAAAAGCAGAGAAAAGTAATTGCTCTTTACATAACTCTCCTATATCATATGGTTTTTATTAAAACATTGTGAATGACATAGTGTTTTTTGTCTGTCTTTTCCATCATTGTATTTTCAGTGTCCGTTTATGTCTAAAGATCATGGCTGAACACACTAACAGTGGGGTAACCAAAGCTTGCAGCATTTAGTAGCAAACTTTCAAACATACATGTCTGACAGAACTTGTCAGGATAGTCCACATTCATTAACAGTTTTCTGGAGTCTCCCCTCATCACTCAGGTAATACAGCAAGTATCCAGACTTTGTAAGCAACCCTTAGCTGTGGTGTGGTGTCGACACACACCCAGCAAATTGAAGAGTAATGCTGAACTCTAGCTCAGATGTTGGTCAGGTGTTCACCTTCACAGCACACTCTTTTGTTACTACAACCCCAGCAATGGTAATGTAAGATATTACTCACTGGTGACTGTTGACACGGCTGACAGCAGTGTGCGGTCACAAAGCCTCAGATTAAAAGGCAGATGAAGGTCAGTTAAGAACTAGACATCCAGAGTCATAAACTTCAATATGAGCTTTAAAACTTAAAGTAAATGAAAGTGAATCAACACTGAAACAATCAAGCAACATCTTCAACTGACATACAAGATTTCTTTAAAAAACACACATGCAAAAATGCATTGAAAAGGTTTGGAGATGTTTAAAAAGAGAAAAAAAATGGGGGGCTGCAACCTTTAATTTTAGTTTAAGGTGGAATATTTCAAATGTTTGTTGTAAAATAATACATTTTAAAACGAAAATGCAGTGGTGTGGATGTAGCCTGCATCAGGACCAAACACTTCATACATACACATGTAGGTGAATATACACAGTTTCCACACTGTATTGGTGTTTCACACACACTAACACATACAGCACACACACACACACGCTCAGGGGAGGTGAAGCCTAAAGTGAACCATGGTTTGTCACAACTGGAGCGTCAACGGATTTATCACCCTGAAAGTGTGCAAGAGGACCAGCAACAACAGTCACGTACACACACACACACTCGTGCACACAGGCTATATAAACTCTCAGACGAAAAGTACAAAATCGCACAACATCTTTCAACTTAAGATGATTTTCATCCCCGTGTCCACATTTACGCACACACACTCTGTCTCTTTCACTCTTTCTCACACACATACACACACACACACACACACACACACACACACACACACACACACACACACACATATACACACACTAAGATGAGAAAGTCCAATTATCAGCTGGCATTCCTCTCTCAGGGTAATTTAATGCATTGGGTGAGAGCTTCTCATTTATGTTTGGTAATTACACTCTCTCTGCTTTACACTCCCTTTAATAAGCTCGAACTTCACTGCATAAACCGTTAGATTACATACACGCGCACACACTCACATTCACACTCACATTTACAGACACAGACACCCACCTCCGCATGCAGATGAACATTTAAAGGCATACTGTCTGGAAATTATGCTTGTATTTTTATGATATGTAAGGGCGTAAATGTTGAATTAACGCACACATGCACACACGTGCGCACACCCGTGCACAGACTCCCTCCCCCCTTGAGCGTCACTGCCACCTCTAACTGCCGACCTCGCAACATTTCCCTTCACATTATCATTCATTACATTATTGCACTTGTTTTGGTGCTCGGCTGTTTTTCCTCTATAATTCATTTCTTCTTCTGAATTTTCATCAGGGATTATGTTTTGCGTTATGGAAATGCGTATGATTACTATTCATTATGTGGTTTCATGATTCTGAGTCTTTTAAATTTATGTGCGCGTTTGTGTTTTTGTGTGTGTGTGAGTGTTATCTGTGTGTGTGTGTGTGTGTGTGGAGGCTCTTTAATTCAGAAGGCTTAAACAGACACAAAAGTTATGGGTGAGTGTTTCTGCAAGTGTGTGTCGATGTGTGTGTGTGTCAGTGTGTGCTTGCATATTTCTTCAACTTGAGAAGTCGTGACTCTCCATCAGTGACAGAGAGGCAGAGTGTGTGTGCTGAGACTGTCGATGGAGCATCTGAGAGACCAAATTATAGCTGTGTCATCTGCTTCAGTTCCCGTTTGAGAAACCCACTGCATAATCATCCAACTCTTTCCAGTTTCTGATGAAAATATATACATAAAATTGGTCCCCAGTGACTTGGTTTCTAAACAATAACACATAATTCAATAACAGCTCATGAAAACCGATAAAAGAAATTCTGATTACATCAAACAGTAATGGTTCCAACAAAGGGCATCCTGCTATTTGCTTAGGGGAACTATTTTTTTAATGGACAGGAGCATGCTTTTGGCATATTAGCTGTGTATTATGTTTGGCTTTAATACTCCAAAACACTGCTCAGCATGTTGTCAGTTTAGATATTTTATTATAATTTCTTTTTTTGCTGCGGCACTGCTCTTGGCTTTGCTATCTCAGAGGATACCTCCCCTCAAAACGCCTGGAATACCTCATGAAACAACACTGAACACATATCTTTAATGGAAAAGTTGACCCATTTACAACATCAACAATATCAAGACATCCATAAACACTTATCAAAGCAAGGCGATCGAAGTCTCAGGTAGCCAGCTGCGCGCCTAATATTTCCCAAACACGTCTGTTTGACAAAGTGTCAACCACTTCTCCAGAATCATTTTATGCCTCTGGCATACTGGGTCACAGCTCACTAACTGGCTACCTTCACGCTTACAAAACAGCTTCAGAATAGCCAGCAAATGAGCAATGACTCACTTCTAACTATGTTTGTAAAATATATCCCTGTCTCTCTTACCGTGGTTCCCACTTTCAGAAGTGCTGCTGTCTATAAAAGGATGTGAGTAGACTCAGTGTTTTAAGGAATAATGTGTAAGATCAGAGCACTCAGCCCCATCTCCTAGAAATTACATTTATATACAACTAATTTGCAACAGTAAATACATTTTTGAAAATGTAATGAAGATCAAAATATGTTGAAATTAATACAATGGGAAATGTTTTTAATTAACATATTTGGCAAGTTGTAAAATACTGAACCGATTGTAAGGCAGGTTTCTCTTAACTATGAACTTACTTATCACTGAGTTAAACTACTATAGGGCTGTGGATAATGCAAGAGCACGAGAAGTCTCATCTTACACTGTCAGTAAAAATGACTTTTAATTTGTTTAATGCTAAAATAGGCAGTCTTTCAAGACACTATCCATGCAAAATGATGATCTTCCACTAACCCTAACCAAAGTGCTTTTGTTGCAGGAGTCTGGATGCAAATCTTGGACTGTGATTTTAAAGTCCAGCATTTCTTAATGCCCACCATTCACCCCAATCATCTCCTTGCAAAGCCTTCTAAGTAACATTGTCTGTGAATACAATCAACATTGTCACTGCAATGTAATTGTAAGAAAACAATTTACCAATATACAAATATAATTTGTTGGAGACATGGTTAGACCTGTTGGAGGACACTCCAAACAAATAGGGGACAGCACATTACCAGAGTAATACTAACTGCTCACTATACTCTTTGCTGCAGTGATCTTTAGCTTTAGCTATTAACTGTTGTTAGTTAGTTAGTCATGCAACTAGTGGCCCTATTAGTTGACTGGAGTTCTCCCAGACCTGAAGCTTATAGTTTGTGTTTACACCTCAGGCACTGCTTCCCAGTGAGCACAACTGGACCATACACGGCCTCCGAGACTGGCGAGGCCAATCTGATGAACACATTATACCGAGCTGATTAACAGCAGGTCCGACCAGGACTCTGACTCAGGGGACAATTAAGATGGTGCAGAATTAATAGCATATTCAGAGAAATAATAGCAGATCTAACTCAGTGTGTTACTTTTAATAATATATCAAAATGTACCAGCCAAAGGATCATTCAAGTAAATGTATTATTGAACATAAAGAATATGATTTAAGTGGTAGAATATCCTTCCTCCTGTACAAGATTTCAGAGGAGAGTGAAGATAGCTGAGATTTGAATGTAACGTAAAATTCAAATGTGGTTTAAGTGCAAAGTGAAAATTAAAATGAATATGAATGAGAGACAGGAGAGGTATCAAGCAGAGAGGAGTAAGAGGGAGGTCGGCCATCAGAGAGGCTGCAAGGAGCCGCAATATTTTCACATCTACCACTGTGAATTCAGGGTTTATTTCAACCAACCAAACCAGGTGATTGTTGAACAAGGGAAAGATAAACCTGGACATTTTTTGACAAATTATACTTTGTTTCTGTAGAATTTTATGAAGTGCATTTTAACATGAGTTAATACGGCAATTAAGCTTGTCTTAGTTTGGTAAAGGAGACTCTGAATTCAGAAGGTGTCTGGTTTATTTAGAAAAATATGAGTAAGAATATTTCCTTTCTGTTTCCTATGAATTACACATATGGGGCCCTTACGTCGATGACTGATTAATTCATGGGTGAGTTTTAGGAGCACAAGTGTTGGCAGATTGATGACAGATACACCAGGAGGAAACAAAGAGAAGAGATTTTCAAGCAAGGAGACAGATCTCCTGGTTTGAGAAGTGAAAGACAAGAGAGCGAGCAATATACACCTTCAAAGCAGCTTCATGTGTAAATTGTTTATTTTACATGAATGGCTGCAAAAAGTAATGCAATAGATGAACCTTAAATGTCATGCAGATATGTAACTGGTTATGTTTTACACCGAAGCACCTTGCAATTATGTTGTATTTTATAATGCATTATTATCATCATTATCGTTATGCAGCTCCGCTGGCTGAGGAGTGGGGAAGAGAGAGAGTGCAGTTGAGAGGAGAGGTGAGCCGGACTGAGGTGCAGCTTTGCAGCCGACCAGGCTCGATCTCCTTCTCTGGTTTCTCCTCATCGTCATTTACACTACTGTGGGTGGAGGAGACCGAATCAGAAAGTCTCTGAAGTTTGAGGGAAGAATTATGTATGGGTTACGCACAGATTATCCATGAGGCTCTGACAGAAGTACACACAGATTTTTTCTCCTTGGATCAGACCAGTCTCATGGTCAGATATAACATCTTGTTCATTTTGTATGTTATTGATCATAATTGTTGTTTTTCTGGATGCCAATAAGCACACGGCAACAAACACTACAGTTTCACCAGCTGTCATGCTGACTGATCAGTTAAAGACAATCTGACAGCTGTGATCCCGTCCTGTGTATTGAGATTTATTAGGTTTTATAATTATAATAATAATTTCTTATCCATTATTAGTGAGAATAATTTTAGACACATACACGCTGTTTGACATAAATGAAAGGTGTTTTGTGATTGTGGAGATGTGTGTGCGGGCCTCAGACAAACAAGACACACTTAAATATTTACACTTTATTGCTGATAGAAAATATGTTCAAAGGACACTTTACTAATCCACACTCCTTCGTGGGGAAAAGACTTAACATTAATGGAGGTGTTATGTGATTGTAGAGATGTATGTGTGCTTTGGGCAAACGCACTGGTTGCTATCTTGTGCAGGCAGACCTACTGCGCCACAGATTTTGTGCTTAAACCGGGATTTAGCCGCACAAAAGGGCATGTGGTTTTGATCCCAATGTGCCATGTGCATGACAGCAAACTCGCCTGGCCACGCCTTTGTTTTGCCTTCATTTTTAGATCACACAGACAAGGTGCAAGTTAATTTGCTATCTTGCAGATGTGGCAAAAACTGCGCTGGTGTAAGGTAGCAATGCTAGCTGTGTCACCGTTGCATTCATTTTGCACTTGGTGTAAGATAGGGCTCCTGATATTTGACAATTTAAAAGATCATTTTGCAAGACAAGAATGTCACAGTTTGAGGTTTGTTGTAGTTTATCTTAGTTTTGTTGTAATTTATCTTAGTTTTGTGTGAAACTGCTCAGGAAACTACATCTCTCATCTCACCCAATATTCGTCACCAACACCAATATCACTGTCCCCTGTGATGTTATCTTACCTGAAGTGTTTTATCCAGTGATACCTGGTCCTTTTATCAGCCAAGAAGCAAAAGAATGAGTAAGACCTGTGGCTTGTGCGACTGCAGTAATGTACAAGTACCCGACCTTGGGCGTGTAGTCTTTTTAATTACATATCTTCACAGGCTCAAAGTTCAACAATTTTCTGACAAACTAAGATTTTCTTGACTTGAAAATTTAATTCAAACGGGAAGAAACAGGAAGAAAAAAAATATTCTTGTCTCTCTACCTCTATCTTTTTTTCTTTCTGAATTAAGGTCCAGTCCAGCCCCTTCCATGGTTTGAACTTCAACTCTCTATTATAAAAACAAAGAGAGTTTGGGAAACATAGCAAAATCGTTACTCGCACACATTTCCCAGCTGAACAAGTCGGAGGTAACTGGTTAGCACACTTCAGCAGATAATCTCTTCAACACAATGCAGACATGTCTGTTAATTCTTCACATTTTGTGGATAATTTTTAATTTCTGAATGTTTTAAACTTGAATTCTTGCCATATCTTACACATCATGCCTTTAATGATTTCTGATCTGATTTCTTGAAATCATTTTTCTGCAATATTCCCTTCACTTTGTTCTCTAAAAGTTTTTGGGTTTTGTTTGTCTACCAAATCCTGTCTGTAGTATCTGTAATAGACATATTTGAAATGCATATTGATGCTTTTTAGGATGTGTTGCCATAAAAGTGAGAATAGTAGAATTAATAGCAGAGCTAAATAAGTGTAATTATTTTTCATGACATATCCAAATGCACATGTTAAAGGTCAAATAAATGTGTTACTGGACATAAAGAATACATTTAAAATGGTAGAGTGTCCTTGCTCCTACAAGATTTCAGAGCACAGAGACAATAGCTGAGATTAAGTGTAAAGTTGTAAAACCAGTTAAATGCAGCATGAAAATTGAAAAAGAACAGGAATGAATGAACAGCTTTTAAATAAAAGAGGAGACGTCTATGCACGGAAGGTCTTCTGTTTAGAAAAAGGAAAGGCCAGAGGAAAAAAAAATACTCCATGCACACAATCAGGATTTCTGCTATCTGTCAGTCTATTTAAGCTATTTTTGCTTTTGTTGCTTGAAATCCACCTTTGTTCATAACTAGCACAGCTCTATGAATACAAGTCAAATATTTCTGCTGCTCTGAGGCCTTTAGATGTTCCACTTCTTGTTAGAGCTAAATACGCATTTTAAAAATCCATTTATTGGTAGTTTTTCTATTTAAAATAAAACATGGCTTATATTCAAAATAAAACTGTCACTGATTATGTAGCAAAAAAGGTAGAAGAATTTGGGACCAGGAATGAAAAATACACCTCCAAACTCTAATAGATTCTTTGTGTATCAGTTTGGCATCTTAAATGTTTAGCTGTTTTCCTATCTGAGAGAGACAGACAGCACAAAAAGGAGAACGCGAGAGGGACAATGAAACATAACTTAAGCTGCCACCAACTGACAACGCGCCAGTGGTCCATTACCATACTGCATGTATACTGTCTCCTAAAGTTATAAATACAGTATGTCTGCTGAAGACAGAGTTGATTTTCATGCAAATCCTCTCCTTACTTGTAGTGCCAGTGTCTGCTTTAGCCTACTTTTGATTCACAAAATGATGGCGTCTTTATGCTTTATCAAGCAAAACATTTAGCTGAAATGCTGTAGATGCATGCTACACTACACTGACTTTGCATTTTACATAATTGGTTTTGATATTGTTTGGAGCTGAAATCCGGTGAAATATGGGGGGAAGTCACATGTTCAGATAACTTCTTCTCGGGTGATATGAAATCCACAGGAATTGAAAGAGGAAGGGCAAACTGGGAAATGGGATTAACTGTGTCCAGAATCATCCTTTACACTTGGAAGACCCGTGTAAATCAGTAAAAATTGATTTCTTGATTAAAAAAAATACAAGGCAAGCTTAACCAAGGGGCATATGTACAAAAAGGACTGATACAGTGCATGTTTTCTTTCCTGAATGTCAGCTGTAGGCCTCAGGGTCTCACTCAATAATCAATTTCTGCATATAAGAACTCCACATTCATTCATTTATTCGCATAATCAGTCCTCTAGATTGCCCATTCACACAATATGTCCATCAAATACTCTATTCAAGCTTGCATCCCATCCAAATACGTAATCCATCCATCCATCCTTGGCCATAACAGCTTGTAATGTCCTTCTGCTCAAGCTAATTATAGGCTTTTAAAACTGCAAGTAAAAGACAACCTATTTTAGCTTCTTTATAATGTGTCGCAAACACAAGCATGCACACACGCACACACACACACACACACACACACACACACACACACACACACACACACACACACACACACACCTCCATTTGTATTTGGCACTCAGTGACGCAGGTGCAAGGGGAATCACCTGACTGGATTTGAATAATGCAATAATTTACCTCCCGCCAAACCAGCCTTGGCTTCATGCCTCCATCCATCCTTCCTCCCTCCAACACTCACTCTTCTCTCATCTACAAACGCTATATTTATCTTTGACATTTAACACTCGCTGTTTTCAAAAGTATTTTGTGTTTTCTCTGCTCTTTAACTCACCTGCCTCCTTATTTGCACACTCTTACACACACACATACACACATAACCCAGCTTGGATCCAACCTGGCCTCTTCTCATGGAAACCCAATCCTTTAATTTATGAATGTTTATTAATCATTGATAGGTTATTCATGACTAGCGATGTCAAAATGAAGTTGAAGGTATGAAATTTAACTCTCTTAATGTGATGGGTTTTAGCCTGCCAAAAAACCTGCATGGAAGTGCAAATGGACTCGTGCACTCATGTCTATAAATGCAGGTCCTCTGCACACATATCCACACACACACACAAACACACACACACACACACACACACTCAGCCACTTGTGTGCACAGTGTCTAAACGTGTGCTCCTGTGGGAGAGGGTGGCTAATTCTGTCTAATAGCATGGCTACCCTTCATCTTCCCACTGGGGCTCTGGTATTCAATTACCATCGGTTTATACCTCTCGCTCCTCTGCCACATATCGCCACTAGCACTGACAAACTAATGGAGCATCTTATTACAGTATTTCTGACTGCGGCGTGTGCAGTATTTTCATAAATAAGTATGAGAAAGTTCAGTATTTTCATAACTCTGTATTTAAATGTTTTTTTCTGCTGCATGTTTATTGCTGTCAGAGATGATTTAAATGAATTTGTGCTGCAACAGAATTGAAAAACTGTTCATAGGAAGGACTTTTGACTGGAAACAAATCTCAGCCATGTTCAGGTTGACATGGTTGAGTGGAGTGCTGTTCAGCTGAAAAATACATACAGACAGGTACCGTGCAGGAGAGGAACTTATTAGTTCCAACTGTGGGCTGTGCTGTTTCACTTCTCCAGTTTGACTTCAGGTTTCTCTCCCTCCATCTCCTCTGCTCCCTTTCTCTCCGTCTCCCTCTCTGGGGAATTGTATCTTGATAAATATCAAACACACACAAACACACACACACACACACACACACACACACACACACACACACACACACACACACACACACAAACACACACCTGTAGCACATACTGAGAAACTGCAATGCACAAACAAGTGAGCTGGCTTCCTCTTGACTGTTTTCAGTTTAGCCAGAGACCAAGTGGCCTTTCAAGTACCGAGTCTCCACTCTGAGGACCGCCAAAGGTCTGTATGAAGAGCAGCGTACTTACAAGTGTCTTAGTGTGACTGCTCAATACACAGGGAAGTGCTAAATAATACGTCTGCAGTGCAGTTTGAATTCAGTTAACAAATAAAACAGATTATTTGCAGGCATGCTGTGATCGTGTCATATGAAATCTGTCAGAGCCTGATAATGATGATAACAGCAGACAGATTTAAATAGCTCTGCCACTGTCATCTACACTGTTTGTAATTCTTCTCGTGTCCAGCTAGGTTCTACAGTGCAATCAAATGACACTGTGAATAATATCCATAAGACCATAACAAACTTATTTATTTATTCTTTTTTTTCAAATATCAACTCCACACCAGTCTTTTACTTATTCTAAAAAAAAGTCATGTATTTGCTTTACAAATACAACAATCCTATTGAGATCTGCAACTATTCAGCAGAATTGGCTTTTAGGATAGTGTGAGACAACCTTCATAGCCACCAGGTGCACAGAGACTTCATTATTTGTATCTGTATCTGTTCAACCGACAAAATTATCTGTCTCTGTATCTGTATTTGGAGAAAGGTCTAGAAGTGGGCGTGTAGTGGTTTATACTTGAAGTCACATTAAATTGGGCAAACGCTGTGTTGTCTAACCTAATATCCATTGGCAATCACAAAATTATTTCAAACTGGCTTAATAATGAAATATTTCCACATCCTTATACTGTACTTTACATCTGCCTCTTTTTATTCTGAACTAAGCTAAGTTTTACAAACTGCCGGAGGCCCACCACCATTTCCTCTTAAATTGGGAAATATTGAAAAATCAGACAGTGAAAAAAATCTTTTCTAAATCAAAAGATTATGTTTTGCATTAGAAATAGAAACTCTACGTATACAAGTGTATAGAAATGTCCTTCAGTTGAAGGGAATAATCTTGGTGCATTAAATCAGTGATTGATTAAGGTAGATGTGACCTTTTTTAACTATGCTGAGGTAATCATGGAGCTGACTTTTTCTGAATAATAATGAGCAACTGCAGCTAGAACAAATGTCTGAGGTAGAAGGGTTGTTAGTTTAAAATGTTAGTCTAGTCTACCTGACTCATTGATCCTTTATCAGATTGAAGTTTGTGCAATTTACAATCAATGGCCCCAGCCATGGCTCTGAAATATCAGTAGCCTAACTGTGCTTGTATAGCGCTGTCCATGGTGCTAAAGAAGCAGACAGATTTTCCCTCAGACTTGCCCTTCTGTCAGTTTCATCTTGATAATATAATTTATAATATTCTCTAAACTATATACTATATATAGTGGGTTAACTTATTATTATTCTTTTGATTTTATTTATAAAGTTGTGCATGTCTGATTTGTTTTGTAAATCTCTGTCATTGTGGAACTGGGTGGACATGCACAAGTCTCATTTCCACTCCCATGGTAAACCATAAATGGATGTTGAAATGGTCTTAAAGATCCATTTGCATATCAGTAGTTGTGCCTGCTCCAGCACTCATTAGATCTGTCAATGAGAAGAACAGCAAAGAAGAAAAGTGCAATTTAACTGATTGTGTCACATCAGGGAGGTTCTCCAACAGCACCAGAACAGCTGTCATTATGTGCAACCATTACACACAGATGTGACTATTTATAGCACACAAACCACTAACGTATCACATTGACCTGTATACTATCATCGCAGTGTATCATTATTAAATGTCAGAATTCAAGATTACATTAAAAGATCATTAACAGTGAAAAAAAAAGTTCCAAAAAAGTGAATAAGTTGACTATTTGTTAAGAATATTTTGTCTAAATGCTATTCTCACTCAAGATAATCCACCGACCTTGTTGTGAGCATTTTCATGTGGGAATTAATTTCTTTCTGCAGTAGAAATTGTACACAGTTTTTGTGGTGATCCATCAAGTAGATGTTGAAATATTTTTCCTGATAAGTGAAAATGTCAAGCTGTAGCTGGCGCTAGAAGAGAAGCCTGGGGATCACCAAGTCAGTTGGATTCATCTTCTCGGGGCACCGTGAATGTCTGTACAAAATTGAACAGCAATCTTCCCAGTAGTTATAGAGATATTTTAGTTTGAACTGACCAGCCAATATTGCCACTTGTGACTAGCATGGCTACAAATTCTGTATAAATAACATTACATACAGTTGAGGACAAAATTTTTAGCCCCCCTATGAAGAGCATTTGCCCCATGTACTGAGGCTGTTGGTCCTCTGCAGCGGTCACTGGTTCGATCACTGGTTCGATTCCCATTTGCTGCATGTCATTTCCCCTCTCTCTGTCCCCTTTTTTGTTATATCTTCAGCTGTCCCTAGCCAAAATAAGGCAAAAAGCCCAAAACATAATCTTTAAAAAAAAGAACTGATGTTTTTATTGAGCCATAGCACAAACCACTGTTGTGCAATGATGTGCTTTAACTTTGTAGTGCTCAAAGCTTGTAAAATCAAGTTAAAACTGAGGATTATCTTCCAATTTACACACAGTATAAAAACATCAGTAAGGGTTTGAGCTGTCACTTGAGAAAGCATCATGGCAAAAACAAAAGAAATCAGTTTAGACTTGAGAAAAAGAATTGTTGACGCTCACAAAGCAGGAGAAGAATACACAAAGTTATCACAGCGTTTCCAAGTGTCAAGAGCTGGAGTGAAAAGTATCATTAAGAAATTCAAAAAGAGTCACACAGTACAGAACAAGCCTGGCACAGGTAGGAAGCGAAAGATTTCAAAGACTCTGGAAAGAAAACTAGTGAGAGATGAGTCTAAAGACCCCAGAACAACTGCCAAGACACTAGTGAATGACTTTAGTCAAGTTGGGAATTGTTGTCTCAAGGAAGACAATCACTAGAGCCCTGCACAGGAATGGACTGCAAGGTTGAAGACCAAGAAAAAGTCCACTTCTGTAGAAGAGACACCTTCAAGCCAGACTGAAATATGCTAAGGACAACCTGGAGAAAGATTATGTATACTGGAACTGTGTCCTTTGGTCAGATGAGACGTTGCTTATGTTATGGCGTATAACCCAAAGAACACCGTCCCCACAGTGAAACACAGTGGTGGGAGTATTATGCTGTGGAGATGCTTCAGTGCGTCTGGAACTGGGAATCTCATCAAGGTGGAAGGAATCATGAAGAAAGAAGATATGTGAAGATTTTGAAAGAAAATCTCAAGCAGTCAGCAGCAAAACTGGGTCTGGGTCGTTGCTTTGTCTTCCAACACGACAACAACCCAAAACATACGTCGCTCCTGGTGAAGAACTACCTCCAGAAGACCAAAGTGAACGTTATTGACTGGCCTACACAAAGGACTGACTTGAATCCCATTGAAAATCTGTGGGGTGAACTGAAGACCAAGGTCCATGCCAGAAGACCATCAAATCTGGAGAAGCTTGAGAGATTCGACAAGGAAGAATGTGGTGGGATTCCTTTAGGAGACGTGTCTGAGACTTGATGAAAACTACAACAAACAACTGCTGGCTGTTATCCAGCAAGAAGGATACACAACTGACTGTTAGCATCAGGGGGGCTAATAATTTTGACCCTGGTAGTTTTTCTTTTTTGTGAAATAATTTTGTTTCTGTGTGCAAAGTAAAATAATGTAAGCATCCAATATGAAACTAGGATGTTTGGAAAAGCTGTGTTAAAAATCCCTTGCTCTGTTAAACTGCACTTGGAAAACACTTTAAAAAAAAACCCAAAATTTTCATAGAGGGGCTAATAATTTCGTCCTCATCTGTATGTAGGATTATGTTGACTGTGAAATAAAACATCCTTCTAACAGGGTCTCACTTTAGAAATTGTTCTTTCGTTTCATCTTTCTTCTTCTATAATGTACTTCATATTTCTTGATTTTTCTTTGAGGTCTTATCAGAGCTCAACTACACTAATCATTTCACCCGGTCTTGGCTTTTCTCACATCACTTGCAAACGGTGGAAAATTGCTTCCCGAGAAACCAAGACTGCTGAAACACACATTGCCCACGCATTAAATCTGCAATAGAGTGTAAATAAAAAAATATGAGACGTACCAGTTTTTCCCCCATGAAATAGACTGACGAAGCACCGCCACCTGAAACCTACTGCCTATACTATTGATAAAACCCATTTCAACCTCAAGTGAAAAGGCAAATGCGGGCCAGAATAATAAGAAAACAGAGTATTACATATATACCAGTTAAACACTGTGCAGTGAGTGTATGACAATCTGTCTGTCTTGACAGCCATATAAGAGATAATAAATGTAAAAAAACAAGATTGCACTCATTAGTTATGGACAAAAATAAGCACACTTTAATATTATTCTCTGGTGTGCTAAACACATTAAGTGTTTAATATTGCTAGGTAGGCAAAAACAAATAAGCAGCAACATAAAACCATTCTGTTAATTATGTGTAATCTTTTGAATGTCACTGTTTCTGTACAGTATATGAGTTAATATACCTCTGCAGCCAAAATAGGCCACTTTGGAAAGCATAAATATTTGAAATACAATCTGCCCTGGTATTTGAATTAGATTCTAACTGTCCAGGCGCAAGAGTACTTCAACCTTTATTTCCTAGATTAGAAAGGTTTTAACATACAGAGTTCATTCAGAGTGTATTCCACTGCAGGGCACCCAGGTGCTCCATTTTACTTCCTGCAGAGCCGTAATTACAAACACAGAGGCAATTGAATCCATGCAGGGAGGTGTGTGCGTAGGTGTGTATGTGTGTGCATGTGCGTGTCTTCTTTGCTTTATTGTTTCATTTTCACTTCAGTGAATCCATGCATGATTGTTTGTACAGATATGTACTGGATGTGAGTGAGAGAGAAAGTAGACAAGCGCAGAGTGCGGGTGAGTGATACTGTATCTTCAAAGGCAGAAATAATAATAAGGGCAGGTTCGATTCACAGAAGAATTAAGATTCTTAAGTTGTAAGATTCTGAATCAATGCACAAATTTGAAAAATTGATTCTTCTACTCTAATAACGTTACGGTTTCTCCTCATTAAATTTACTATGACGACAGAGCAGAAAAGACAGAGCTCTGTAGATCATAACAGAGCGCTGTGAGTGCACAAAGCCGTAAAGTGTACCTGCTGCCTGTGATGTTGTATAGGAGGAAAAATCAATTCAACTGGCTTGATCTTCAAATGAAGCCAAGTGTTTGGGCTCATTTTGGATCTAATAATCTCCCAGGGAGTATGGAGGTTGAAATGATTCATAAAATATGCAGATAGTGGTGGGTGCTATTGTCAAGTTATTAGTTCATTGCACTGCAGGAAAGATTTGCTCAGGCTTTTGGTCTGATTTTTTTTTTTAAATAATGTATATTTTGTCAGTAATCATTCTGAATAGTTGGTTGGTTACATAATCATAATCCCACATAATGGCAAACTGACTGTATGTAAAAATGTAACTAACTAGATGAGTCTCTGCTGTGACTGGATGAAGACATATTGTACTGTGTTACTGCACACTACAACCCACAATCAAATTAGTTATTCTGAACTGATAGTCATAATAAAATAGTCATAATAAAATACAAATTCCAAACAAAATTAGGTGACCAACTGATCCTCACACTGTCTGGAGAGAAAACTCATCTAACCTGCACTAACAGTGCATTTGTAAGACTGATGTAGGAGAAAATCTCTCATCTCTCTCTCAGCTCTGGCAATCCTTCACGCTGTACATTGTATAAACCAGCTCCAATAATTGCCAAATTGTAGGCACAAGGTGATTGCAAACAGCAGATGTAAAATCTTCAGAATGCAACAATTAAAGCGGGCGTCTCAAACTCAAATTGTCTTGGGGCCGCTGGTGGTTTTGTCATATCAAAGGGGGGCCACTTCAGTGTTCAAGTACTGCAAGAAAGCACAATACTTTTTTTTGTTTTCTCTACTGAAGTATTTTCATCATAGTTAACAAAAAACTGCAAAGAGCAGTTTCTATACTCTTTTATAGACATTAGTTTGACATGCACTGTACAAACGCGGCAAGTCTTCTGTCACTTTAAATTCCTCAGTAATACCCCTGATGAAAATGGCTAGCTGAGCACTGTCACTGTTGTCTGTGTTTTCTACAAATGGCACAGTATGTAGTGAAAACGTAGTCACGTAACTGATCATAAATGTCACTTGATAACTGATATGTTATCTGAGAACTGATAATCTTCTCTGACACATTGTTTGCCGATAGAAAAATACCGTTGGACAGCTATTCTTTGTTGGCCATAGAATATCTGCGGCTTGCAACATGCAGTCCTACTGAAATACATACATACTATATATTTTTGTATTGGAATTGTGTTTTTATTTCAGTTGTATTCAACTGAATGGCTGGTTTAAATTGATATGAAACTTGAAACTAAAAAAAAATATTAAATAAAACAATTTCAAGGGCTGGATCATATTATGTTTTTTTTTATATCATATTGCAGACCAGAGGGATGGGGGTAGAAATGGATCCTGAGCTGGCAGTTTGAGACAATGTGTAAGATATGACCACCTGTAGAAGGTCACTCCAAACAAACAGGGTGCAGTATATCACCAGAGTAACTCATAAGTGCTACTCATTACACTCTTTGCTGTTGTGATCTATGGACATAGCTACCAGCTGCTGTCACCTGGTTAGCTGTGCAGCTAGTGGTCCTATTAGCTGACTCAAGTCTGCCTGGAGCCGAAGCTCGGAGCGCCGCGGTAGTGTTTTTGTTTACACCTCAGGCAACAGAACTGGGCTCAGCAACTTCCCAGTGAACACAGCCAGACCAGGACTGAACACAGCCTCAGAGACTGAAGCCTGAAGTTTGGCAAAACGAATTACAGAGGCATCAGTGGGAGAGGAGTGTGAGGGAGGCTGGGCATCAGCAGCATGCAGAGCCAGAATATTTTCACTTCTATCTCAGTGAATTGAGGGTTTATTTAGTAACTGTTGGAGCAGTGGAAAAACTGACCAAGGTTTTGATGATTTGTGTTTGGTTTCTGTCCAAGTTGAATATTGTGTGTTTTACGATGAGTTACTAAGACAATTGACGTTGAAGTTCCACTCCTTTTCACAGAACCTAATTTTGTCCTTTCCCATTTCCTGTACTTAAATATGCTCTTGACTAAACTTAATGAAAACAGAAAGTGCTAGCTAACTACCTAGCTAATCTACATCAGTTGTCAGCAAGTTACATGAGATAGGTGACATAAGCGAAACACTCGCACACTAGCTAGCTAATCTACATAAATTGTTAGCCAGCATTTTGCTAACATCAGCTAACTTAAGATGTGACTAGCCTTTAGAAGTTCCCCAGCAACTTCATTAAGCCGTCTTCAAAAATTGGTTTTCTTTTCAACATATATGAGCCTAGCACATAGCATATCTAAGAACAGGAAACAGGACAGCAGAAAGTTGTCAAAGATTCTGCAGAGAACCAAGCTTCTTCACGTTTATTTGGGAGCATAGAGAAAAAAGGGTGGAAAGGGTCAAAGAGTGGTTAAAAGAGTAAAACTTAATAGAGTCAGAGGATGTATAATTTTATTTTTATGGTTAGTTAAAAAAAAAAACTGCAAGAATATTTCCTTTCTTGACATTTTGTAAGTTTATTTGACTACAAAGTAGAATCAAGAGACAGGATGGTCAGAGTGTAGCTGGTTAGCATGCTATCTTAGGTGAATATCACTGCAACAGAAGTGTTATTACTTAGTTCTTTACATTCTGTTGATAAAGTTAGTTAATTTTTTCACATTTTAAATTCTATAAATAATACTGTATCTTACACATTGCACCTTTAACACAGCTAAAAATTCACTTAATAGCCAGCTAAGGATTAAACACTGGAAATACTGGAGGAGAGAGTGAAGATGTTCTGACAGTATCATTGTCTGTTCCTTGGAATGAATTGTCTTTGTCTCTGCAGCTGAGAAAGGTGTGCGTGCCCTGACAGTTTAGCAGTGTGTGCACAGGACCTTGGAGAGAGAGGTGGCAATGGAGGCAGCCTGACAGAGACAGAGGAGCGGCCTGTATGAGGGACAGAAGAGAGGTCAATCCTTTCAATAAAAAAACAGACCTGTGTGTGGTGTGCCAAGATAGTCAAGTGGTTAAATCCTCAGCCTCTGGATCCACACGTGGACCTCTACTGGCCTCCTGGATTCTGCTCCTGTCCGTCCAGCCATCAGAATGAGTAACATATGCTGAATTCCAGGTAAGGCCACTGCTTACTAAACCAAAAACCAGGCCATTAAAATCTGTCCCCTTGGAGAAAACCAGTGTGGGTACATTATATTAACATGGTGTTCCTTATTAAGCAGTATGACGCTGCTGCAGAAGCAGTGTTGCACAAGCCGGGCTATTGCTTGGAATTTAAAGTTGGGTCTTAAGCCTCAGCGTGACACAACAAATATGCGTAGTTACCACAGCGGCTAGCTGCTTTGAACTTTATCTAAACCCTTCTGTTCGGTGCGCAATCACAAGAGAGATTTCTACAGCTGCAACATTTTAGCAGCGGAGTTACTCTCTTTCTCTCTCTGTCTCACTCTTTTTTAGAGTCCTTGAGACAGTCTAAAGGAGAGTGTGTTATCTCCTGCGGAGCGAGAGGGGGGAGATGCTTCTCACTACACTCGTTCTCACATACCTGCCCTGTTTGCAGATAGATAGAGGTGTATGTGTGTGTGTGTGTGTGATGTGCACAGGCATGTCTATCTGACTTTCAGCGTATTTAAAGATTGAAAATGAGTCGTTGCTTTGAGGAATGTCTCCAAGGGTGAATGTGCAAGTGGGCAGGCGCACACACAAGATAATTCGGTCTTCTACAGCAGGAAAAGTGTCATAACAAATTAAATTCACCAGAGGCACAAACGCCTGGGCTCAATTTCAACTCAATCCTAAATCCATGAAGGAATATGTAAATATATGCGCCACACAGAAATATTACAATGCTACACTGCTCCATCTAGTTGCAAAATATACTTGCATCCAGCATCAAAGTGCCTTTAACACCGCAACCCAATTAGTGGTTGATTCCAATGATCTACCACCGCTGCAGTAATGTTAAGTTTCCCATACCACACACAAAATTGTGCTACAAATTCAACCATCACAGAGGACCTTTTACACCCTTTTTGTAGCTGTTTGCTGCACAACTTCTGCACTTTGAACATAGCAGATGATGCAGCAGACGAATCCTTGAGATGCAGAGGCGGAATAACCTTCACACTAGTGGCCACATGCGGCTTTGTTGTCAGCTGAGTGTCTAAACATATATACGAATGATGATGAAATAAATTATCCAGAGAGGCACTCATGACTGAAAAGAAAGAAGCATTTCAAAAGTGAACTTGTTATTTGGGAATACTGCATGTTCAATATGACACCTTTGACTCACTAAATCAGGCGGCTGTCACTTTTCCATTCAGTTTAGAAGATGAGATGCAATGCCAACTCCTTATTATGTAGTAGCTGTGCATTGTTGGGTTTTGAATGCATCAAGCACATTTCCAATGAAGTCTTAAATCATTGCCGTATCATGTTTTCCTAATGACATGAAAAGCTGTCCTTGCTCCCATCTCCATTAATGGAGCGGGCGTGCTTAGATAAAACGTGACAGCGTTCACAATGCTGGAATGATAAATCTGCATGAAGGTGGGGAGTCACACTGATGCCACAAACCCAATACGACTGATTAAGCTCACACTCAATCAGGCACGCACACACACACACACACACACACAGAGTGCATGTACAAGAAACATGCTCATGCAAGTGAAACTCCTGTAGAAACATGAACACACGCAAATCAACAGGCATAAATCCTATCTAATTTCCATGTGTCCTAGTGTTGTGCTCACTGCCTCTGCCCACGTTTTCAATCTACTAGCTGCGTGCCGTAAATTGCCAGTTAATCATTCATTGTTAATTGGTAATTAAGCACTAAGATAACACTTGCTCTTTAATATGTGATTGATATAATTGATGGCATGAATCAAAAGCGCGTGCGAAAGGGTGCATGTGTGTAAGCGTTAGTGTGAAATTATAACCTGTTCTTCTTTATCAGCCTCCAGTGAATGACAGCAGAGCTTTGTGCCTTTGCTCTCATGTCTGTCACGAAGATGAAGAAATGAGGCAAGAAAAGACAAAAAAAATAAAATAAAATAAAGGGGATATTAATGTTTAACACAAAGAGAAAATAATGGCAGATTCAGACGCTGACAGGAGGGATAAGTTCAAATTAAAGAGAGAGGGAGAAACAGAGATGGGTGGTTTGAGGACAAAAAGAAGAAGCAGAGATAACAGAGAGGGAGGATATGAGGACAAGAGGGGGGGAAGAAAGCAGAGGATGGAATTAAGGAGGTCAATAAAAGATAAAAGCAACTGAGCTTCCAGAAACCAAGCAAAATTCACACATATTGTAACTGCATTTTCCCATATGTACATTATAGCTGTTTTATGTTCCGAATGAATAATCTGCGATGTTTCCTGTAGATACAAAGGAGGATGATTCATGTACATTTTCAGCAGCAGCAACAGGCTTGTCTGGAACAAATAGAGGAGGAAGTGGATAATTAGAATGAGCAGTGATAGTTACAATGACTGAACAGATGAAGGAAAGAAACCGAAAATCTGAGGAGCAGATTTAATGATTTGCTGGCTGCGTTGTTTGATTGACGAGTGTCTGGGATATGCAGTGCAGTGTAGCACAAAGAGCACCTACCAACGCGGCAGACAGTCTTCAACTAGTAGACAGTAGTTAATGGTGGCTCTAAGTAATTTCCCCAAAGGGAGAGGGGCGAGCTGTGGCAGCAATAATAAATAATCCCAACCAAGAAGCTTTGCTAAGTCAAGCAAGGCTGGGTAATTGGTGTGATGTTAATATTTGATAAGCCAGTAAAGGCATCTAAAGTGACCAATGATAGCCACAAGCGCCACTGAAACAGATGGGAATGCATTCTGGTGTGTATGAAAATGAGAAGAAATGTCTTTTGGAAAATGAGAAAAAAAAATCAGGGATTTTAATATGAAATATATAAAAAATACCTTCTGTTGCTGCTCTTCTTTCAGCAGGACACACAACAACGGATGTGTGTGGACGTAAAAGGTTAAACTGATGTGCTCCAGGTGTTTTTCAGCAGAACTTGATAAAAATTAAAACAATGAGCCCCACAGTCTCCTGTGAGGTTTATTGTTTTAATTTTAATTTTAATCTTATTAATGTTTAATTATTCAAACTCTGGTTTAAATGTCAAAGTCAAAAAAGTTGTAGTGGTTGTGTTTAAAGTTGCTGAAGTCTGACAATTGTTAGAGAAATAGTAATTTATGCTTATCAAAACCAGCCTTTGGAAACTTTTAAATGATTTTTGCATACAAAAATAATTTACAAAAATTTATCTAAGAAACACAACACATTGATTTTAAGTATGTAGATGTTATAGAGAATGACACAATAGGCCTTCTTTGTTCTTATGACAAGGTTTCTTATCAATAAGTCGATATGCCATTTAGATTTGCCTTTTGTGAGTATTCCAATTATGTTAGTTTAAAGTCGCAATATTATTATTTAATTATTATTATTATTTAAACAGAAACAGTGGTGCATTGAATGCATTTTCTCTCCCTTTATACTTCTCCTTCTCACCACCCAACAATAAACAGTAATAGGAGTCAGAAGAAACTGCTTGCATATTTGACCTAGACATATTTTTCTGGTGAAGAGAGGCTGGAAAACACTCCTCCTGAACTGCCTGAAAAACTGTGTTTGTAATCCTGCTTTTCTTCTGTTACTTGGTGACATCACTGTGCAACACATTTGCATTATAAGCAACTAATTTTGAACAGAATTTGGGAAAGGCTTGGGGCATTAAAGGTACAATCAGTAGGATTTGTCCAAGCTGTTCGTGAATGCACCAGAGATTTACCTGACTGTTGGTAACGTGTCTCAAGCACAGTCCCTGCAGATACAGACATCAACATTCACCTCAAGTGATCATAAGTAATGGTTGAAGGGGATTATGTTTAAATGAGCCTATATTTTTTTTAGGAAAATGTTGCATATTATGTCTTTAAAAAGACACATGAAAGCATGTAAACCTATTCTAGTATAAACCGAAACTAAAGTATGAGCTTGAAAGTGAGCATTACATGGCCACTTTAATGATCTTGTTAAAAAAGTTTGTTTTATCTACACAGTCTAAGGGACAATTACTGACAGGTAACTGTTCTAATGCTCAAAATTATTTTAACAGCAATTTAACCAGCTTTGCTATGTTTCTGCTCCTGTGAAACACACCCATGATGAGATATTTGAATTTGTGTGTACCAAAACAGTTGCTAATTGGACAGATACAGATACAGAGAGCACCACCTCTTCACCCGCACAGGAAACAATGAGGCTGTTAAAAATGAAATGACTAAGGATCCCACTGATGGAGCTCTGAAGCCTCGGTAGTGACAGACGCCTGTTAAGCAACTGGAGTCAAACATGCACGCACAACCCTACAACACACACACACACACACACACACACACACACACACACATTTGCTCATCTCCTGACACTCAAAACACTCATCTGACACTCAAACGCTGGCGACTGACAGCTAAGACACGCTCCTCTGACAGATCAAACCTGATTTACAATGCATGCGTGCCGTGCGTGTGTGTCAGGGTGTGTGTGTGTGTGTCATTCTGTGAGGAAGAGACGAGCTGAGGGAGTTAGGGGTCAGAATTGTAAATTTGAAAGTGTCACATATCATGTCATTTATCTATCCACGCACACACACACTCACACACACAGAGAATCCACCTCTTCCCCTCCCAGCCATTCATTCCAATCTTCAGGATAATCAATCAGCACGTTCTGTCTTATTTTGCTTTTTTTCTCTTGTTCCTTTCCATTTGTTGACTGCATCACTGTCACCCTCTCATTGTTAAGCAGTGAATTCAGTCCCACAGGCAATCTGTCCCCACAACCAGACAGATTACAATCGCTGACACCTTTGTGCTTCAGTGCAGTCCCCCGACAGCGAGTGACAACCTAGTCTTCTAAAAAATTATGTTCATATACATATAATTAGCTTGAGCAAATGTGTTTCAAGAAAAATGTAATGTTGCCTTGATCCATTTTTTAAATCAACATATGAGAAAGTGTTTATAACGAATCTTGTCACTGTAAACTTATTTAATTTGTTTTCTCTATGTCTACTCTCGACAACTAAAGCATGATTAACATTTTTAATGGATACACTTAGGTAACTGAAAGCACTTGGTAAGGGAAGGATCATGGTCTTGGTTTAATAAAGAAAATGTTAAAGGGCAAGTATACCATTTTGGGAAAAATGCTTATTGAGAAATGAGAGGATTGATACCACTCTCATATTGGTGAGTAGAAGACTACTGAACCGGACACATGATGGACAGTTTTTTTGTTTTTTTTTTAAAGTATCAAAATTAAAGCCCACATTAAATGGAAATCAGAGGGCTATTTACCTCCACATATGTACATGTCTCCTGTAAAAACAGGCAGCTGGGGAGTTACTTGTCGCAGTAGCCAACAGCGCTTAGTGTTTCTGAATGCAATGCACTTGAGCCCTTTAGCTACAGATGGCAGTCCATTAACCTAAGATGTTTTCACATTAGGTACAATTGCTTTGTACTGTGCCTGAGAACATTTGCCCCCCACTCGTCAGCTTTGACATTAATAACATTGTTCTGTACCCGAGTTCACTTGCACTTTCTTTATGTTGTTGCTGTGGTGCAAGAAAAAATGCCAATTGCAAAATCCCAATAGCAGTGCACTTCTATGTTTTGGTAAAGTAGTTTTCAGACCTGATGCAAACTGTACCCAAGCACACATGAATCATACTCAGGACCACCATTTCAAGTGGACCTAGGCACAGATCAGCAAACTGGTAGTGTTCACTCTAATCAAACTAACTGGACTGTGGGCTCAAGTGTACTTGGATCCCAACCTGGGCCCCTGATGTGAAAGCTAACTCCTGCCGGAACATGGCCAGACTGTACTGCATTGTGTTTCCTGTTGGTCTCGGAGGCTGTGGTCTGGCTGTGTTCACTGGGAGGCTGCTGATCTGGTTCTGTTTTCTGCTAACAGCAGCTAAGTTAGCAGAAACTCTGACCCAGAATTGAGGCCTAGCAACTGGAGAGCATCGTAGGTAAAACCAGAAAGCTTGTGCTTCTGTACAGCGAGGCCTGGCCCCCAGCCAATAGTGTGCTCCATGTAGCTAATGTCAGTTGTTGAAGCAGTCCACTGTACATTGCCTTGAGCATAATCTTCTGTCACAGACATCTCTTTCCCCAAAGCCAGAAGTAACCCGCAACAATGGTATTTTGGGGAAACTGAATGAGTTTAGAGGTGGCAAAATGGAATTTTTTGAATGTGATGGTTTAAAGGGCATTTTTTAGTTCATCTCGCCTTTGATGTGGCATGATCAGATATAAGCCTATTCTTTGTTTTTATTCCATCCATTCTTCGTCCTCGTCAAAACCTGGCGCTTATATTACAATGCAACTCAACAGCCAACAGCTCAGTCAGAGATTCAGATGTGTTATGCTAGCAGTGGCTAATGTAGCCTCGAGCAGCTAGCCTCAAGCAGAGATGAGCAGCGGGCTACAGAGATGTTGTAAACTCAATTCTTTTTAACTCAACACCCACAGACTTTTTTCATTTTCAAACTCTTCAGCCCCAACAGATGCTGACTCAAGTGACATGACTTGAGGCAATTTATCAGATTTTGTGCAGCTCCCTTTGGAGCCGCACAAGGCTTTAACTTCACATATGCAACAGTACTCCCCAACACCTGTAAACAGACTTTGATATGTAAAATCGATGGAGTTCTCCTTTAAGTATGAAGCAACAAGAGGCAGTTAGCTTAGGTTAGCAAAGACTGTGGTAACATTTTATTTTATCATAACCATGTCATGACTCCTGTCATGGACATGTGGGAATCCCTATGTATGTTTATGACTATTTATGAGTGTCATATTTGTGTCAATATGACAATATGAGTAACAATTATGTATTGTTTTTAAAATGCAAAGCTGACACTTTTTGAGATGTGCTTTTATGGCAACTTGGCAATCCAATAATGTCTTTGTTGTTATAACTTGACACTGACCAACACAACATAACCTGTCAACTTGACACGATCAAACTGAAAAAAAGGGTTTAGTTTTAGGACTGATGGTGGCCTGTTTGACGGTGAATTTAATGCTCAAGTGATTTTCTTGGCGGGTTTGGCTCCTGGTCCCTCTGTAAATCACCTAAAGCTAAATCATTTTCACTGTACTCTGTCATCAAACTGGCCTTATAGCATAACTTTAATGACATATTTATGACAAGTCCAAATGGTACCACTTTAGTTGAAGTCCAGGAAATTAATCATGACACTGCTCCAAAAGCAGTTGACGGTATAATAAGACTTAATGGGATCTTTATGTCAAGTGTGCCACTTTACTTGAGGTCAAGGTAAACAGTAATGACAGATGTATAATGGTCTCATGATGGTCAGTTGTCAAGTTGTCATGGCAAAGACCTTGACAGTTTATGCTGTCTTGGTTAATGTCAAGTTGTCATAACAAAGACATTATTTGCTTGATTAATGTCACTTTACGTTAAAATGACATAACTGACCAAGTGAGACTAAAAGACAAACACATTTATAAAGACTCCTTTGTTTTTATGATAAGTGTAATGACATGGTTATGACCGTGCCTAACCTCTAAAGCTCACAACATAACACAAAATATCTAATTTGTTTAGTCTGTGTTTGTAATAAATATGATGCTGGATACAAAATTCTGGTCTTTTTACATCAACTATCCACCTCCCAACAACTTCTGCACACTGCAGGAATATTACATTTCCTGGGTAGGAAAAATTGTTGCCAGTGAAATTAATTCAGGCTGCAATTATATTTCTTCCAAAACATATTTGGCCAAGCAAATAAGCAGCACATGAACATTTTATGTAGGGGGCATGATTAAGCATGAGCAGGCATGTGTTTGTGTCTCATAAGTTGAGATGACTCATGTCAGAAAGTCTACGCCCAAACAATTAGAGTCAAATTAGCATATTGAACCCTTTGCATGCTGTCATTGAATGCCAAGTTTGACACCTGTCTGTCACATATTGGATGCTCAGTCGGATCTCTGGAATAATAAGGAATAGATTAAAGTTTATCTTTTGTCACTGCAACACACCCTCTTTCTCCTTGCAATGCAATCCCTTTTCATGCGTTTCCTTGCATCATCATAACGACATAGGACCAAACAGAATACGATACATAGGGAAAAAACTGTGTTTATGTGTCTGGGTTGTAGTGTCTATGTCTAGATTTATGCACCCCGATGTGTATGTGCACACTTGTTTTCTGAACGCAGTGTGTGTGTGTGTGTGTACGCATGTGTAATGTGGCCTCGGGGCTTCAACGAGGGGTACTGCCGAGGGAATTCCCCTAAAGGCAGAGATCCTCAGCCAAAAGGAAAACATGCATCACCTCTGCTTCTCATCTTCACTTTGCATGCCGCAGACACACACAAACACATAAAATTTCACTCTCACCACTGCAGCACACACACACAGTCTACTCAAGCCTATGCACGTTCACTTGTACATTCATACATTTACTCAATGCAGCCTTCTACACTCGCTGTGTAGAAATTCAAACACAAACACATTGTAAGTGATCCTGCAGGCATTAAGGCACAGAAGGTAAAATGGTGTTGCCAGAAGATGAGCTGTGAAATATCATAAAAGACTCAAGGGAACAGGCCCAAATTACCTTTTGAACGTTTAACATACCATTTACCATGGTATGTTTATGTGCAGTGAATGATCCACATTATTCCCAATAAGGCATCTTGTATATATATATATATATATATAAAAAAATCACTAATTCTATCCTTTAATCATCAATGTGAGCATCACCCTTGCCCACAATTGCCTCATATTTTAGTCATAGGCTTAGGCATCACCCACGGATTGCATCTTTTCAAGTAGAAGCATGACTGGTGATGAATCAAATTCTAAATATTTATGCCTCTGTCTGAAACATGGTCTCATGTGCAGTAAAGCCATAATTCTTGTGGTCACAGCTCTGCAAATCCCATACACACAGTGGTGTGTGAGCCATTAGCTTGTGCTGCTGTGCATCTGTGACTGTGGGGTCTGTTAAGGTATCACAATTAAGTGTGCAAGATTCAAAGCAGTAATTGTTTTAAACCCATAGCTACTGGCCAAGATGCAGATTATTGTTCTCACAGTTGGCCATTTAAGGCAAATTATGTGGAAATATTTAATAAGGGGAAACAAAGTTAGGAAGAGGAGAAAAGATGGTGACTTGTAGATAATGGGGTGTTGAATATAGAGCACAAACAAGGCTCTTGTGCTGCAAGTGAAACTTTGCAGAGTGCAGAACCTCCAAATGTGACTCACAAGTAATTAATTATTTAAATATTAAATGGTTGTGGTCAGTTATGGATGATTTAAGATATTAATAGACTTTTGCAATAGCTTGCAGTGTATGCTACACAGCATACTTTGTTTTTGCCCCAACAGTCATTGGCTTTGTGAGAGAATGAATGTGAGGGGTGATTATGTTACTTTAGTCAACCATTAAGTGTGTAGATCAGTTGTGTGTTGTGTGTGCTGCCACAGTAAAAAGAAGTCTCTGAAATGTTACTGCAGCATCTTCATGTACTCGTCACAGCAGAGTTAGTCTAGATTGTGAAAAGCTGATGTTAGCTAATTAGCAGCCACGAGTCAGACTGAAGACAGATAAAATAGCCTAAAATCAGATTCCTCCCAGATATGTTTCAGAGCTGTGGAGCTATCTTGCTTCATGGCACACCCCTCTGGAGGCCACAGGCATAGTTGCAAACCCTCCCTATTTTCCTAGGGGACTCCTGTTTTTCATCACAATCTCCCTATTTCCTCCTGGGATCACAATTCACTCTATAATAGTCTATCCAGTACAACCACACCAAACCAGACTTCCTAAGAAGAATTTTTGTTTGTTAAGGAAGGCAAGTTCACGCTACATGGACAAATTATTCCATATTCTTTCCTGAGAATTAAAAGTCAAATTTAAATTATTCAATATAAAAATGATGCAGGATGATCCAGGCCATGGTGTTCTCTATCTGTGCATAGACAACTGGCCTTAACTTTCACCTCTCATCCAAGAAGCTTCTTCAGAACTGAAGTTGCCTAATAATAATATTCAACCAAACCATAAATGTTTGTACTCACTATTCATGTGACATGCATCGGTGTGTTATTTTGTCAGGTGACATAAACAACCCAACTGCAGAGTAGCTCTGACAGAAGAGGAGAGGCAGGTGCAGAGGCTGGTTCTAATGTGAGGCTGAATAATGGATTGTTGATGCAGAGAGACTCAGTATTGTGACAAATGTTAGGCTGATGGTGTACTGTGTGACAGTGGTTCATCAGTGTGGGTTTGAAATGAGAGCTTTAATAAGCACACATTGTTGGACTGTTCGAAGCATGCATCAATGTTTTATAAAGGTTCTGGATGATATGAATTTGTGGTCAGAAGTCTATCATAAAAGCAAAAAGCCTCAAGGGCACACGTTTTATGTCCCTGCCAATGTCAAAATAAAAACTAAGCCCCGTTTAGTTAGAGAAACTCAGGAACTGGCTTTGTTCACAAGGGTGTGAATGTGCAAAAGCTGTTCACACATCCACAGATGCAGAACAAAAACAAAACAGCAGATAACATTTGGCCTAATTGTGGCTTAAGAAAATATGACTTTAAACTCCGTTTAAAGTAAGAAATGCCACACCAGCTCAATGACCTTTCGTATTTTGTCTATCCTTTTTGTCTACCTTTGTCTTACCTTCGGTCTAAGCTGCACTTTGTCAGTTTGACCCCACTCTTCATAAGCCAGGGGCAGAATTTTGAGTTCAGTAAAACTAAACTACAAATTTTCAGAAGAACAGGACTTAAACTCATAACACCAAAACAAGAGAAAAGTAAACCGAGAGAAAAAGCACCTGACTTTTCGCCCCTACAGAAACACCACGCTGGTTCACAACAGAGATTGTGTTCTATTTGCAAGTTTTCTATGTACAAATATTTACAAGTGTCAAGATTACAGCCTCAAGCAGTGTAATACCTACACACAAATCACGGATCTCTCAACTACAGCTTTACACTGTGATTTACCAACACACAATATTCTCTGTCAAACTGGTTCGCAGCGCTGAAGAGCTTGTGGCACTCGTTAGGAGGAATGAGAAGTGAAGCCTCAGTGGGGCAGCTGTCATCTGGTCTTTATGGAGGGTGTGAGCTGACATCACTTTCTTTCACATGACACCCTTCCTTACTGCGACACCCGGAGGAAAACAAAGAAATATCTGGGAAAGGTTTAGGCCATTAGATACAAGTTTTATTCAGAAAACCATGAGCTTTGTTTAGCCTCAGAGATACTACGAAAATGTATGTCTCCCTGGTCCAATTCAAATGGGTGGAAGGTGGATTTTAAGATCTTGACCACTGGTCTGCCTTGCCTTAATCACTGGCAGGCCAAATAAGCTTGATTAAAAAAACTGGCCTGTCCACCTTCTTATGTCTTTTCCAGCATATTTATATTCATAAAATCCACTACACAAATGCCAGACTGGCCAAGATGCGTCCTAACGTCAGCGATGCCTGTAATCAGTGCAAACATTCCCCTGCTAACCATATTCACATGCACAATTTAGTAATTTGGGACAAAATTGCTAAATTTCTGGTCCAACGTATTGGAAACAATAATCCAGGCTTATGGTGTGGCCATTGCCCCTAACATTGTTTCTACCATCTTTAGTGCTCCACCTGATATTTGCCTCCTGCTCACTTTTTTGAGCAGACGTTTGATTTTACTGAAATGGAAGCACACTTCTCCCCCTGTACACGCTCAATGCTTTAAGGTCTATATAGTATCAAACTCAAAAAACTTAGACTTTCCCTCATGGGCTCAATAAGAATTTTTCAAAAAACCTGAAACCCGTTTTTGGAATATACTGACTGTCCATACATCTCAGTAGACACAGAGGAGGACAGAACAACCATCCAAATAGTCTCTCCTTTGTGTATTCTTCACCTTTTTTCTTACATTTGTTTTGGTTCTTTTTCACACATCTCATGACCTGAGCTAGGTGAAGCTGGGGAGTCGGCGGTGGAGGGATGAGGGTTTGGTATTGTTCAGAAAATGTCCTGTTTCATTCTGTCCCATCTGCTCTTTACTGGTTGCTGAAAGACTTTAAAAAATCAATAGAAAGATTTAGACAAAAGTATACCTAAACCCTGTCTGTATTAGTTTGTGTATTCCATTTCACAAAAGCTCTCTGACATTTTAGTTTTATTTTTAATGTCTTCTCTGTGAATGTATGGTAGCAGCTGCTAACTGGTGTGAGTTTGCCACTCAGAGGGTGGTGACTATGGCAACTTCTGCTTAAGCTGACCTCACATCTTCTATATCTTGGCAGCTGTCGTCCATATCAGCATCAAAAAATAACTTTTAATGTGATTTAAAAGCAGGAATGACACTAAAACAGTCTGCATTTATCAATGAATTAATATGAGTGATTGCTATAATTATCTGTTGTCCACAGCTGCTTTATGCTGTGTAAAAAGATTCTTCTTCACTTCATTAAATCTCTGCAGCAGTATGAGAACAGCAGGACAGATGCATGTTGATAATCTGCAGCCTCTGATTTGAAATGTGCCGCAGCAGAGCCCAAAGTCATTACACATGAGAGTCTGCCATAACTCAGTATTCTTTGGTGGTAGATGTTAGATTACCAGGGCTCATTAATTTTGTGCTTCACAGTTTACTTTCCAACTTAAAAAAAACAAACTAAATTCAGTTCAGTTCACGTGTTATTCTTGAAATGCACTGTGAAGCAAATGCTGCTGTGTCATATTTGAAGATATGATGTGACAGTTTCCAATCTGAAGTAGAGTATAATTATGAAATGATTCTAAAATCCCCTTTAATTACATTGGATTGATGCATATTTACTGATTTATCAACATTTTTTATTATTTGTTTGTATCCAGTTAACTGTTAAGAAATCCCACACCATCTGGCCGTGGCTGCAGATTTCTGATGTTGCTCCGCACCTTCCAGACAACAATATAATCTTCCGCAAAAGCCAATTGTTAATTTGTTACTGATCCTGCAGTTGAGAGCTTATCTTTATTAATCACAACACCATCCAATATTCATCTTCACCCAGATCTTTTGTGCTTTGAAATGCTGCCCATACATGAACCAAAACAACTGGACACCCACACAGTCTGTGCTCCCAAGACCTCCTGATCTGCACTTGTTGTGATTTTACAATTATTTTAAGGCCTTAAAGTCCAAATGGGCTGGTCCCGATCAGGAAAAAAAACAAAAAAACAAAAAACACATCACTAATGCACTGTCAGTCATGTTGGGTGTATACATCTGCAAGATAAAAGAGAGAAAACTACTTTGATAGCTCATATTTTACTGTCTTTATTGTCATTGTCTTTATTTTCTGCTTTAATATGTTCATTTGGTAATTCATGACCTGTTCAGTAAAATGCCTGATAACTTACAAAATGTAGTTTCAGCTGCAAAAAGGTTGTTTCAAGTAGAAGGTATAGTACACAATATGGTTCAGAAAAATCTGCTTTGTTTATAATTTACTCGGGAATATTATGGGCTGTGTCTAAGCTTGGTTTATCGCTGCTATTAATATTCTATTATGTCTGAGACAAAAATGAAAATCTTGAATTATTTCCACCGATTGACCTGAGAATGAGGACACCACATCGCCATGGTGTGCCAGTGAATATATTGATTCACCCATTTCCTCAGAGCATGAACAAAATCAGTCATTGTCCTAAATATTTTGGTTCACTGGGTCCAACTGATGTGAAAGATATTCTCAAACAGGGGGGAAAAAGTAGAGATTTGATGTTAGACAGAACTCTATACATAATAATCGAGAAGAATCAGCACCATTACTCGCTAATTAGCTGCTTGGATGCGAGATGAGAAATAGATGCAGGATAACACAGACTGCAAACTGTGTTGACACAGAACACAGAGCCAAGCAATCCGTGGTGTCTCTTGTTGTGGTTGTTAGAATATTCATCAGCATCTTCTGTACAGAAAAATAGCCTCCATGCATGTTACTCATCTAGTGAAACAGTTCGACGTGACTTGTTTTCGCTATAAGGGAATTGTTCGCTGAATATTTTTCATTTCTCCTGTTGGTAAACACTTTAAATAGAGGCCTAATAGGGATGTTTTAGACCGCTGGTTAGGGTATGGTTGATAACATGAACTTGGAGGTATGTGGAAACAGCATTCTGGGTGTTGGAGTGTTTCTGTCGTGCGCATGCAAGTGTGTATTGGTGCAGTGTATTTGCATGTGAGCGTTTGCTCAGGCTGAGCGATCAGCCTATATTTCTGTCTTCGTATATCCCCAGAGCTCTGAACAAAGACCGTTAGCAGCCCAGATCAAAACAGGCGTCAATTCCTTTAGCCTGACATTGTGTGTGTGTGTGTGTGCATGTGTATCTGTGGTTTACATGTGTCTGCGTGTGTACTTCTTTTTTCCTTTTGTCTTTTTGGGTGCATGAGCATGTCTCTGTGTATGTTTATGTGTGCAGGCAGTTGTCCATGCATGTTGTGCCGTCATGCTTGCTTGCCTGACCGGCCACATTCAGTTCAAAATACATATTCAGCACTTTGCTCTTTTTTTTTTTTTCTCCTCTCCTCTTTTTGCTCCTCTCTCCTCGTTCTCTCCATTTTAGGGTGTTATTAGATAGGACAACTCTTGCCGCCGGCAATTCTCCTCTCAGCACTCTACATCCAAAGGCATGTGGGTTTTGGAAACCAGTGTGTGAGCAGGTGCTTGTGCCTGTGTGTGTGTGTTAGTGGCATTGTGCAAATAACTGTGTGTCTGTGTGTATGCAGGCACATTACAGCTCTGTACAGTAGTCTACAGTATACAGTGTTTATGAGATGCAGAAAGGTGAGTGCGTGTTTTTGAAGATCTATTCATTTAAAAGGATAGTTCAGATTATTTGATGTAGTGTTGTATAATGTACTTAACAAGTTGTTAATAGTTAGTTTATTACCTACAGTAGATGCCAGTCAGCACACAGCCAGTTAGGAGAAGCAGAGAGGTGTAAGAAGCTAAGCAATGAGCTGCTGTGTACAGGGTCACCAATAAAAGGATATTAGTTTTGTGTGTACGCCATATTAAGAATACTTTAACTGGCTTACTTTGCAGTCAGACAACTTTTTCTTGAAGAAGAAGAAGAATACAGGAGTTGCTGGTCTACCGCTGCCTTGATCTGTTAATCAGTTTGCAATCAGCAACTCCAGTGTTCTGTGAGGTAAAATTACAGATTTTGCCAGTGGATTTGGTTGGTTTGGAGAGAGCAATTTTCGGCTCATATAATGCCAGTTTCCCATCAAAAAGGACTGTCTGACAGCAAATTAAACTGGTGAAAATATTCTCATACAACCCCACGTGACATCATCTGAACTACCCCTTTAAGGTCAATATTATATTCCCCTCATTTTCCTCCTGTCTGTATCCCTCCATCCCCCATCTGACATTATGCGTCTCACCAAGATGACAGGAGGCCCACTTTCACTTTGACCCCTCTCTGATATCCCCCGGTCTCTGTACCCCTCTCTCTCCACACACACATACACACACACACACACAGCTCTCATATATAGACACCCAGACGCACACGCGTGGTGTAAGAGCCCAGGGGCTCCATCTATTAAAGGTCCATCCATCATCACATATAATTTTAATATGGTAGGAATAAAAAGATGCTTACGCAGCTAAATGAGAAATTTCTGAGACCTGCATGCTGGAGTCTAAGCCTGCCTAGAAACCTGTATAAGCACTTAAATACATGCACACACACACACAAACACACTGAACAAGGTCAATGTGCTCAGCCAATTATGGCTCATGAGATGCTGCTTTCTGTGTGTGTGTGTGTGTGTGTGTGTGTGTGTGTGTGTGCAGGCGTGCGTGTGTGTGCGTGCCTGTACATGTGCGTGTATATGTAGTCGTTGCAGTGTGTGACATGATTACATGAGTATGTAAGGTTTTCCAAAGCTCCCTAGGGGCATCTGCCATAATGCATGCATTCAGTGTCTTTTGATCTCACATTTATCCTTTCCACTTCTTTTCTCTGTGTCTTTGTCACCATTTTCCCTTATCGTGTCCTCCAGGCATCTCCGTTGTTGGTAAACTGCTTCTCAGTGCATGTTTTGCAGCACAGAATGAAGCAGGGCTAGACAGGGTCATCACATATTTATTCAGTTCATTTTAAATCAGTCCAAATCAAGATCAAGCAAACATTTAAAGCTAAAAGAAAGATTAACTGTGGCTCAGAGCTAGCAGATTCTTTAGGATTGAGTTATAATTTTGAGTTCATTACTAAAGCTGTTCACATCTTAATTAGGACCAATTTTATATCAGTGGGTAAATTAAGGGATGCAAAAAACTAAAAACATGGCTAACAAAGCCACATACTGGCTGCTCAACTGCTCAACTCCTTAACCTTCAGCAGAAACCTTGTGCCCTTCTGCGACATGAATGTTTTAACAAAATTCAGTGGTGAATATAGCAGTGGCAAAAAATATAAAAAATATTTTCAAGGGCATATTGTGCTCTAAAACCCATTTGCTGCTTACTTCACAACACTGCTTAGAAACTACCACAAAACTATTTTTGTCAGTTGTTATCAGTTGACAGTTGTGAGATGTTGATTGTTGCCATGGGAACACCGCTCTTAGCTCCACAATAGCATGGGAATTTGTTTTTGTTCCACCTAAATCCCAGTTACAACATTGTGGTGTCATAAAACACAAGTTTGTTTAATTATTTTGATAATTTGTTCAGTTGAAAGTTGAATGAAGGTGGTCGGCACTTCAGGCACTCTAGGCACACTCCGCAAGGATGGTGGACTTCCTCACAAACAGACCCCAGACTGTTCAGATGGCCTCAGCTCCTCCACCTAGTGCTTAACACTAGAGTCCCCAGGGCTGTGTGATCAGCCTTCTCCTGTTCATGCTATACAGCCATGACTGCAGTCCCTGACATGGATAAAACTCCATTCGAAGTTCGCACATGACGCCACCATCAAAGAACAATGAAGAAATCAGCAATCTTGCAGAGAATCATGATCACAGAGGACCTCATGGGCATGACACATCTCCATTCTGGTAAAGATGCTCCTAAACAACTGTATTTCTTAAGGACATTTAAGAGGGCAAATTTCCTATGCCAAGTTGTTGTGAGCAATTGAGAGCATCCTGATTAGAAACATCACAAACTGGCATGGGATGTGCACGACCCCTGACTGGAAAAACCTGCAGCAGGTGATTAAATAATGAGAATTGGTATCCATCTACTGAGTGTCAGTTACATTGGGAAGGCGAGGTGTCTGTGCAGAGCCCAAAGGCTACTAAAAGACAACACCCACCCCAACCACACTCAGTTCCCATCAGGTAGGAAATGCAGAAATATCTGTTGCCGCACCATCACACTGGAGAGCAGCTTCTTCCTTCTGGCTGAGAGACTCCTTAAGTCATCCTCTCCATGTAAAATAGTTTGGTCTATATATTGTTTTTAATCTCCTCAGCCAATCCAATCAATCAATCAAGGGGAACTGTGTGAAAATCTCATTACACTATCTTGTTGTATATGATAAATAAGTCTCTTTGTATCCTTGAGAGAGAGAGACCATATTGATCAGTTTGAAGGCATTTCTCCAAAGTCATATTTTGCTGGTAGGTGAAAATGGTTTACATCCTGACGTAACACATTTAGTATTTAATATAAAAAGTCATTAGTGGAAACTATAAAGGCTGTTTGCTGCCAACAAGAAGCTTTTGGAACAATATTGGGAAAAGTCTTGATGTGAAGTAAAGAAACTGCGCCTCTTGCTGTAGCCTAACGTAGTCATATTGGTTACAGCTTCAATGACTCTGCGATATGTGCACCAGGATGGACTATTAGGAGCGACAGAGAAGATTAAATAACCGGAAGACATAGTGGATGAATGGATTAAACACAGGACTTTCACCCAGGAGACTGATGTTTGAGTCCTGTGTGTGGTGGTACTTTTTCTTCTGAGAAATTTAAATGTAATTTGTTTATGAGGACAGGCTAGTATTTGCATATTACAGAAGGTGATAGATGTCACTGTTGCAAATCCTGGGGAAATATGTTATAATGTGAATGTTCAATCAACACCTTCTAATAGTTGGTGAGAAAACTTTAATTTTTGAATCAATTCTGAATGGCTTTTTCTATTTTAAAATGTCTTTTCAACAGAAAAATACTCATTGGTCTTTGACAGACTCAGACTAAACCCAAGACTGGCCTACCCAAAAATACACCAGTCTTTGGAAAATCCCATTGGATCAGCTTCCAGACCACAATACTTTGCCAAGAAGTTATTGATGGTGCGGGGGTAAAGATTTATAAGTTAGTGTGGGCAGACTTTCCTTCAGAGTTTCCTGCCTCCTTTTGCACTGGCCCTGGAAGCAGTGCTGGCCTCAGCATCACCAGAGCTCAATACAGGAGTGTAGAGCTCATTTTTCATCTGGACATTTTGAAATTTTCAGGGTTCATTTCAGGAACCTTTAACATGCAGCTCTTTGAAAATCAGGCTACAATAACACATGAAACAAGCTTTGTTTAATCTGAATCTCAAAGATACGACATCCGCTCCCTGCTGCAATCTGGCAGTTTTGTAAAACGCATTATAAAATGGTAAAATCATTAAGTCCTTGCAGGCAGGTGCTACAGGGGGTTAGAAATGTATAAAGCATTATTTTCTTCCAATAAACAATGCCCGAGCCTGTGTTAAGCTATTTGAGCTGAGAGGTGTGGAATCAAGATGAGCACATACTGCAGTGTGAAACTTACCCAAACAGATCTATTATAAGCCATATTGATCCATACCCAAAGATGGACACCTCGGAGCAGTATGTTGTGTTTCAGCATTGCAGTCTGAAAATGGAATTTCCCATGAGGAGTTAAATGTAGCTAAGCCAGCAAAATGTTTTCAACAGCTTGTTTGCCACCGATGGCAAAACCTTTTTCTCTGCTGTGTGATATTGTGCTGTTCAACTAAGATAGAATACAGCAATGATTCCCCTGTTACATCTCCTTTTCCACTGTGTCCATTTAATGAAACAAGTTAACCAAGGTCATGTTATCTATCACAGCAAAATGGGTGTAGGAATGCAGGGAAAAGGCAGAATTAGTACACAAACAGTCTCACCTGGGAGCAGAAAAAAACAAACAAACATGCTGTTGCACTAATAGCCATTGAGCACAATCAATGCCAGGTAAACCGGCACTTGGAGTTCTCAAGGTTTTTTATTAGTACATGGTGAGAGACGGAAGAATAGCGGGCATTTGCGTAATCCCACGTAAGTATTTCAGAGCAGATTTGGATACTCAAACCAGTAGCTCAAGGAGCCTTGGTGCTTCAACGCAGCCAATAAAGTAAATGGAAAGCTTCTAATCTGATGTGTTAAGATAGGCCATTACATCATGACCTGACATTTACAGGAGGCAAAGCTAAACTATAAAATGACACCTGCTTGTGCACTTAATAGATATTAAAGAATAATATGTGATATCTAAAAGCCAGAGGCCAAAAGCACACACATCGGGATTGTTCAGAATACATAACAAAGCAGAAAGCCCTGGTTTTCTAGATCATTACACTGCTGCAAACATAAACATTAAAAATGGGACCAAGTTTTTCTTCTTTTTTTTTATTTATTTATTTTTTATTAGAGTTGTGTTTGCTGTCAACAGCTGGCAGCAAGCAACTTGGCCCCAAGCTGTTTCGTACCAACACAATTCCAATAAAAAAAGGTCTGAAGCCAACAGCAGTTTTTGACTGATTAAAACTCCACAGGGTACCTGTAACTGACTGGACTGCTGTAATAACCACATCTCCCACTGCCACTTTGATAGGCAAACATATTTTACTCAAATCGATTTTATCTAATATTTATGAGATATTTCAGTCACAGTATGTTCTTCATTAGACAGTATTTGTATTCTAATACACTTTATTTTACAGTTCACTTATAAGACGTAACAAGCTGTACTTTGTATCAAAGTACATGAAAGTTAGAAAGAATATGTTCTTTATTAGACAGTATTAGACCCTATATTAGACCCTAATCAAACTTTATTGGAGGGTAATTACAATTAATATTGTAAGCTGATAATGTGATCAAAGAAGTATACATTGGTCTTGGCTACTCTGCCAAGTGTATCAGAACAGCCAAAGAAGGTGTGTCTCAAGAAGCAGATATTTGATTTCACTTTAGTTTACAGTACAGTTCTGTTGTAATGTATCTCTAAGTACCCTCTAATAAAGGCTATAACAAGGGTCGAACAGTGGAAAATAATACACTTAAGTTTATGGTACAGTTCTGTTGTGGTGCGTCTCAGTCTATGACAAGGATTCAACTGTAGAAAATGATGCACTTGGTTTAAAGTACAGTTTTGTTGTGAAGTGTCCCTAATTACCCTCTAATGGAGTATAATAAGGATCTAACTCTGGGAAATAATACATGTCAGTTAACAGTACAGTTGTTGTAATGGGTCCCTAATTACCCTGTAATAAAGACAACGTGTCTAACAGTGGGAAACAATACATATTAGCTTACAGTACAGTTCTGTTGTAATGTGTACTAAACTATCCTCCAGTGAAGTCTGATGAGGATCTAACAAAGGGTCTAATACTGTCTAATAAAGAACATGTTATTTCTAGTTTTTGTGTAATTTGATGCACAGTACAGCTTGTTACATCTTATTAGCATACTGTAAAATAAAGTGTGACCGACATTTCCATTATAATGATTTGCAGATCTTATAATCTTGCAATAGTTTTGACATTATTATGCAATACGTTGTCCCTAGCATGAGATCTGGACGTTATATTTACAAGAAACCTATTTTTCACCTTTTTTATGTCATCAGCTTTGATTACACAAACACGTAGTTAATTGCTGGTTTGCTGTCCAATTCCAGTAGTCAAGCCCAACTCCTCCTCGCCTGAGGACTCCACTACACAGGCCCTTTTTTTCTGAGCTCTTTACAGTCAAGACAGAGTCGCTCACAAGCTGCAAGCTGTTCTGTCTTTTCTCTGAGTCTCCCCCAAGGCTGCCAGCTGTTTTTCCCTAATCCGGACTGCCTCTTTTACAGTGTTCAGAGAAATGTAAAATTTATTTGATACTGCCTCTGAATGGCCCATTACACTTGTTACCTGACACCTCTTGTGGATGTAAGATTTTTAGTTTGGGTGATCAGGGAAGTGCAAAGATGCTGGAATGCACACTGGCACTCCAGTCCCATTTTGCTCCATTCTGGAAGCTGGAAGTGTTTGAGCAGCACTGTGCATCTGTTCCCCGCACTGAAATGAAGAAAGAAATCATTTCTTTCATACAAATCTTGATGATGCAGGAATTGGCATGCAGTCAGTAAAGCCAGACATGTCCTCAGGTACCGTATGACTTGGTTTTGCTTTTTGACATTTCTATTATTGACCTCCTCTGATCTTTTTTTTTTCTTTGGTCATTAGGCTTTGGCAGTATCAGGGAATTATGGTATAGGGTATTAAGAAATCCTGACAGAATGATTTACAATACCATCAAAAATATAGACGCTCCTCTTCCTATTAAACTAATATGGAAATGCTGTATTGAAGCGATGTATTATAGTGTGCAGCCCATCCCACCAGAGGTCTCACTATCAGTGGACTAGACAGTGTATCTGAGAAACATGGTATCTTGGGGATAAAGTTACAGGACTAACAAGTAAAAAAGAAAAATAAAACTTTGTCCCTGTCCGGGGGTATTTTGTGTTTAGTCCCAGTGACAAAGGTGAGCCAGCAAACACTGCAGACTACTGAGTGGAGTGTGTAACCTTAGTTGAGTGAGCGCGACAGGGCAAGTGGAAAAGTGAATGCACGCTGAATAGAGGAAAAGGGTGAGCAGTTAAGTTGTGAGGCTGGAAGTAAAAGTACAGTGTAGGTTACGCTTAGGCTGCAGCAAATTAGCTATAATGATCATAATGAAGTTGTACACAAATATATACACTGTATAGCCCAGTTAAAAGGTAAGAAAGGTATGAAGGTATGAAGAAATCGATACCATCAAATTCCATCGATCATTAAACCAAAAATCTGCTTAAAGCTCACGGGCTCCTACATCGTCCTCAGGACAATGTTTTGGGTCTTATTTAGAGGCCTGATTCCATAAAAGATTACTCCTTTGTGACCGCTAGTCTTTACTTTGAATGTCTGCTTTCCTGACAGCAAACAAGCCTCCAGTTTCTGTGGCTGGTGCCTGATTGCTACGCAATCTCAATCTGGTATGAAGTGCCACCTGCAGAGGTTGCTGGTGACACCTGTGGTGTTGCATAAATGCCATCGTCTCGGCTTTGTCTGCTTCTTTTTTTTTATCCATTCAATCCCCCCACCGCTGCTTTGCACCTCTATGGCTCTGGTGCACAAAGATATCACCCAAACAATTCCATACTGAACAATAGAAAATATTCCACTACCACTTACTCTTCTACCAGCCATTGCAACTCTGCAAATAGCACTGTCAGCACAGAAACACACAATCAATCTAAATTCCACAAAAAAGTTTTCAAACTTTATTCTAAACTTTGAAGGACTTAAAATGCTTTTGCACTTGTGGGTGATTGTGAGACCAACTAATTATTCATTGTTTTAAGGGTGGGGGTGTCACGGCTGTATGTGTTCTCTGTGCTGTCTGTCACTTTTCCTCTCCTGTCCCCTCTAGTTCTGCCTAGGTGGGCAACATCTGATTGCTCAATGAGGTGCACCTGGCCTGGGAGTGAAGTGCTTAAAAGCTCCCGAGCCAGCATCAGATGCTTATGTTGTGGGGAATGCTGGTGTTGCTGCTTCTCTGCCTGCTACTTTGTGTCGCTGTTCTGTTTTGTCTTTTGGTAGTCTTGTATTAGGATATTAGTTGTATGTTTTCATGTTAATAAATCCTTCCATCTCAAGTGATATAGCCATCACTGCCTGCATACCTTCATGTGTCCTTTACATCGGCATGGATGTTAAGCAATACATCCACTTGAGTGCATCACGCAAAGTCAAGTTTCCATTAAGAAGATGAAGAGTCAAAAGTGTCTGACAACAACAAACATGGCAATACTTGTGGAGACAATAATTTACCTCTTGAGAAAGAGGCAAAAGCTGTGGCAGCATTGTATGTGGTGGTTGTCTGTGTGGCCATGGATCATGACATGTGGACAGAGAATTCTTTTCCCTGACTAACTGACATCAAACATCACTTCAAATACTTTAGGATTCTTAAAACTTCTTTGTCATGTATTGTGGTCGTGACTTGTGTGAACTTTTGATTATACTGCTACACTGTCCCCACAACTTCTGGTGGTACAGCTCCATGTCATTCATATCCATAAACCTTCAGAAAATGTGCAGAAATATGGGCAGAATGACATCCATGTGCATATCTAGCACATATAACAATATGAGCCTTAGGATTGTGTTTACACCTAAAGGTCCATGTCCTGAATAAAACCAATGCAAGGATGATACTTGTACATTGTTCTCGAAAGGTCTAGAAATAGCAAATACAAGTCATATGCTGGAAAAGCTGTACAATTATGGTATGCATGCAAATGCATATAAACAGACTTAAGAGGGCTGCACATATAAACATCTTCTAAGACAGTGGGTATTAAATAATTTAATAGTGCATGCATTTCTCATTTCCTGTGTCCAGGTTTGTTCCCTGCTGATCCACAGTTTGTGAGCAAAGGCACTACTCATTGACCAGTCACCAAAACAGCATGTGATAACTACTTTGGCCAATGAAACAACACATATAATGATACTCTGATGTGATTTTTTTGAATGGTGCTCTCAGCAGAAATGCTTGGCTCCACAGTTAACATGACAGCAGTCTGAGACCACACCCTTGTTGGGAACCAGAGGCAATTGTTTGGTTCACACTGGAGGTCGAGCCCAGCATTCACACCAACCCAAACGAATGGCACCAAAGGGGTAAATGCTTGAGGGTCCATTCATCTGCACTAAACAATTGGTGTGAACCTACCCTAATGGTGGAATGTAACACCACTAAATATGGTACAGTCTTTACAGTACAAGTAGCTTAACTAGTGAGGTTACCAAATATAAGCCTGCCAAGAGTGTAGAAACTTCACAGTTCTTTTGGTGAAGTGTGGAATATGTGGTCTGTTCAATCTGAGATGATATGAGATTTAACTTTTAATGATGTTTGAAGATTGCTGTTGCTGTGTATAATTATCGAGTGTGCTTGTAATGACTACTGGCATTGTAGACTTTATGTAGTCAAAGTTATGTTGTTGTTAGTGTGGGGATGTGGAGTAACGGCTGAATTTTTGAGTTGTTTATTTATTATCTTCTCAATGTAGCAGACAGAGTTTGGTATTTAAAAACTTACAAAATCTTTGCCTCTGCTGTTCCTACTTACTTACATGTGTACTTATAAATCGGGACAGAATCATGAGGCCCATCTTTCCTTGTAACTGCTGAGTGTGACACCCTCTTCCTTACAAAATCTTGAATAATCCACGAAGTCTGAGCCATCCACTTTATCTCTTGGAGACCTGTTGTCATCAGTTTCTTGCTTTGAGTAAATTATTCACTCAAAGCATATTTTTTTCACTTTATGAGCCCAGACATCCCCTTGATGTTCTTTTGTATGCAGCTGGTGGGGCACACTTCTCTACGTGTCTAAGGGTACTCCTTATTGATTTCACATTTGTTTGCCCAAGTGCATGCCTGTTAAAAAAATCACTTTTCCCCCTTCTCTCGTTTTCCTTTGAAAGGATTTATTTATCTCATTTAAGCTTCGGGCACTTGAGACCGGCAGTTGAGAAGGGGCTACTCGATGTGTATGCAGTGTGCTAGTAGATGAAGGTGAAAGGCAGAATAGAGAGAAGTCACATGACGGTAGCCTGTTATAGTCTGTCTCCCTTCCTCCCTCTTTGTCTTTCTCTCGCCGTGCCTCCATGTCTTAGACTTGCTGAGTAGGGATTCTATAATGAGAGAACGGTGACGTTGAGAGGAAGAAAAAGAGAAAACTAAGCAGAGTGGGCTGTGGGGGGGGGTGGGGCAGGATAGGGTGGGATGGGATGGGTGGAGGGGGTGGGAAAGGAGAAAAAGGAGGGATAGTGGAGGAGCGGAGTCAGGAGATCAGGATGTAGAGAGAAAATTCTCGGTCAAGGTCTTTCCTAATGAATGAATTATCATGCAGAGGTCTCACTCTCCACCTCCTCTTCACCCCCCCAGCCTTCCCTCCCTCCTTTTCTTTCCTTCCTCTCTGTCTTTCATTGTCACTCTTTCTCTCCGTCCCTTCTTTTCACTCTCATCTTCCCGTCTCTCTCTCTGCTTCACTGGCTTGACCTTGGTTCCCACCTCACTCAAATCCCTTGCTTGTTGCCTCCCTCCCTATTTCTATAACCTTGTTTATTTTCTGCCGCATTCCTGTTTTCTTTATCTCTGTTGCTTCTCCTCCTTTCCACTGTTTGCCCCCCACCTCCCCTCCTTCCTCGTTTTCAGAGTTCCTCTAGGCCTCAGGCAGTAGTCTGCTGCTCTAAAACCTCTCTATCAGCACATCCCTGCAATAGTCGGGTCTGACAGTCACTTTCACTGCAGAATTGCCTGATTTACCACACGCACACACATGCACTCAAACACACACCCTTTTGTGCATGGTGCTAACATACACTCTTAGAAATAAAAATGCTAACTAGGTCCATAAAGGGTGCTTTGACTTGTTCCTATAGCAGAACCTTTTTTCCACTTGGAACATTTTCAGAGTTCTACAGTGTAAAGGGATATACCTCGAGCCATCTGTGAAAATTTATACCCAAGACCCGCTATGAGAGGTTCAACACAGACCTCATCTACAGTGTAATGTTCCACCCAGAACCCTCTCTGGAGGTTCTGTCTCAAACTTGTCAACCTTCTAAGGGTGTTATCTTGAACACACTAAGGGGGTTCTACCAAGAGCCTTTTTATATTCCAAGATTTTTTATCTAGAACCTATCAAGAAGGTTCCACCAAGAACCTTTTTATATCCCAGGGGTTTTAATTAGAACCCACCCAGTGGGTTTTATGGAGAACTTCTTTAAATTCTAAGGGTTTTATCTAGAAATGACCAAGGGGGTTCTATGAAGGACCCTTTTATATTCCAATTAACTAGATATGACTATGGTGGTTCCTCCAACAACTTTTTTAGTATCCCAAGGGTTTTTATCTATAACCCACCAAGGGGGTTCTGCAATATTTTTCTTTTTGTTTCCAAAACAGACAAAGGTGGTTCAACTGAAAACCTTTCATATTATATTATATACTGATGGAAGAGTTGTAATTCTTTCTTCCAAAAAGGGATTAAAAGGGTTCTCAGTGGAACCCTTGGTCTTACAGAGAACCCTTGACAGACTCTTTCTTCAGTAAAGGGTTCTTAAGAAGCAAATGGTTCTGGGCAGAACCTCGCCTCATTTGCCTTTTGGAACTCTCATTTCTAAGAGTGTAGCGTCACCAGAAGAGCCAGCAAGTGTGTTGTGGCAGTGTGTGTGAGTATCTTCTGCATCACTAATAACAACATTAGATCCTCATGCATGAGTGCTTAATTTTAAATGTGAACGTATGCACGAATGTCTGTGTGTGTGTGTGTGTGTGTGTGTGTGTGTGTGTGTGTGTGTGTGTGTGTGTGTGTGTGTGTGTGTGTGTGTCTGTTCAATGAGGGTGTGTCTGCTGCCCTGATTTCTTTCCTCCACCTCTCTTGCTCACTCTTCATTTCCGTGTTAGCCCACCAGCAATGTAAAGGTCACACGTTGCAGCGGCGTTTGACTCTGCAGTCTGTTAAATAATAGCGTTGCTATTTACTGTTCTCAACCCCGGCCTGACGTCTAGTGTGGCCTGGGGGCTACATCATCTCCACAGCATCGCTTCAGCGGCAGCACTGCAGCGTGTCAGTGTGCACTGGGCAGGCACACGGTCTGGTACATGTTCTGAACTTGTTCAGCGGCCCCCCTCCCCAGTTAGACAGCGTTTGAGAGAAAATGATGGCAGGAGCATCTGAGGCAAGAAAAAAAGGATAAGGGAAAGAGAACGGTAGGAGAGAAGGAACAAAAAAGAAAGAAATTACACTGAAGTAAACACCACTTCTGATATCAAATTGTGGATAAAAAAATCAAAAACAATATCTGCCTCCTGACTTTATTTCTCTGCATACAGAGTTTGAATGCTGTCAAGAGACTATTGACTTTCTTTGTTTTATATTGACGCTGTCTTTTATTTATAGATCTCCTAGTGGCCCCAACAGCAACCTCCAACCGCCAGCACAGATGACAGCTGCGTCCTCTATTTCAGTAACATCTGAAGAGTAGAGTTTTAAGTTTGAGTTCATTCAAGGTTTGAGTTTGATTTCATTTATGTGCACTGTTTTAAAAGTAGACAAAATAATGGAAACAGCAGAAAACTACATCACTATTGCAAACACTGCTACAAAGGTGGGTCATGTTAGGCTGAATATCAGTTGCATTTATGGTGTGTGACTGGGAATCCGAGCACCAGCAGTTGTCCATGAGTGGCTTGCAGAGGATTTCTAGCAAAATGAGCAGTAAATTTTATTATATTTATGGAAGTTGGAATAACAAGGGGACATGGGGTTGACTGTTTTGACTGACTGTAATTTATAGTGATCCTGTAGTTTGATAACTTGACTTTGATCGAAGTGCATCTTAGGGTGCCCTTACAGCAGACAAAATGTGAAAAACTCTGGGTGCACTTCCAATGGAGCAAATGTAATGCAGTGCCCTCAGCGGTATCTTCCAGGGAAGAAAACATGAAGCGTCCTTTAGGTCCTTCCAGTGTAGAAAATGCAGTGCAATGCCACATATGCTGCCCTAATTTGTTGGCATCTAAATGCTTCTAAATAGTTACGTAGCTAATAGTTTTTTGTGCCTTTATATTGCAGAGGCATAGTAGTTGTTGTACTTTAAGTCATATAATAAAAAAATGTAATCTTAACCAGGGAGTGGAACTGACTTTCAGCTGTTGCCTCACCACTACACCTGGTGCCCTTATTATTTTTTTTTGCCCCTGCACCTCAGAAAGCCTTAGTCGGCCAATGCAAAAGGTATTCTTTTAGACAAAAGTTCTTAAGTCCTTTGGGTGTTTGTAATCTAATGTGCATCTATTGTGAGAGATCTTGACATGAAAAAGTTTGGAAATCTCTGCTATACTGTATATTTTATTAGGTAGACCTGTAAAATCAAATGCAGTGCACTACACATCTGCCATAAACAACTTTTCAAAGCTATGATGTTCAGTCTTTCAGTCTATATGTATTTGGCAACTATGACATAGCTGAGGTAGTGGAAAGGTCACGACAAAGGTTAATAAAATAGACGAACATCAAAGGTGGAGAATCATTTAATATGAACATAATTCAAGGTACTGGCCTGAATGTTCAGTCTCATCCTTGAGAATACAATTGTGTGACAAAATATTAAGTCAGAGTTTGTTGACTGACTATTCTTCCAGAGCCTTTGACTATATGCTGCAGCCCGCTTGAGCAAATTCCATTTGCTGAAGAAGGCCACAGGACATGCTCTTTGTGAATTTTCATTACAAATATGCTTTTAAAACAGTATTTTTACTGCTTTTTTCCAAGAATTTGTGGTAGAGCTACTGTATTGATTGCATTCAATTGTTCATGTGTTCCTAATAAAGTGGTCATTGACTGTATATCTCCAATATCTTTAACAGTGCAGTATGTCTTTGACACAGGTTCTTGTTATTTAATTTAGGAACAAAGTCATCTGTAAACCTCAGCTGAAAAATAGCTGTGATTAAACTATGTCAGGTTAAGTCCTTTTTAATGCAATTTTGTTACCTGTTTTTTTTTTTCGCATTATTCTGAGACATTGCTTATTGGACCTTGAAGTGCACATGGGGGGCTTCAGTATATTTTGAAGACACACTGTCAGAACAGGTGTTGCAAAATTCCTAACAAACAGGGAAGCTCATCCAATGGTGACAGTTGCATATTGTGTGATGTGTTTACAGACTAGAAAAGCACAAATCCCTGTATATATTTAAGATGTGTGTGACCTTTATCAATCCATATATTATAAACTCCAAAATGACAGTTCCCCTCTGAGTGAATTTCTTTGCAAACTTTTGACCCTTATTAGGGTTTAAATTTAGTTCACCGAATACATAAATCAGACACATAAAGCAACTTTTAATTTGTTATTCTGAGGACAGATTTTGTTTACCTTACAGCGTGTTTCCTCCCTGCATTTTTTTTTCATGAGCTGCTTCTCTTTCAGTGATTGACTCGTTCACAGCGACTGCAGATGTTCTAAGGCTCCAAGGCTTCATTTAATGAGCCTTACACAGAATATAGGAAAATAATTTAGCCGTAATTAATCACACTGTGTGAGCTCGACTCTAGCATCCTCTGTGCACAAGGTCTAGGACAGCCATGCTGGTTGTCCCTTTTGGAATGACTTCAGTGTTCTCTAGTTCTCCTTCTTTGGGTCATGTTCAGCAGTATCATCCTATAGCACATTCCTGTGGTGAAATATAAAGGTTTTTTTCGAAGGGGGGAATCACACTTAAAGGTCAGGTTTTAAATCGTATTTGTATGTCTCGATGGTAAGATATCTCATGGATTTGATTGTTTTAAAGCTGTTTTCTGCAGTTAATCGATAAAAACCCGGTTCTTGAACTGAACCAATGCAAGGATGATGCATTGTGTCAGTTTTCCAACCGGTAAAGTTTGTGTTCACAAAAGCAAAACGGAATGGTCCAAAAACTGTAAACACAAGTCATGTAGTTGTTTTTATTGACTGAAAAGACGACAAATGGCCCAATTTATACCAATATCGTACATCATGGAGCAGCATCAGCTTCTATTCATGTTGGTGTTGAACTAGAGTGTATATCATCTGACTTGGAGGACCACCGATATGAATGTCTTGTAAGACAGCAGCTATTCAGTTAGTTAAAGTGTAACTCCACCCACTGCATAATTTTGTGAAATGCTAAAAAAAAAAGTGGGCAAGTAGTTGAGGAGGGGGGCGGACAGCATCTGTAGGGGTGTGTCCTTGTGACTATGACACCGACCAGAGAGACAGCGTGAACACGGCTCAGTGTAGCAGTAACAGCTAGTAGTCAGAGCTAACCAACCGTGGGCAGGTACCGTCAGTGAGGACACAGAGTCTGCTACAGGTTTGACAGCCACTAGAAGCACTTTTGTGTTTTTTTTGTGTGTTGTAGCTAGCTGAAGCTCTCCATAGCCCTGCTGTTTTATCATGGGATCATCATCAAGGGAAAGAATGCAGTTCGGTGGTGCTCATACAGCTGTCAAAAGTGCCAAAATGTACAAATACAGAGTAGAGGGTTAGCGAAACAATAGCATAAACTCTTGTAAATGATGAATCTTGATCAGCATTTTGAAAATGAACACTGTTTTGGGCTGTGGGAGGTGGGTCACCTAACTCTGACTTGAGGGTAGTAACCATCTTTTTAAATATAAATTTAATGAGGTTGGGCAGTCCAAAACTGTGGGCTGTATGTCAGCACTGGTCTCGCCAGATTTGGAATAATTTAAAACAGCGAGTGGCATTTTGAGACATTTTCAACCCATAAAATGTAGATTTTTGTGAATTTATTAAGAAATGTCAATACTAACACCAACATGTATCTATTTCATCACAGAACTATAATATAATTTAGTTTACAGCTCAAAAAATCTATTTAATTATGCAGTACCTCTTTAATAATGATGGCATTTTTGGATTGTCCAGTCCACATTTTGGTAACAAACATAATACTAGTTCACCAATCACCAAAACCATCAGAGAAAACTTTTTTTAACCAATCAAAAGACAGATACAGTGGAATACATATGTAATTGGTTCAAATTGGTTAAAATCAGAGACGAACCGCTTCAGAATTCACTGTACAGTGGTCTGAGACCACCCTTTAAGGTGAACCGTAAACCTTAAAACCTAAAAATTGTTTTAATTGGTTGGTAAGACTGCAAAAAGGGTTTTATCTTGGCTAAGCCTCTAAAAACAAGCAGGCTGTGCTGTTCACACATGAATACAACAATGTGTTGGCTTATTTAGTCTTCCACTGTGTGCTACATCGCATCCACTGCATACACTCCCTAAGGTCGCAGTTAAATCACTCTGTGTATGCCAAGTATAAATTGATAACGTAGTAGACTAAAATTAGACATAGATATTATGTTTTTATATTTCATCATGCTGAGCATATAAGACATGTTTATTTGAAAAAGCTATGGATATTAAATAAATGCACTGCCTCACTAAATTGAAATAGAGGTCAACTTACAAAAACAAAATTACTTATTAACTTGGTGGGGTTATTTTGTTTTTGTTTGTTCCAGACATTTGAACTAGTGGAAATAGCTTTAAATGACCCAATAAAGGGGATCCCCATTAAAACGAAATTCATTACTGCCAAACAGGGACAACTACAATGTAAATACAGTGAGTGCTAAACTGTCCCAATTCAGCCCCAGCCTCTGGGCTCGTCATTTGCCAGTCAAGAAGAGGTACTTTATCTTTGTTTGAATAGAGCTCTCTTGTTCCCCTCGCCTCTGCTTCCGTACGTCTCAGCAGCAGCCCCGGTTCAACATGTGTCGTGTCTATGTTATCTTAAGTGCCTTTTCTCCCTGGGGCTTACGAAAAGGAAGACAGAGAGAGACTGAACCTTTTCCCCTCTAGCCAGGGAGAAAGGGGAGAATAAATCAAGGTAAGTGTACTGCATATGTGAGTGTGAGAGATCATCTGTGTCAGAGTGTGTTTATACGTGTCGCTATCTGCATGTTAGTCTGTATCACTATCACACCATCTAACTGTGTGTGTAGTTGGGTGTTTACCTACCTGTGCGTGAGTGTATCTACGGGAGTGTGTGTCCGTGCCTTATGCTCCCTGGCCCTGATGACTCTGGGTAATTGCTCCTTATCTGGTGGCCTGTCAGTTCACATCACCGTGACTAAGGGAGGGGGCTAGAGAAGCGATTTATTCCACCTACCTATGCCCCCTCTCTCTCCTTTTAATGATCATTATGAATGATTTATGCTCTACTGGTGTGTGTGTGTGTGTGTGCGTGTGTGTGTGCGTGTCTGCATGTCACAATGAGAAGATAATGTGCATGTGAGTGAGAGCTGCAGACGGAGTGACTCACAAATGGACAGACTCTGTGTGTGTGTGTGTGTGTGTGTGTGTGTGTGTGTGTGTGTGTGTGTGTGCGTGCGTGTGCGTGCACCCGCTCACCTCTCACTGTCCTTGGTTAATTCCGCATTCATGGAAGACACTTTTTTGGTAAATATTGTTTGAACATTTGGTATGTGGGTCTCTGTGAGAGTTTCTGTGAAGCCTCTGGGATTTGGTGGAGCTGTAAAAGACAGAAGGATTATTGTGTTTGTTAAGAAACAGAGAAATAAGGATCAAGAAACACACAGACAGAGATGCTGAGAGAGAATAGAAACAGAAAGGAGAAAAATGTGCGTGAGTGTGTGCGCTTGTGCTTATTTTTTGTTCTATGTGCATGTCCACGCTCGTGTCATTTCGGGAGCACAGATGTGTCCGTGTATGTGCACGACACTACAGTATATCCCTGTGCATTGTTTCCTTTGATCAAGCCTTTCATCCATAGCTCAGTGGTAGTTGTAATTGGTCTCTGATGGGACTGACCCACTGGGTACCGACTGAGTGAAACAGGCTTTGGATGGCTTCCTTAAATATTTCAGCCCAGCCAAACGTGCGGTCTCCGTGCTCTCGCCTCGGGCTCAGCCAACACCACCACTTAGCTGGCTGCCCTTGCCTCTGACAGAGAGCAAGAAACAGAAAGAGAGCTTAAGAGTGCACCTGATGAGGGTGACCGGTTAATACGTGTGCATGGTGCTCACACACACATTTGAGAGTGTGAAGGTGGTGGTTACATCCATCTAAGGCTGTTACGGTGTAAATTTTTTCTGACTGTGGTGACAAAGCAACATATTCAAGTGGAATGGCAGTTTACTGCAACTGCCTTCATAATTATGTTTTATTGGCTTTTATGAAGCATACTGTCATAAGTGTAACATAGCTCCTCTGAGGAAAATGGCAGTTGGTAAATATGTGTGGCGTGCAAGTGAAGAAGAGCGAGTGGCTGCTCATAGCTGAGCAGAAACGTAAACTCAGCAGTCAGCTGTCTCTCTGGTAGTAAATGTACCGTACAGGTTTGTGTTTATCAGATAATAATGCGGCTTCTCAAACCAAGAAAAGTCTCGTCTGTTGTTTCCTGCAGGCTACAGTGTTATCGTACCCCGTTCAAAAGCTTTGTAATCTAATCTATTTGTAATTTATTAATTTTTCTGTGTCGAAGAGTTGTTGCATTTAGTATGCTGTTAGTCACCCGCTGACAATCCAAAGAGGCCTTGGGTTGATTTTGTCAACCAATCAGAGGCTGTGTTCTTCAGGCGTGTGGCAGCACTAATCCTTAGGTGTGTTAATAGATCAGTGCACTGATCTCAACATGAGACTGACACTTCAAAATAAAATCTGCAGTGATGTAACAAGCTCAGCCCTGTGCATCACATGACCATAGTATTGCAGTTATCATCACTGCCATACATCCATAATCAAAAGTTGTCATTAAACTGCTGTCTAGCAACTGGCAGGTTGCTTCTGCAGGTCTCCAACTTACTTCAAATGGAGTTTGCTGTGATGAACCACTACCTCATTATAGCATCTTCTGTCTGCACCTTGTTAAACGGACATTTTACTCTGCATTATACCAAATATTTGTCTTGTTTCAGAGCTTTACCAGCAGCCCCTCTTCCCCAGCGCCTCATTCTGCCTCTTTTTCTTCCTCACTTTCTCTCTCTAACTTACTTCCTGTCTGGCTGTCACTCTTCCTCTTTCAGTCACTTTTCCCCCTCTGTCTACCCACTCATTCTCACTTTTCCCTGTCCCCATCTTCCTCTCTGTGGCGTGTGTGTGTGTGTGTCATTTTCTCTTCCTTTCTCCCCCTCTCTCTCTCCATCCTATTCATGCACCTTCCACAGATCCGAGGCAGAGTGAAAAAGATAATTCCCTGGTTCTCTGCAGAGAGAGACAGCAAGTAAAAATAGAGAAGGTTACCTTTCATGTTCAATTTTAAAGGAATGTTTGAGATTTCCCCGAGATGATTAAATAGGAACGCTCCTGACAAGGTCACACAGGCTTACACGTATAGACACACAGAAACACACGAGCACGCGTGGAGGCACACACGCAGAGAGCGCTTGGTCAAAACACCTCTGGGATGTGCTGCTGTTTCTCAAACATAAAACTGCAAAGCGAAAACTGGAGGAAAGGAAGAGGAAAACATTCATGCCTGGGTGGAAAAACCACAGCAGAACCACGACGGCGTGCCTGTGTGTTTGCACGACTCCTGTTGCCTGAGATGCAAAGGCGGCAGAATTGATTGACTTGTTTCTTTATTGCTCTGGCATTTATCACCTTTCATATTTGTTGTAGGAACGCAGAGATAGATGATTTATTTCCTTGTTTGCGTGCACGCCTGCTTGTTTCACAGTTTTGCATACGTCCGTAACATTTATTCTCATGTCTGCATGTGTGTGTTTACAGCCTTATTAAGGTTTAACTTTTAGCTTTAAGCTGCATCGTATCCCTGGAGACCAATTATCTGACAGGGTTAAGGAAACTCTCTTGTGCCAGAGAAGGGAGATAGTGGGGTTTTGACAACACTCCAGCATGTTTCCTCAGGCATGCTGGGTGTGTTCGCGCATGACTGTGTATGCATGCACATGTGTGTATTATTTATCATCAGAATCCCTATTAGCCTACACATTAGTAACATGGCTTTCCAGGATGTTGCTCTGATCATGTTTATTGCCCTAAAAACTCAAACAACAATGCATGAAGAAGGCAGAGTGTGTGTGTGTGTGTGCACGCAGAAGAGAGTGTGTGTGTGTGTGTGTGTGTGGGTGTCACATACTGCAAATTGCTGTCAGTCATGGCGTTAAGGTATTCTGGATGGGTCCCAGCCACTTGGTAACTATAGCAGAGACTGACAGAGGTGCTATGGGACAAAGTGGAGTTGGCGTTTTGAATGAGTTATCCTGAATTCAGACTGCGTCCGTCTCCAGAGGCATGGATGAATGGCCTGATTCTCTCTCCACCTCCCTTTTTCTCTCTGACTTTCCAGCTCTCTCTCCTCCTGCTCCCTCTCTCCTTCTTCTCTTTCAAACTTTCTCTCCCACCTCTCTCCCCCAAATCCTTACATTGTGTCTATTTTTTTTATCTCTCTCTCTCTCTCCCTTCAGCCTCCCAATTTGGCTGTCCCTGTCTCCCGTCTTCTCTTCTCTCACTCCCCCTTTCTTCCACCCCTTCATCTCTCTCTGCCCTCATGCACTGTTCTCTCCATTCTCTCATTTCCCCTCTCAACTATTTAAAAGTTTTTTTTCCAACAATGGGCTGCACTCAGTGAGCTCCAACCTTGTTTCCATAGTGAGAAGTCCACTTATGCTCTTCGCTATTCCAGCTTTCACCCGTCAGTTTTCCTTTACAGCAGGCCCCTCTGTTTTTCTTCATCTTCTGTTCCTTTTGCTTCTCACCTCCCCATCCTATAGGTGAGTTCAGACTGAAGCAAATATCGACCTCGCATTACTATATAGGTGATATTTACACTGTTCCCACCATTTTTTGAAACGGCTGATTTTGTTTCTGTCACTTCATAAAGGTGTAATTTATTTTAAAAAATGTTCTGAAAAATAGCTTGCACCAAGAAAAGTAACTAACAGAAGAGAAGGCTTTGAGAATTGTTTATTTGTACAATAAGAAAATGATTGTTTGAACTTGACTCATGAACTCTTGTGAACTGTGTGTTTCTCTGATGTTAAAATATGCAGCATCAAGGCAGTTAAACTTATCATCTTAAGATAAGGTTGATTTATTATCTATTGCTAATGTTCTTAATGTTATTCCATCAGTTGTTTCTATTTTGTCACATTTTAGGGCAGTGATATTGGATATTGTTATTGCTGGGCTGACTGACATGCACTAGTGCTTTCTACAGTAGATGTGATATTGGCATTGTTCGACTGATTGACATGTTGTTGTAGCTGTGGATGTGATGGATGATGTTGATAGTTCTGTTGATGTTTTTTTTTTTTTTTTTTTACGTTTTATTCTAAGTATTTTCATATTGTTGACTCAGTAGTAACTTCAGCTATGCTGTTTTGATGTACTCTTTTGCTATTTTCCCCAACCTGTCCTCATTACCTTCCCTGATCTCAGACCGAATCCTCCATTTAAAAGATGTTTGGGTTTTTTTTCATTAAGCCCTTATGTCACCTCCACTATTCAATACAAAGTGATGCCCTTTGGTTATTTGCACAAATTTCACTGCTAAAATATTTTTGCAGTCTATATTTATTTGTCCCAACAGCCACTGTATCAACTGTACAGATGTTAGTTGTAGCTTCCTAGCCACATGATCACCATGTGTGAACTTTTTAGGTCATCTACCCCTATCCTGACCAGGTTGACCCCCAATCCCCCATCCTTCAAAAAAGAAAAGCAGCATAGCCTATTTATAGCCATTGCCATGGTGAAGGCAGCTCATTTACATGCTCTTTAAGTTATAAAATAATTAGAATAAAATTGAAATAAAGTTACACACAACCTGCCATTTAAAAAAAGTAAATGACCCATGCATAGGCTCTTTAACAGTCATGGTAGGTTCTTGTTCTGATTGAAGACAGAGAGAGAGAGAGAGAGAGAGAGAGAGAGAGAGAGAGAGAGAGAGAGAGAGAGAGGAGATGCATGGGTAGGCCCACTAGCTCAGTAGTTGTGTTGCACAGTATACCAATACTAGAAAGATATTGTTAAAAACAATACAATACCACCTTTTTTCAGTACTGATACTTTATGAATGACAGTGTTTCTGTAAGAGCCATATTGCGCCATGTACGGGTTGTGTGTACACGCTGTTCAGCGCTCTGCTTTCACTCCCTCCAGGCATTGTGGGCATGCCAAACATGTTCCTACTTTCATGGTTAGAAGCAGAACGAGAGGCATAGCTCCAAACTTTATAGATTCTAGTCTTGCTGACTGTGGCTTGTCGACAAAGCAGACGTACAGATTGAATTATGGCATTATTTTACTTACATAACTGACAGTCAGGGCACCCCCACAGACAGCACAAAGCCAACATGTCCAATTTGGCAAAGCGTCTTCAGATTTGTTCAAGGAATTCAAAGAGTGACAGGTTGGTTAGTTAATGTGAGAGATAACATAATTAGACGCCCCCGACTAAAAAGAGTGATTTATTTGGTGACAAGCAAACCTTTTCACCATTAGTTTGACGAGGCAATTAATAATTTGTCTTTAGCTAGTTTTCCAATGTGTCAAAAATGATGTTAACACAACATTCACACTTGTAATGTTAACTTAACCATAACTTTCAATCAATAACACCAGTAAATGATAAATTTATATGCAACCTGTGGTGGTAATGGCAATCAGGAAATGAAGCCTCCGTTTTTCTACATACAGAGCGGAGATGTCCGTTAATGGGGAGGTGTATTTTGTGATTTGTGTTCAGTCTACTTTAGTGCACTGATGTAGTGTGCAGGCTAATAGGCTAATAATCCTAGGTTTGAGCTTTCATCATCAGGAAGTGCCAGACATACAGTTACTGTCATTTATGTATATTGTTTTTATAGGCTTTCAAGCTACAATATTAAAGTCTGTATTCATGGCAAGACAAAACTGATGGCTGAATCCCACATTCCTGTTCAAGTTTAAATTTCTATAATGATAATAGTAAATGTAAATACCTATCCTCTGTTATCCATTTTTAAAAACATCTTTTCCGTATCAGTACCAAAATCATAAATTTAGTATCATGACAACACTACCTTGTAGTAATAATAAGAATACCAAAATTACACAATTACACTGCCACTACATTTTTCCTCTCGTGCACTCTAGAGGCAGCTGACACACCCCACTGTGGGAAACCCTGTTTTAGAGTGTTTGTGTGTGTGTGTTCGTGACCTTCCAGACTAAGACTCAGAGCCCACTAGGAGTTCTTTGATTCTTGTTATTTTCAGTTCCTCTCATCTTTCCTCTTGTCTCTCTACATTTTTCAAGTGGTGTCATAAACCTCAGAGTAAGGGAAGAAGAATTTTTTTTGATCAAATTGAAACATTTAAACTCTTGTGGACGTCTTTATCTAAGTTTGTCTCAGCCGTGGCAAAAATATGTATCTGTTCACATCTGCCTGCATCTTTACATTAGGTGGGTTTCCATCCACCTGTTTTATGGTCATTTTCAATTTGTGCATAAAAAAACTCTCAAAAATATTGCAAAAAAGTTCTTACACTTCGGCAAAAGTTGAAAAGTTGATATATCAATGAAAGGAAAGGTCAAAATAGTGCTATGGAAACAGTCAGTCAGTCAAGAAATACTTTTACTTGATGTGACTTAAACATCCACTGAAAGCTCCACCTCACTGAAGAAGCAGCGCAGTAAAACATCAGATCTGTGTGGACTCTAACGTTTCTCAAATTAATACATAAAGCATATATAAATGCCATATTTGTTTTCAACATAGTTTTTCACTGTTTGAGGTGATGCTCATTTAATTACATCGTAATGTTGCAATGGTTTAATGAAAACCCAACTGCAGAATTAGTGTCACCTAGTAGTTATCTTGATGACCCACCTCCTAAAAATTGCATAACGGTAGTGAATGAGAACAAGCATTTATTTCCCTTTTCTTTCTGATTTTTTTCTAAATACAGTTAAAATCTGAGATATATCAAAATGGATACCTGACAACTGAAAATTCACTTCATACACCATGAAGCTGTCAGTATACTTCAAACGAAGTTATTTTCCCATCACTGAACAACATCTGAAACCACCTTCCCGCACACCTTTCCAACAATTTCTTTGGAACTTTCCAAAGCCCGCGATTCGTCAAGCACACCTACTCAAACAGACGCACACAGTAGCCGTTAGCGTCCTGTTGGCACAAACCCAGCCCAGTGCGTCTCATTCGGCCGTGGATGGGTTTACATTTAAGTCAAATGAAAGCCTGGTGCGTCACTTTCAGCCACACCAGGCGGTTCAGAGCACATCTGTATGAGTTACAGAGGGGCAGTAAAAAATCATTGGTATGTGACAAGCTGGGAATGAGACCAGGATGGATTATCACATCTGGCTTCTTTGTATAACGGCAGTTTTTTTTTTTTTTTTGCCTCAACTTTGAGTGTTGCAATTTGTTATAATAACATATTCCAACATGGTGGGAAGACACTTTGTGCAAAGTGTTTAGTTTCAAGCATACTTCAGCGTGAACACCTCAGCTGCTCTCCAGTATTCCTCAGTGCTGCCACTGTTTCTTCTTCTTCTTCCCACTCTCCTCCCTCTGTGTGCATCACTCCTCTCTTTACTTTTTTCTCACCTCTCCCTCTGCCTTTACGTAAATGACCCCCTAGAGTCCCACTTCTCCCCCCCTCTCTCCCTTCAGTCTCCCTGCTTCCTTTAAGTCTCTTCCCATCTCTCTTCTCATACTTTCCTCCTCCTCTTGTATCCTCCCTCCTCCTTTATTCCTTTCCTCCCAAAAGTGCTATGGATAAAGACGATACTGGCTGCATTTTTGGCCAGAGACAGGGATCCACAGAGACACATATACAGAAGCAGCCAGGCAGAGACATATATATAGTCCATGCATATGGAGAGAAGCTTACATTACACATGCAAAGTGCATACAAACAAAGCCCACATGCGTGCATGGATGTCCCACACAGGGACATGCCCTTTTTTAAACTCTCTGGGGAGCTAAAAGGTACACAGGACAGGACACACACAATCACATACCAGTCAAACAAGTTCATGTGTGGTCTATAATTAGAACACTGGTCAATGTAAAGCTCTGCAGAGTCAGCAGCTTTGAGATACACACACACACACACACACACACACACACACACACACACATATAGGCAGAGGTACTGTATAGACAGGCACAGAAGGAGGGAGTGTTATTAAGTTACCATTATGCGACTTCTTTGTTTTCCATCAGTAATTTCCTCTCTGCTCCTAGAAAATAGAGATGAAGAGGTGGTGTTAGGCTGCTATCATATGACCTCTCTGGTTTCCTTCAGTCATAGTCCCATTACTACAAGTAGCAAAGAGGAAGCTTCTGTATCTACATTATTGTCTTTGTGTGTCATTGAAATCACTGGTGGCTCCCAAGGGCAAAGCTGTTTGTTTACCACATTTTTTATGGTGGATAACGGTATCAGTGACACAATACGGTTGTTGTGTGGAACAAATGTAATCCACCTTGATATATACAGTGTGTATATGAATATATATAATGTTACAGGAGCAATAACCTTTATTATCTCTGTTGTGTTGGTATTTCTTTTTTAGCTCTTTTTTTAATCCTCGTCACATGTTTTTTGATCCATCTGCTCTTTGTCTTGATGTTCTGCAGAAAAAATAAATGTTGCTTTTTTTTGTTGTTGTTTTCACATTAATGAAGACTTGAGTGTTTTGAGCTAACTAGTATCTATAATGTCACCACTCTTTCTGCTAACCTCTTTCTTCCTTGACTTTTTTTCTGCAGAAGAACTAAATGATGTACTGGATGAGGTTCAAGGGTCCTTCCTTTCTAGATAAATACTGTAATGCAAGCAACAGCAAGGGACAGAGAACAAGAATTTATTAATAAACAAATACAATTCCCCTAAGGAGAGAGAGATTTGGGTAAGGATGGTGGGATTTAATTAAAAAGTACCAGACTAAGCAGTATAATTCATGGATGAGGACAAAGGTTTTCATAGAAAAATATATTCAGTAAGAAATATTTGCTCAATTATTTAAAGATTCTGTTTCACTAACAGAACAAGTATTGTTTTTGCAGGAAAATATATAATTACCCTCCTCAACCTTCCGTAATAGGCAGATCAAAGCTGAATTACCCAAAAATTAAAACCTACCCGCATCCAGTGATTTATTATAGGTACTATGCTCCAACACTAATCTAGTTAGGATGAGAAATGACAGGACATTGTGCTTCCTCCAAACTATACCCATTTTGGTGATCTTGAGTAAAAGAGCATAAAGTGACAAAGGTCCAAAACAATCCTCCAACTCTAAATGACATGCTTCAAATTTATGGTCAAAGAGCCCCTCAAAACCCACAGCCACAATCTGTGGGCCTCAAAGAAAAGTACAGATAGAAAAGAAATGTATCTGCTAGTTTTATCGAGGTATCAAGTTAATTTTCATATCATCATCATACAAAACGTGATTTGCATAACGAAATGAGTTGTACTTCCTTCATGCTACACACACATGCAATACATGTGATTATATTCAAAATAGAATAGAATGAGAATGTAAATGTGAGTAAAAAATGGAAATAGAATAATAATAAATAAAGAAGCAGCAATAAGATAGTGACGATAATATGGTCGATATCTTCACATAAAGAGTTTGACGTCTGAGAAACACTGTCCATCAACTGTGACTGTGCTTCTGCGCGAAGCATCATTGATGTAAACATAGAGTGCACCTCCCCTCATCCTGTCGTGGTCTTACACGTTGCATCCTGTTAGCTTGGAACTGGTCCATCCATCAAGTGGAACAATTTGAGCCGGGATGTTGTGGTGGAGTCTAATTTCCTGGTGTAGGCCAGTACTATTTCATCCGTTTCATTTTCCTGACTGGACATTAGCCAGGAGGAGCCTTAAATTCAAGCTGAGTTAGCATGGCTCTTGTCCCTGCTCACACTCCTCCTGGGGTGGTCAGTGGCAGTGTGTCCAGCTGATCAGCTTGGGTGTTGAAAGATGCATGTGCACATTGTTGATCATCTCAAGGTCTGCTGATCTTTTTTTTTTTTTTTTTTTTAAACTTAATCTTTTATTGTTGATTTTTTCATCCATATATTTGCATGTACAACAATCCACGTTCAAGACAAAACAAAATTGTAAAATAAAAATATAAAATACATGTTTGGGAGTCGCATCACCAGCAGTTCATCTTTTGTCTTAGTGTCTTAATCTATATCGGTTGTTTCTGTCTGTTGTCTTTGTCGCTGTTTTTAGCTTTGAATAATGTCCATTTCTCCCACTTTTCTTCCATCTGTGCTTGTTGTAGTCTCAGGCGATGTGTCAATTTTTCCATTGTGTATATTTCTTCTACAATCCCAATCCACTGGTCTTGACTGGGAGGATCTTCTTTACCCCATTTCCTCGTAATAGCTTTCTTACCTGCTATCAACAGTATTTTGATCAAATACTTATCCCTTACTCTTATAGTCTCTTTAATAAAATTAAAATTACAGAAATATAGCACCATGTAGCTCATAGGAATGTCATACTCCAAAATCTTTTGTATAGTTTTGTGTACCATTTCCCAAAAGTTCTGTACTTTATAACATTTCCAAAATATGTGTGAGTGATCTGCACTCACTGCTCCACATTTCCTCCAGCATGTTAAGTCGGTACCCTTATACTTGCTCTTGACCTTGGGTGTAATAAAAAAACGAATTAAATTTTTCCAGGAAAATTCCCTCCATATCCGTGAATTGGTGGATGTCTGATGATTTTTCCATATATCTTGCCAATCCTCATCTGAGATTTTCACGTTAAACTCTGATTCCCATTTGTCTTTTATATACTTAGTTGAGTGTTTATACACCATCAATTTTTGGTATAGAGCAGATATGATTTTAATTTTTATTCCGTTGTATGAATTTATTATAATTTGAATCACACCATTCATTTCCATGGAGGGATCCACCCTGATTTCCTTTTTATAATAATCTCTTAATTGGAGGTACCTGTAGAACTCATGCTTATCTAAACCATATTTATCTTTCATGTTTTGGAAACTCTCCAGCTCCCCGTCCTTCTGTAAAGTGTACCATGCTGTGACTCCTTTGTTTATCCACTGTTTGAACCTTTTATCATACATTGCTGGTTTAAAATTACTATCAAATGCTACCCATTTAAGCACATCTCTTTCTTTCTTTATCCTGTAGTTTTTCAGTACTCTGAACCATAATTCCAATGTAAACATTGTAATTGAATCCATACAATTTTTAATTTTCTTGTATGCATCCTCATCTCCAATTATGCTCTGAATTGGGTATCCTCCAAATTCTTTCTCCATGTCTTTCCACTTGGCTGTATAATCTGGTGTACACCAGCATACGATATGTCTTATCTGGGCAGCATAAAAATATTCTTTGAGTTTTGGGAGTCCCATACCCCCCTTATCCTTTGGTAGCTGGAGAGTTTCATACCTTACTCTAGGTTTCTTACCTCCCCAAATGAACCTTGATATTATCTTATCCCAGGTCACAAATTGTGTTTGGGGGACCTCTATAGGTAAGGACTGGAATAAATAAAGAAGTCTTGGTTGTACATTGATTTTAATAGTCTCAATTCTTGAATTGAGGTCTAGGGGCAGAGTAGACCATCTCTCAATGTCTTTTTGTATCTCTTGACTTATCTTATTATAATTTGCTTTGTAAAGTTTGGTCAGTCCTTTAGTGATGTTAACCCCCAGATATTTAATTTCCTTTGTATTCCAATTGAAATGAAATGATTCCTGAATCTCTTTTGATGGAGTATAATTAAGTGCTAGAATTTGTGTTTTTGAGACATTAATTTTATATCCCGAAAGATATCTGTACTTTTCTAGGAGGTTCATCAACACAGGTAGTGACTTATCTGGTTGTTCTAAGAAGGTTACAACATCATCAGCAAAAAGTCCTGTTTTGTGTTCCTTGCCATTTACTATAACCCCCTTAATTTCTTCGTTTTGCCGTATTGCTTGTGCCAGTGGTTCTATGAAGAGAGCAAATAGGGTAGGTGATAAGCTGCATCCTTGTCTGGTTGATCTCTGAATATTAAATTTGTTAGTCAGGCTTCCATTTATTTTGATTCTCGCAGTGGGCTGATGGTATAATGTCTTTATGCACTGTACTGCTTTACTGCTGAATCCAAATCGTTCTAACACTTTATATAAGAATTCCCAGTTTACCATATCAAACGCCTTTTCTGCGTCTATGCTTACTAGTATAGTACTTCGTTTTTTCTTTTGTGCTTGATCTACAATATGCAGTACTCTTCTAATATTGTCGTGTGTTTGACGTCCTCTTATAAATCCTGTCTGATCTTCCTCTATCACTTCTGTTATAAAAGTATTCAATCGGTTAGAAATAATTGTTGTATATATTTTATAATCTACATTTAATAGTGAAATTGGTCTATAATTCTCACAATGTTCTTTATCCCTTCCTGGTTTTGGTATGACTGAGATGATAGCTTCAGCCCATGATGGAGGTATTTTATTGTTGTGGAGTGTCCAGTTAAAAGAGGCAGAGAGTAGTGGCGCCAGCTCCTCCCTAAACATCTTAGGGTATCCATCACTACCCGGGGATTTATTATTCTTCAATGTATTTATTGCATCTTTCACCTCCTTTACTGTAATATCAGCTGTTAATGTCTTATTTTGTATTTGACCTATTGATGGTATATCCAGTGAATTTAAAAAAACTCTCATTTCCTCCTCATGTGCGGATGTGGGTTGTGTATATAATTTCTCATAATATAACCGAAAGATTTCCTCTATTTCCTCTGGTTTATCTATTAATTTATTTGTATGAGGATCTCTGATTTTATGAATATTATTTAACACTTGTTGTTTGCGTATTCGCTTTGCTAACAATTTCGCTGCCCTTGAACCTGCTTCGTAATAATTTTGTTTCAAGAATATGTCCCTTTTTTCAACCTCATCTAGTAATATGTCATTTATCCTTTTTTTCATCACATTGATTTCTTGATATATCTTTGGATCTTTTGTTTTCTGATAGCCCTGTTCTAATTCCCTCAATCTCTCTATATTTGTTCTATATGACTCTAATTTAACTTTTTTTTCGTGTGCTGTTTCAGCAATCAATTTTCCCCTGAGAACTGCCTTCATGGCATCCCATAATATTGTTGGGTCTACTATTCCATTGTTATTGTCTTCTATATATCTTTTTATTTCTGCTCTTATTTTTTCTTTTCGTCTTTCACTGTTCAGTATTCCCACATTCAATCGCCATATAGTATTTCGTTTTCTATTTCTTAGGCATAATTTTAAATAAAGTGGATTGTGGTCTGACACATCTGCCCCTCCTATCCTACATTCTTTCACTCTATGTTTATCACCTACATTCATTAAGAAATAATCTATCCTTGAATGGACTTTGTGAGCCGCTGAGTAATGCGTGTAGTCTTTTTCTTTAGGATGTAGGCTTCGCCATATATCCATCATTCCCATCTCTTTTAATGATACATTTATAAATTTTGTTATCTGCATTTTAGTTACTTTGTAACTTGTAGTATCCATACTATGATTCATAACTACATTTAAATCACCTCCACAAATTAAAATTCCTTCTGTTTCAACTGCTATAACATCAAAAAGGGCCTTGAAAAAGTATTTATTGCTCTCTGGAGGCGCATATACATTTACCAGTGTAACTTGTTCATTTTCTACTTTTCCCTTTACTATTATATACCTTCCTTCTTTATCTTTGATTTCCTTTTCATACTCAAATTGTGTTGTGTTTGATATTAATATTACCACTCCTCTCCTGCGCCCCTCTTTGTAAGTACTGTGATATAAATTCCTGTAACCATACCTTTTTAATTTTTCGTGTTCTAGTCTGGATAAGTGTGTCTCTTGTAAGAATAGAATTTGTGCTTTTTCCTTCTTCAACTTTGTCATTACCCTTTCTTTTTTCAGTCGTGCATTAAGACCATTCACATTCAGCGACATTATCTTGATGTTGTCAGTCATAATTATGATTCACTACTCCCTGAAAATGTGCTCCCAAACAATGCAGAACAAAATAATCATGAACATCCATTAACCGAACATAAACCACAGATCTGGCAAACTTCCAACCTGGGGGTATTCCTTTACTTCTCCCCAAATCCCCGTTGGTGGGTGAAGGGGAAATCCTCATCTTTAATAAGGGCCCCTCCCTAGACCTTGAACTACACCCAATTTGTGGGGTACCACAATATCTAGACATGTCCAACTTAAATAACTCGACCTCTCTCAGTCGGTTTTTAACATATTTTATAAACTAAAGAAGTCTGAATGTTTTCAGATATTCACACTGTGGATCTCTTCTTTTATCAGTCATTTTAACCCCTATATGAACATAATTCCGTACAGTGTTTAGTAGTTAAACTTTGTTAATTATTCTGTTGTGGTCTTTGTCTATACCTGTTTTTCCATTGTCCACTTAGTTGTCTCCTTCCTCGAGTAAAACGTTTCTAAGTTCTCCACTGGTAGTTTTGTAGCTTTTCTCTCGCTCGATGCGCCGTCCCGGGTCCCCGTTCTTTCCCCTTCACTCGTTGCCACACCTCCGCTCCTCGCTGCCTCTCCTCCGCCGTAGGTGGTGCATTCCCACCTGGCTCTTCCACATTGTAGCCTCTCTCCTTCATGTTCCGCGCGGCTTCCCTGGCACTTTGGTATATCTTCGTTCCGTCGTCCCAGTGTATCCGTATTTTAGCGAGCGGTGTCTGAAAACGGATACCTTTTTCCTTAAGTACTTTTTTAATGCCCGCATATGCCTTTCGTTTCTGGACGATTTCTGATGGATAATCGTGGTCAAAATATATTTGTTTGCCCGCTACTTGTATCTTTTTCTGCCAGGCTTTCTTCAGAATCATTTCTTTCGTCTCGAACTGTAGGAAGTTGACCACGATTGATCTGGGGGCAGCGTTCAGAATCGGTTTTTGTGCGAGGGCTCGGTGGGCTCGCTGGATCTGTAGATCGGTTCCCTCAGGGAGCTCGAGCTCGGCTTTTAAAAGTTCCTCCAAATATCTGGTTGTGGAGCTCCCTTCTATGTCCTCTGGTAGTCCAAATACTCGAATATTGTTTCTCCTTGATCTTCCCTCAAGGTCGGTCAATTTTTCTTGCATTCGACGTGTTTGCTCCATCATCTCTGTTATAATATCGTTAGCGTCCGTCCTCCACTCCTCAACCTCTGCTATGCGCGTCTGAGCTTCGATGATGCTCACCTGTTGCGCCTGTAGCCCTCGGTTGTTCTCTGTTAGCTTACGGTCTATTTCTTGTCGGAGACTGGTTATTTCTTCTTTCATCTCCCTCTTCAGCTCGTCTTTAAATGTGGTCAGTTCATGGCGTAGCTCCTGTTTCAAGTCCTGAATATCTCTATTGATAGTAGCTAGCCCGGTTCGCAGCATCTCCGTGTTATCGTGTCCATCCATTTTCTCAGTTGAATCTTTTTCGTGTTCGCTGACCTCGTGTTCGGAGATTTCTTCCATAACAGCTTGCTTTTCGACGTTGTCTTGCTTTTTATTATTTGTCCGACTTCTTCTCTTGCTTGTCCCACTCATATCTTATTTTGTCTGTCGAGTTCTGCTTCGCTGTGGGCATATTTTACCCGACTCTGGAGAGCTAGTTGACTAAGCGTCTACCCTCTCCGCCATCTTGGATCCGAATCCGATCTTTTTTTTTTTAAGTATTATTATGATTTTGGGCTTTTGCCTTTATTGTGATAAGACAGCTGAAGACATGACAGGAAAGGGGGTAGAGAGAGAGAAGAAGACATGCAGTAAATGGGCTGCAGGCGGGAGTCGAACCAGCAGCTGCTGCAGAGGACTGACAGCCTCAATACATGGTGCGCACGCTCTACCAACTGAACTATAGGGCCGCGCCATCTGTTGCTCTTCCCATTCCAATATCTATGAGTGCATTTCTGTCAAATTTTGATTTTTTTTTATCAGGACAGACAGACAGATCATGTTCCATAACATGGCACTGCTTTTTTTTGCTGAAGCTGTTGTTTTTGTTGTTTTGATTTTGCTGTGAAGTGAACTCAGATCTGTGCCTTTTTTGTCTTGGTTAGCTATAAGTAATGACCTTCCTAGTTAGTTAGTTAGGTAGGTAGTTAGCTAACTGGATAGTTAGTTAGCTTCTTAGACATATGCATAAAAAATGGACAGGTGGAAAGAACTTACTTTGTTGGAGGGTGAGAGGCTGATTCTGAATACAATGCTGACCAGAGGGAAACAAAGATCTGTGTGGGTACATGATACCTTCTGAAAGAGGAGGAATCACTGGACATTTTGCCCCCAGTTTGGCCAGGGAGGCATTGAAAGTTAACTATGAACTGTGTGCTAACTATTTAGTAACGGTTTAAATGAATGAAAACAAGCTACTTGAAATATCAAGCCACCACTACCACTTCCTCCATGATTACACGATTATTATTTCCAAGCAACTGTCAACTCTGTTGTTAACACCAAAGAAGGCTGGTCTCTCGATTCATCTGACTGGACAATGGTGGAAAATAAAAAAGTTTTTTCACTGGTGCCCAGGGTGCATTAGCAGTGTGCAAAATGATTACTGCCTGTAGAAAACCACTGAATCGCTCACTGCATTGCACTCTGGCTGATTGGGAGCATGAAGGACCAGTGTGTAGGATTTCGTGGCATCTAGCAGTGAGCTTGATTGGAAACATATCTTCTCACTCTTTCCGTCCAACTGTGAAGGAGAAATTATGGTGGCCAGAAAACTCATGCAAAACATCCATGGTGGTGCAACATAGCAATCTCAGTGAAAGAGGACCTGCGCCCTAAAGTGCTCATTCTGAGGTAACTACAACAAAAAGTCTTATTTTCAGGTTATTATACACTAATGAAAACATACCAATTTCTGCCATATTCTGCTAACAAACCCTTATAAATCTTACACACTGGATCTTTCAATCGCAATGAATATGTAAATTGCAATCTCGAAAGTTGAACTCTTTCCTAATGCATATATTATTAACTAAAAGCTCACCAGATGGAGAAAAACCTGTAGGCTGAAAAACCTTTTGGCTTGCTTTTTCATCCTATAAAAAAAGCACTTATTACCTCCGTTTACAGAAATATGTTGAATGCTTACTATGCAGCAATCTACCCTTCAATGTAAAATATATGGTGTATTTTACACTGTATTAGATCATATTCTTTTAACATATGAAATTCAGTATATGCCTACTTTTCAAATAACCCAATCAGTCAAACTCAATAAAGTTCGAGCAAGATTCCCAAATGTGCTAGCCTAGCTAATTTTAAAAGCAACTTTACCCAGAAATACTGACATGCCAGGGTAAATGTTTAAGTGTCAGTCTACATGTCATCTGTGACAATTTCTTCTCGCTTTTGAAAAGGATGAGACGACAAAACACTGCCTCAGCATTTCAGCCAGAAACTCTGTCTGGCAGAAGCACAAGCTCTGAGTGGGTACATGATCTATAATTTATCTCTACTTATGAGCAGACAGTCTGTCAGGGTGTGTTGTGTGTTTGTGCATATGTTTTTGTGTGTGTGTCGTGGGTGGATGTGGGTGTGAATGTGTGCTTGCTTCGCATGTTTCTGCCTAAACAAAGTGTAAAAATGACATTCTGAATTATCAGCCACACTGTGTCCTTGGAAAGAAATCTTTGGCATCATTTTTTGACATTACTTTTCCAATATCTTCTCTGTTGCCAGCGGTTTTAAGGTGGTCATGGCAACGTTGTTACCATGGCTTTTGTAGATATAGAGACAGAGGAAGATTGACCTGAAGTGGAAAGTGTTGTTGTGTGCCGTATTCCTTTGGAGCAGTATTTAGTCGACCTGAGAATCCTGATGCATTATTGTTTAATGCTGAGAGGATTGTCCTTGGTATTGTTTTTCTGACAATAGGATAAAAAGCACAAGTGTGTTAAGCGCTTACAAAAACATAAGAATCACTGTAACAACAAGCAGGTGCAAGCATTCAGGCTCATAATCCCACACAGGTATTATTGTTATTGTGCAATCCTTTTGACACCACCTTGCCTTTTAATTTCTTCAGGAAAAAAAAATAGACATCATGAGAGACAGCTCCTATCTATTAGTCTATTATCTTACAGTGTATGTGTTTGTATGTGCATGAATATTTATATTTGTGTGCGTGTCTGTGTGTGCTTCAGTATGTAGATTGGTATATTCACTCGGGTTTGTGCATGTGCCTGGATGCGTGTCTGTGTGCTCCATGTGGTAGACATAGAGAACGAGAGCGAGAAGGAGCGATAGAAAACTGCTTTGATGTAGAAATGGTGGGACAGAAGCTGTATTGATTATCAATAGTATGCTAACATGTCTAGAGGGCCTCCAAGAACACAGAGAGTCTCAGTAAAAAATTGCCCTGCGCACGCTGAGATAAACAAGCCCACACAGTTGTAAGGCCCTCATTGCAAAAAAGTATAAAGACATTTTAATAATTAATTTAATCATTTATTTATCACATCGATGCAAATAAAAAACAGTAACACAGTAAAAGCAGATACAATAAGCAGCTAGTAAGATTTAGGGTTTATTTATTTATTATTTGACACTTTTACTGCATTAAATTTATAATTCAATACACCCACAAACTGTCCAGTATTTATGTGTAATTGCATTTTTATACTTTTATACACCCGGTGACACAAACAGAGACAAATGAAAGTAAAAGCTATTAATCCATGTTCATCCATAAATATACACAAGAATATACATTTATGGTTACATATATGTCTGACTGCAAAGAATTTCACTGTAAAATGACAGTACACTGACCACAGAGGTGCCAGCATTTTAGTGTTATTTTACAGTGCATTGACTGTAATTCATTCTAACAATGTATTGCTGTATATTGGGTTGCAGTATATGACAGTAGGATAACTGGGGGCTTGAATCGAATTTTACAGTATATGCTTGTACAGGCATGTTGTTTATTTTACAAAGGGTATTAAAAACTGCTTCTCTAAATTCCTGCAAATTAAAAAAGAAAAAAAGTCCACAATCATTGTACACCTGACTTCATAATAGAGTCGGGCGATATCTTAAGATTCTCCAAACGATCATCATCAGCCCATTCATCGGTGATTGGTGATATCTTTGTCCATTCTTACAGCAATCACCAACTCTGATTTGGTGTAATTAAATTCTTAATTCACCGTGTGAAAAGAGTGCAAAGAGTCTAACTCTGCAGACGGTTTACCTCTTCACCCAGCTTAGTGCACTCATGATCTGGCTGGGTGGGTGTGTACTGTGCCACTGGGAGAGAACGTGGTGCGGAGCTGCAGATGTCACTCTGCAAACCATTACAGTCGCAAAATAAGATGACGAATATCGCCCTAAAACTTTAACAAAAATAAGCAATCGGCAATTAATTCAGCCTTCGTTGATAGACAATATATTCATCCAATCGCCCAACCCTACTTCATAAGACTAAAATTTAAATATTTGCATAAAACTGGCTAGGTACTGCATTTGGAAGCAATTGTCTCTAATAAAATCATTAATAACAAGCGTTACTGAGCTCATGAGAACAAGCTGTGCTCTCCGAAGTCATGTTTAGGAATAGTCAGTCACATTTTGTCACTCAAAAATGAGTCGTATGAGCAGATTGTTGAATAAAAAGTGTTATAATCATAAAAGAAACATTAGCCTACAATCAGCAGTGTGATGTTGATAGATAGTGACTGCATATTCCCCTGCTTGACAGAAAATACTGAATTATGCTGATAAATTAAAGTTATTTACTATTAACCAACCACATTAACTGTTAATTTAAATTTAAAGGATGAACATTTAACAGTATTTTACAGTTATTATGAAATAATTGTTGTAAATCCACCACACATTTATAGCAAATAATTACAGTGTAATATGCAATCATGCTCGTAGGAGTGATTCACTTTTTTCTAATTTAATGAAAAAAGTTTTACTTCACACATCTATGATTCACTTTTTTCTTGTACTTCCTTGTTATCCACACTGCTCACTCATCCCTGTCTCTACCTCCACCCAGGCCACAGCACTTTTGACTCACACTTACACACACAGGTGTGCATACACACACACTTACACACTGGCTCAAATGGTGTCATGATACATTACTACTCGTCCCATGCACACAAAAATACACATGCACAAACAATAGCATGCACTAGCACAGTGACAACTATCAAATTTAACCTCTGTCACACACACAGACACACACGCACGCACACACATACACACACACGCACACAACGACACAGTGCTATAGGGCTATTCATCTGTCTGGAGCAGTGGCTTATGAAAGGTCAGCCTTTGAGTTATGACAGAATCTCCTGGCCACAACAAGCCAAGCGTGGGTGGCAGAGCAGTGACTGTGTGTGTGTGTGTGTGTGTGTGTGTGTGTGTGTGTGTGTGTGTGTGTATGTATGTGTGTGTCTTTTTGGTAAATGTCCGTGTCCATGTGTGCAAGTATGTGTGTGTGTAAGAGAGAAAGAGGGCAGGGGCAGACCTGTAATGAGTGTGTGGTGCTGTCGCAGGGCAGAAAAGGTGGAGAAGGAAGAAAATGAGCACCAAGCTGGAGAAGTGGGTCCACAGAAACAGTTTACCTTAGTGCGCGTGATAGAAAAGGACAGCTTAAAGAAAAGACAAATGGAGTTGAGGGCTGGAGAATTGAATATGAGACAGAGAGAAACAGCTTATGAGGGACAAAGCTGTGGCAGAGATGGAAGAGGCGAGATGGAGAGAGGTCAGCAGAGTGAGAGAATGCCGGACGAGTGCCAGGAGAGAGGATAGATTGGCACAGGGGACAGGGGGCTGGGGCTAAATGAGAGATTGTGAATTATCAAGTGTGTGTCAATACATGTATGTCAATCTGTGTGAGTGTTTATGCAAATCCACACACGTACAAGTGAGTGTGTGTGAGTGTGTGTGTCTTGGCAGCAGTGGAGGGGCAGATGCTGCCTACGCTCCAGGCCTACTGCTTTACGGCCTTCTGCGGAAATGTTGCTGTGCCAACCTTAGCTCTCATCCGCAGCCAATCACACGCCTGGGCCCACGGTGGAGCAGAGTTAATGCATACACACAGACACACATGTATACATACACCAGCAGAAACACACGCACACGCACACACGCACACACACACACACACACACACGCACACACACACACACACAGGAGCGCATGCATGAAAATTCCATAATGAGAGACAAGGGTAATAAATGGAAAGTGTGTGTGTCAGTGGTGATTCTGTTCATTAAGGTGCAGAGAACAGTGTGTGCCTGTAATCAGCAGGAGGCTTTTAGAGCACACACGCACGCACACACACCAAGAGAGAACGGCTGCCTAAGGAGATATTTAAGGATGCTCTATGACAGGCAATATAAAGCTGTTCCAACCTCTGAACTTTTCTGAGTTGTAGCAGCATTTTACACCGAGAACTTTGCATATGAAATTGACCGGCTCTAGATCTCTCTAACTGCACTCCAAGACTGTTCTAAAATTCCTGTCCCCTCTCATTTACTGGAGAGACCAAACCTGATCCAACATATCACTCCAGTTCAATATGAGGCTGTCACTTAACTGCTGCCGCTGCCCTGCTGTCCTTACAGAACTCCATCAAGAATTGGATGGGGACTACTGTCAGCCAATAGCCCATAACAGAAGACTGACATCGGCTCTAAGACTTTCTCGTTGTATGTATCACGAATCTCAGCTATTTATCCTCTTGTCCACTCTATCTATCTTCATAAGCCAACTTAACACTTTCCCTGCCAGAGCATTAAGTTGTTAGTCACCACCTGTATTTTGATCATATTCACCAATTTTATACAAGTTAACATATCAAACAAAACTACAGAACTTCAGTTATCATGTACAAAAAGACATTTGTTTTAGCATGTTTGATTTGCTTTTTATCAACACTTAAATGCAATTTTCATTAAAAAACAAACAAAAAACACTGCATGTCCAAGATATTGAGATGTTTCAGTGTCAGACTATATAAACTATTTTTTGTTTTATGCTTCACAACATTTTGTTTTCCATCTGTTCATCCATCCATCCATTTTCTTGCACTTGGCTGGGTCACAGTGGCAGGAGGCCAAGCAGGTTTTACTAGACGCTCTTCTACCCAGCAGTGCTTTCCATCTCCTCCTGGGGGATCTTGAGGTGTTCCCAAGCCAGATGATATATGTGATCCTTTCAGCAAGCTCTGGGTTAACCCTTGGTCTCCTCCCCTCCAAAGGAAGGCATCCAAGTCAGAGGCAGAAATCACCTCATCTGGCTCCTTTGTAGCAGTTCTACTCAAGGCTCCCTCTGGATGTCCGAGTTCCCCAACCTACCTCTATGGCTGAGCCCAGCCACCATTCAGTGTAAACTTATTTCAACCGTTTGTGTCCATGATCTCATTCTTTCTGTCACAAACCAAAGCTCATGATAGTCGTGAGGGTAGGAATGTAGATTGACTGGTAGATTATAAAGCTTTACCTTATAGCTCAGCTCCTTTTTCACCATGACAGTCTGATACAAAGGCCGCATTACTGCTGACATTGCACCCATGTCAGTCGATCTAACCCCAGGGGGGCAGATCACTGTTTTCTGGCAGAGAACCATGACCTCAGACTTGAAGTTTCTAATTTTTCACCCGGACCGCTTCACACTGACTGCAAGTTGTCCCAGTGCATGCAGAACATCATGGTCTGATGAAGCCAACAGAGCCACATCATCTGCAAAAAGCAAAGACAAAATTCTGAGGTTCCCAAACCGGACACTCTCCTTAGCCTGTCTGTGCCTTGAGATCCAGTCCATGAAGATCACAAATAGGTTACGAGATAAGGAGCAACTTTGGTGTAGTCCACATCCACCAAGAACTGCATGCCTCTTCACAAGAGCCCTGGTACCCCACATGCCCGTAATGCCCACCCCAGGATTCCCTGAGTGACGCGGGCATAAGCCTTCAAGTCCACATAACATGTAGACTGGATGGTCAAACTCTCATGATCCGTACAGCAGCCCTGCAAGTGCCATGTTTTCACATATCACATATTTCTCAAGTAAAAGCCAAGATTTGAAAAAGTCAAGGAAGTATTTTGAAAAAGAATGATTGAGAGATGAAAACCAGCCAGAGTGAAGCGAGAGATTGAAAGTAATATGAAAGAAAAAAAGAGGGGTGGAAAAGCTCTGAGGGAGGGATGGAGAGGGAATCGATGGAGTGAGGCAGGAAGAAGCCGCGGAAGAAAAAAAACCCAGGGAAGCAGTGAAGAAGAAAAGATAAAGCGAGAGTGGCAGAGGGACGCAGAACAGAGGGATGCAGATGAAAAAACTCTGGAGAAAGGAAGAAAGAGAGTGAAACAGAAGGAGAGGTTGAAGGTTGAGAGGTAGACAGACAGATCACAACCAAGCTGAGACTAGCCGACAGCTGTGAGAGCAGAATTTGATACTGCGGCACGGACACACAAACACGGACGTGCACGCGAGCACATATGCAGACGCAGACAGGCATACGTGTGTGTGCGCACGCACACGCACAAACTGAGGCTCACAGGGCCACATACACATGCTCACACTACCCAAAAGAGCCACATTACACATGAAATATTAATGGTGCAAAGCAATCAGCAAAAATGGAGATGGGGAGACAGAGGGAAGAAGAGAGGGGGAAACAGAAAGGGGGGAAGTAAGAAAGAGAGACGGATGAAAGTAATATGTCTATATTACCAGAGTGACATGTGGACTATCAGCAAAATGATATGCATTTTGAATCATCACTTTTACCAGCAGCATGATCAACCCACAGAAACAACTTATTTTCGCCACCAGTGGTGTTGTATTTATACCATCGAGCAACAAAGCAAGGTCATCCCAAGTGCTAAAATGCCCTAATGCAGATCCACTCTGGAAACAATATAGAAATGCATGTGTGTATGTGTGTGTGTTTATCTGTACTTAATGCTGTGTTAGAAATGCAAAGCTTAATTCAGCTTCTCAAGCATGGGTGCCCCGTGTGAGTCTCAATAAATCATTAATGAATAATTTTCACAGGTGAGAGAGTGTGTGTGAGGAAATGCTGAAAACAAACCTGGGCGAGAACATACTGTCTTCCCTTGCTAAATGCTAATGTTTCCGAAGAATGTTGTTGGATGTGTGTATGTATTAGTGTGTGTGCTTGTCTGACTGTTAATTCCTGATGATAAAGCACAAACAGTCAGGTGTGTTTGTTCTCTTAAGCACCTTGCTGCCCCTTAAAAGCTTCAGGTAATAACACCATCCATCACCAGCTTTGCACGGACATGTGTGTGTGTGTGTGATGTGTGCGTGTGCACACGTTCGACAGAAAGGTCAAAAACAGGAGGAGTTTGCAGAGACACGGGAGGTATCACTTCACCACAGGAGTTTAATCAGAAGGAAAAAATATGCCAGCGTGTACACACTCACACACACGCGCAGACACTGAGCAACACACACAAACAGACACAAACGCCCAGGACATGAACATCAGCAGAGTACATGCATTAGTGCACAGCAGTAGCTCCTTACTAATGAAGAGGGGAAACATTGTGGAACGGCATGTCTAGGCAGGTGTGAGAAGAAATAAACAAATAATGAGATCAACACTGCCAAGATTACAGCACATTCATTACAGCACTTAATCTGTTCCCTTCAACCACTGACTCGTTCCTTCTTCTCTTTATCAGACCAGATCATCTCTGTCTGGCCAGTGACTTTCTTCTGCATTGTCCATTTTTATTTCTTTCCTTTCATACAGTACTTGTGCTGGAACAATGTCAATATTAAATCGAAAACCTATCTAAATGTGCTTTCAATTTCAATAATTGAAAATATAGACAGAATTTGTGATTCTCCCGTACATCTTTCCTCTCCACCCCTGCCTACTTATGGTGTCTTGTGCATGTGCAGAGAAAAAAAGATGAGACAAAATAGCTTATCTGCTATTATATTATCACTTTTACCATATAAGAATAATTTGAAAATGTAAATGGCATCACAATATGATATGATATCGCCACAAAAAAAGTTTAAATCAAAAAAGCAAAGCAAATTGTGACCTTAAAATTGAAAGTCAAATTGAATCTTGTATTTGAAGAATCATGATGCCCCTGTGGCACCATCATACCACATTTTGAAAATACTAACCACTAAAGTAAAAGTCCTGCATTCAGAACCTCACCTAAGTAAAATATGCAAACATTATCACCTATATGTACTTTAAGTATGAAAAGTGAAAGTGCAGTAAAATGGTACCTGTCAGTTTTACTATTATATATGATGTGTTTGGATTATAACTGCTGCATTACTGCGTATGTTGCATTTTGCTGCTGTAGATGTACATAGATGCAGTCAGTAGTTTGTCTTGTGAGGACCCTTGTTAAAGTAACTCTAAAACAAAAACACAGGAACACAGTCTGAGATTCAAAATGAGTAGGATTATTTAATGAGTCTGCAGTGTAAGTGTTTGAAGAAAGAATATTCACACAGGAGTTTTTATAATGCAAAATGGGCAAAACATAACATTCTTACTAACAGTCTCATGACAGCAAATGGGTACGGTGTCCGTGAAAACAAAACAGCTTGTTCTGTTACTTGTTCCTCCTTTCAAGGGTGCAGCTTCTTCTTCACAAACTCGCACAATCATGTCTATATACAGCATAGTTATTTCAGTTCATACAGTTCAAACAGTATATAAAGTATAAAATCACCATATTTCAACCCTATATTACACTGATCTAAAGCACAAGTTGAAAGTACAAGGCACAGTGAATTAAAGTAATTCAAGGTGTGTCCAAATCCACTGCCAGAGGTGCAGGGTGTCCTGCCCTGTCCCGCCCCTTGCGCCAGCTTCATACAGTGGGATACACCTATCAGCTGTGCCCAAGTACCTTGATAAATTCATGGGATAATTTAGCCTGAAGATCCAATAAACCAATCAAAAAGTCAGCTCTCATCACCTTTAAGAAGCAGGTGTGCCAGGAGTGCAAGCAGTGGCAGCATGACAGTGGATTTACCAGCAGAAAGCAAAGAGAAAAGGTTTTCAAGTGTCAAGAGCACACAATATATGGAGACAAACAGGTGTCTCTAAATCAGCCTCATGTGTAAATAGTATATATTTTTTCACTTCTGTTTTACACTGAAGCACCTTGAAATTACTTCATATTGTATGATTCATTATTATTAACATAATTATTATGCAACTTCGTTGGCTGAGGGGGAGAAAGATGGTGTGGTTTAGAGGACAGGCGAGTCGACCCAGATGAAGCTGTGTCTTAATCTGGCTGGACACCCATCTGTGCCGGATTGAGGTGCAGCTTCCTGGCCACTCTCCATCTCCTTCTCCTCCTTCTCTTCATCCACATATCCTTGTCCCATCCTTGCTTCTCCATAGACACAGACTGTGGTTGGAGGAATCAGAATAAGAAAGTGTTTCTGAAGTTTTAGAACTATTGGATAATTATCCAACGGGTAAACAACCAGCATCAGGCGCTAACTGAAGCACACATACCTTTTTCTCCCCAGGTCAGATTGGTCTCGAGGTCAGATAACATCTTGTTCATTTTGTATGTTATAGATCATAATTGTATAATCTATTGTTTAATTTACTTTCAATTGTAAGTTGAAAGAGAGACAATATCTATTCTTATGCAGCCATTTCTCCAAAGTCATTTTTACTCGTAGGCAAAATGTCATCCATATAAAGATTTAATTTCAAGTTTCATATAAAATGTTGTACATTCAAACTATATAAGCTGTATGCAGCTAAGAAGAAGCTTCCAGAGCATTATAATGGTCTCCCATTATAATGCTCTGGAAGCTGGAAGCTCTTAATATAAAATAAAGAAGTTGCCCTTCTTGCTGTGGCCTAATACGCACAGACCTATTGGTTACAGCTTCGACTACTCCGGTATATACACACCAGGATGTATTATGAAGTACAACATGTGCAAGAAGAGATGAGAAGCATAAAGTTGTGGCGGATAAGTAGATTAAACACAGGACTTTCACTCAGGCAACTGAGATTTGACTGAGAAATGTGAATATAGTTTCATAGTGAGGGTCCAAAGTGATGGTAGGCTATTATTTGCACATTGCAGAAGATGAAATCTGTTGCAAATCCAAGTGGAATATGGTCTAAATGTGAACATTCAACCAACATCCTCAAATAGTTGGTAAAAAAACATCCACCTCTCAACGAATTCTGAATTTCTTTTTACCAGTGTCCACAGTCATTTTTAAAACATCTTTTCAACAGAAAAATCCCCTTGGATGGATTTCACTGGACATGAAGGGTTTGAATAAATATTATTTGAAAAGTAACTTGTACCTAAATCTGTCAAACAAATGTAATAAAAAGTAAAAAGTACAATATTTCCCTCTAAGTATAAAGTTATATATGATGAAAATACCAGTACAAGTACCTCAAATTTGTACTTAAATACAGTAGTTGAGTAAATGTACTATTTCTGTTATGGCAAACTTGACCTGGAGGCATAACTGATGTTCAAGTGCAAAGAGGATCTCACTGAGTCTGACTTATAAAATCTGACACCAAAGCTTCAACTCTCGACAGCCGGCGTGAAGATCATCTGGCTGGCTGACAAGTGCAGAGCAACTTTTTTTCACAAGCATTTGGCAAATTGAAATCAAATCAAAAGCATCTTCAACCTTCTCGAGGGCCAAAATGTATCAACTGCTGGCATAAAAGGGAGCCGGAATTTCCATCATAATCTACACTCTTAAACGTTTCCGCCACTCAGTCAGTTTATTTTCTCAAAACACTGTGCAAGATTTATGTATGCTGCCTGACAACCACTTAGTTTCTGCTCCATGCATGGTTGCATCTATGACATATAGTTTGGTCTACACAATGTCAGATTTTCAGAGTATAACTACAAGGTGGTTTCAAAAGTGGGATTATATTTGCACAGATGTCAATGTACAATGTAATATTTGCAGCCAAGTGTACACAGCTTCGTCTTGCCTCAAGGGATTGTGGCTACAATAAGAAGATCTGCGGTAAAAGATTTAGAGCCTGCTGATTCTTTAATAGACTCTTTTTCTTTGCTATTTCTCCACTGGTATTACTTTAGCGGTCATTCTGCGGCCATCCTGAATGTTTTGACTGCAACAACATCTCCGCAAGATTTAGAACAATGCAAATTAAGTACGGACATCCGTAGCAGGAGGTGAAACCTGTTATGACAAATAAAGGTGAAGTGTGGGAAGTGAAAATTTGTTCTGGTCCTGCCTTTTATTTGCCGACGGTCTGTAACTTTTTGACAGCTCGTGCTGTAGCTGTAAATTTCCAGTGGGGTAAGCCTGTGCTGTCTGTGCCAGCATGCTTGTTATTCTGATGATGGAGGGAAAGGAGGGAAGGAGGAAAAGCTTCCTGATCTTCATTAAGAATGACTCAGCTGCTTTTTCAGTCTGTCAGCATTTCCAAAGCTGATGACGTTCCAGGGGCGCTGCTGGGAGAGCTATTCAACACAGGAATTGAGAGTTTAAGACTAAGGCTGCCACTGCTTCAATTAAACTATTATTGGCACATGCGAGTGACATTGTATATTATGTGTGTGTGTAGGGAGGTCATGCAGTTAAGAGACAGTAAAGGCAAAGTCAAAGACTAAGAACTTGTCATAAGCGCATTATATTAATATTCTTAAACTTATTAAAAATAAGCAGTGGTAGATAAAGTACTCAGATCTTTCACTTAAATAAAAGTACCAATACCGCAGTGTAGAAATACTTTGTTGCAAATAAAAGTCCTGCTTTCAAAATGTTATGTTTAGTAAAAGTCCAAAAATAGCATAAAAATATACGTCCAGTACCAAAAATAAAAGTGATCATTTTGCAGCATGGCTCATTTTAAGAATAATACATATTAGTGTCTTATAATTATTGGTGCATAATTGTGTTTATCACTTTAATGTTGCAGCTGGTAAATGTGGAACTAATTTTGATTATATTCCCCCAAGGATCAATTAAGTCTTATCTTAATCTATGAGAACCCATCGTAATTGATTGATTATCTAGGGGAGGGTTGTCACTATTGTAACATTTTTCACTTTCACTCCTTTACTCACAGATTTTTTTTTTTTTTTTTACCTACATATTCAGTACCTTCAGGTAAACTACCTACATGTATCGGCTACCATAAACCCTTTTTTCATCAGAGTAATGTGATGAATTAACAAGGGAGGCATCTAAATCTTGCAGTTATAACATGAGTTAGTTGTAACATGGCTAAAAATGGCATTAAAGTTTATTATAGTAATATTTCAGTCAGGTCAACTGTTGATTTCATACTAATGAAATGTAATGCGATAATGTGTAAAACATCACAGTATACAACTAACCTGATTTAGAAAATAATGGAATGACATCTGACTCTACACAGAGTAACCTATAGGCCAACATGTTTTTTGGGGAGGCCATGTGTAACTGCGCACTGACCGCCATATAAATAATGTGTTACAAATGAGCCGCTGGTCACGCCCATAACATTTGAAAACTAATCTGACTGATGAAGAGCATAAGCATGCAGACAGCTGTGTGGATTTTAGATCCACACTTTACAGACAGAAATTTATGCTAAAAAGACAAAAAAAACAAAAAAAACTTGTTAATTTGACTTAATTTGTACTAAATAGGTTTTCCAGGCAACATTCCCTGATGAGTGGATGAAATCCTATTGATATTTCTCAGGTATGTTACACTGGCTTAAGTACTGATGTCATGATGATAAGGAGAAATGTGTGTACTGGAGTAGAAGTATAAAGAGCAGAAATATACTGTAAATACTAAGTAAAAGCATAAGTGCCTTGAAAGTATACTTATGTACTTAAGTACCACTGTAAATAAGTAAGAGCTGACATGATTCAACTCTCTCTAGGCCTATCGATGTTAATATGTAAGTTGTTTTTCATAAATAAAAAAGGGGAATTTATTGGTTCATTTTGATTATTTGTTTAAAAAAAATAAAAATCACCTTTGTAATATTAACAGAACTAAATCTGTGTGAAAATTGAAGATCAAATGCTGTACTTTAATTATTTTATGTTTATTTTACTCCTTAAAGGGACTTTTCTCTTCACTTACTGGGAGTATTTTCCAAGCTGCAGCAAGAACTTGTTTACTGTAAACTGTGAGAGTCTGTGGGTTCTTGCAGCAGGAAACACAACAACTTTTGGATGTGTGGGACATAATATCTGGCTCGAAATTAAATGAGAATGTGGATATTTCTTCAATAAAAACTGTGAAATGAAAATCTCCATTGGATTGAAGCTGAGGATTCACAACGAATAAATTCATAACCATCTTATTCTACATACTTACTCAAACAGATATTCTGTGTTTTGAGTGAAGGTTACTTGAAATGTTAACTGAATAATTAATCATTCGCTTATTTCTTTACAGCCTCTTTAACTGAGCAGCTGTTTGAAACTACTGTATATAAACGTATTAACTCAGATGGCAGTGTAGAACTGCAGGTATATATAGAACACTGGCATGGATTGCATTTAGCATAATGCTGACAGTTTTGCACAGCATTAGAGATGCCTTTTTTGCTTCCCACTGCAGCAAAGCTAGCTGAATTGCAAGGCATTAACAAAGCAAATGGCCACCATGGTGGATCAAGAGGGATTTCCTCTATTTGTTCAAAGAGACATGAGAGGTATAATACACTGCATATGTAAGCAGGAGTGTAAAAAGTGGGAGAGGTATGTGAAACCTTTCTCCATGTCTTGTCAGAGGAAGAATGAGAAAAGAATGGGAGACATCTTTATAGACAGCGTAAGAGCGGGTTAGGAGGGAAGGCTCGGAGAGGGATTCAGAGAGATGAAGGATCACTAGGAAATAAAGCAGTAACTGACTATGGTGTGTGTGCGTATTTGTGTGCCTTTTTCTGGCTGTGTGTGTGTGTGTGTGTGTGTGTGTGTGTGTGTGTGTGTGTGTGTGCATGCACATGCATTGTGTGTACTCACTGCTCTGTCAAGACCTATCTGCTCTTATACCTTTCTTCCAGACCTGACAGGTGGGAAGTAAAAAGTAGTTATAGAAGAAAGAATGTGTGTGTTATGTGTGTGCACGTGTGTGTGTGTGTGTGTGTGTGTGTGTGTGTGTGTGTGTGTGTGTGTGTGTGTGAATGCTTGCATGTCCGTCTTAAGTAAGAGACAGAGAGAGGTCGTAAAAGGAAACGAGAATAGCATATGTGCAATTATGTATGTTGTGGATCCATATTTGAGACAAGTTTGTTTTGTATGCATGTGGGATGACTAGAGTTTCCACTTCCTGCATCATGATTTTGTGTGTGTGTGTGTGTGTGTGTGTGTGTGTGGGTGGATGGATGCGTGCGAGCGTGCATGCAGAGGTGAGAATGGCTGAGTGAGAGAAGAGAGGAAAGTGGAGCCAACTCACTATCTCACGTCTGAGATTCATCCTCTGCAACATGACAGTCTCTTTCCGAGGTCCATTAAACAGCATCCGAAACACGTATGTTGCTATGAATCAGAATCACAACATATAAAGCAATAAATTAAAGAATATGGTTGATGGGATTTCTGACATGTTTCTCAAAACACAAGTGAAATACCCCTGCTGTGAATTAAACAGTCAATTTGAAAACTTATGAAGAACTGAGGACTGAGGATCCGCTCCAATACTGATATGGCCCTGTTTAAAGATATGAAAGATCATTTTTCTAAAGAGTTAAAAGATGAAGAAGCACGAATTCATGTCTCAGTGAACACACAGGCAAGAGGAAATTATTTAGCCCTTTGGAAACAAATAAATAATATGAGTCATGTAGGCCAGAGACAGTGGTGGTTGAACTGAATGTTTTTTCTTTTTCTTTATTGTTGTTTTGAGGCACTTGCCAATAATAATTTCAAACATTCCAATATGGCCAGTTCAGATCATGAAAGCGTGCCTTTGTTTATATTTCAACAAAACAACTAATAATGTGGAAATTAATGCAGTATTATTTAACTTTACTACAACCAACACAGCTACTCTTGCAATATTTTGGGGGCATTTTTTGCCTTTGTTAGGTAGTCAACAATTTAGAGATAACAGGAAATGAGAGATTCGGAATTAAAAAAGTTCAACCAAAGTTTGCCAAATACAGAACGGGTACACTGCAGTTCATGGATGGCACCTAAAACCTTGAGGTCACGAGGGAGCCCCTGAAATAAGAGGTTATAATGTATTTATTAAGGGCCAGTATGAAGGATTTAGTGGCATTTAGTGGTGAGCTTGCAGATTGCAAATCATTTGTCTTACCCTCCCCTTCAAATAAATCAATAAATTGCATCTATATAGCGCTTTAGAGTCTATCAACTACTAGTAGTGTTTTTACCATTGCATGTCACATTCATGCATTTGCTCACAGAAGCATTCACACACAGATGGAACAGCCATTGGGAGCAGTTTGGAGCTCAAGGTCCCACCAATTTTCAGATTAATGGACAACTTGCTCTATGAAAGTGAAACTAATTGAAAAATGTGAAAGGCTGTCTGTGAGCCAGTGTTTGGTTTGGCTGTTCTGGGCTACTGTAGAAATGAGGTGGTGCAACATAGCAAACTTCAGGGAGGAGGACACACAGTAGAGAATCATTCTAAGGTAACAAAAACACAACAGTTCTTATCAGGTGATTAAACACTAATGAAAGCATACCTATGAATATTATATTTAATTTCTGCCACATTCTGCCTATACAACCCCTGTAAATCTTCCACACACTGGAACTTTAACAATGGACATATTTGTGCATGAAAAGGGTCACTATAGTGATAAACCTACCGATAATGACCCAGTTCGACAGTCCCTTTCAGCTCTACAGGGCTTTATCATGACTTTCTGCTCATTGTTTACAGCCTGCAGCTTTCCTGTTTTGGTTCAGTCTACCCACTCTCATTGCGTTGCTTTCTGCTGCAGCAAACAGCTGTTTCCAACAACAAAAAGCTGTAGAAACCAACTGTACATAACCTGCCCAGCACCACACAGCACACAGACAAACGTATTGACAAACTGGTGAACACAGTGAAGCATTCAGCAGCTTAAAATGTATGAATAGGTCCTAAATGGTTGACTCTATGGCAGCACAGGCCTTGCGAGGTTCATGAAGATTTTATGAGATGGCATTCCCTCAGAAGTTGATGGAGACCAAAAACAGAGCTAAAAGAAGAGTGAAAATTGATTCAAATGATAAGTAAATACATTTACTGTATTCTCTCTCTCTTCTCTCTATACATATACATACATACATACACCCCACATACATTTACATATGACAAGAAACAAAAGATATATTGTACATATGTATTTTTTTCTTATGTATTTTTTTACTGTTTACAGACTCGCCCAATCAAACAGAGGGAGAGCCTGTTCCTGACATATGGAGCCCATAAGGCAAAGGTACAATCACCCATGGATTTGCAGAGGCTGTGGGGAATAAATAAAAGACTTTGGTCTGATGAGCTGAGCTGCCTAGAGGTAGAATAGGGCAGCATAGGTTCAGAAATGTACGTAGGGACAAGACTATGTAGGGTCTTGTAAGTGGTGAGAAGGATCATAAAGTATATTCTATACTTAACCGGGAGCCAGTGAAGGGATGCGAGGATTGGTGTGATGTGGGATCTGAGGTTGGTTTCCTGGCTGCAGCATTTTATACAAATTGTAAATGGGACAGTGCTGCTTGGCTGAGACAGGAGAACAGAGCATAACAGCAAGCAAGATGTGAGAAAATGAGGGTATGGCATTGATTTTATTTTTGCGAGTAAAAGAAGCAGATTTGTACCAGTTTGTTTATGTGAAGATCAAAGTTAAAGTTTTGGTTGAAAATTGCACCCAGGCTTATTGACAGGTGGCCAGAGTCATTACAGGGTTACATTTCAGAAATAAATTTGTTTGGACCAATGAGGATAACCTCAGTGTCGTCTGGATTTAACTGGAGGAAATGATGTGACATCCATTCCTTTACGGCAGCCAGGCAGTCATGGATGGTACCAGTATCGCTCATTTCATTTGGTCTGACTGGAAAATTCAGCTGCATATCATCAGCATAGCAGTGGTGGGAAATGCAGTTAACTTACAAGAAGCACGTTCAGCGAGAAGAGGATGAGGTGAGGATTGAACCCTGTGGTGTTGTCTATAATGACCTGAGTGAGACAAGAACCAGAGAAGAGCAGAGCCTGAGATGCCAACCCCTGGGATGATCAATGATATCAAAAGTGATGTTTATTTACTATGTTGGTGGTGAAAGCCATCTTGAAATTTATTGAAAATATTGTGTTCTTTGATGACCTCAAGTGATTATATTATCATCTTCAAGGTGATAATACATTAGTGCTGTGCTCAGAGTTTGTCATGACAAAAACAAACAAACAAACAAACAAGCAAACAAACAAACAAAAACACTTATTGCAGGTTTAAGAAATACAGAAATATTTTGGTTATTTCTCTCATTAATGCCCTTAAAGAACCACTTTGATCTGGATGGGCAGGAAAGTGTTAGAATATTGTTAGTCAGGCATTTAATTCATTTAATTAGAGGTAACTTGTTATTTTACCAAGTAGTTACTGAAGTGTCAGTAAAGAAATTATAATTTCCTGTCGCTATAATTTCTGTCTGAATTATTCTACAGAGTGCCAATTGTCTTTTTGTTTTGTTTTTTTACAGAACAATTTAAAATCTAAGTTGACAAAGAGGCATATTTTAAGAAGTCCATGATATATTTAATATGGTGAACTGTACTATCTTTTTATCTTAATTTAACTTCCCTGACAGACTCTACAGAGAGTCAAATCTTATTTTTACAGCCATGGCCAGTGTGTTTCTATTAAAGAAACAGTCTTTTATAGATTGTAAAATAGGACTTCCACAAGATTCTTCACTTAGTAGTACATCAAAGTGCAATTAAAATCTCACCTTTAATTAAGGTACAAACACATCATCTGTAAGAGTGTTTGTGTCAGGTCACTTGAACATGAATCAGTTACTTTACCTGCCTGCCAGGTGAGTTTGACAGTGATGAAAAAGCTGGGCAGATACACCAGGATAAGTCAGAAGCACTCCATGTCCCACCTGACCTGGAAATTCCCTGTGGGAATTGGTGGAGTCTCTGCAGTCATTTTATCCTGTTAGTGTTGGAAATAAATCCCAAAGGCAAACTCCTCATAAACATTCAGAGCCAGAGTAGATCTGTTCCATGGCTCAGTGCAGATTGTCTCTGATTTGTCCACTGGGAGAAAAAAATATATGACAAAATCATTCAAAAACTGTTCTCCAAAATCTTGAAAGGTAACAGTGTATATATGTGATGTATATGTGATGTTAGTGACTAGAAAACTACTGCAAGTGTCCTCGGGGGCAGAACCAAAGTGAATAGATCAGAATAAAAATCAGAACTGGAGCACTGTTCTGCAGGCTGTGTGAACAGTGCCCTAAGTTTGTTAAATATCGGCTCAGTTGTAATGTTATGCTATCCTGCGTATGTTTTCTGTATTACTGAGTTGATGACTGCCTACCTACAGGTATCAAAGTGGCTTTCATTTAGAAAACGCTTAGACATACCCTTAAAAAAAATGTAAATTTTGATTTTCTGTGTTATTGCTATCACATTTGAATTTGGGACTATCTAAGTCAAAATTCTATGTTCCCCCTTTAAACTTGGAACTTGATATGGCTAAATGCTATTGCTCCATTGTGTTTTCCAGCTAATACGTCACTATTATAGGTCATCTCTTGGCATATTTTTGAAAAAATAAAAAATAAAATAAATAAATATAATTAAGAAAATAAACTACTACTACTAAACTACTAAACTACTACTCAGAAATAAAACCTTCTAATTCAATGTGTTCATACTTCTGTTGCTCCATTTCAGTAGCACTTACAGTGATCCTGACTGTTGAGGAAAATCTATTAGCTGTGTTAGCTTTCAAAATAGATGTGCATGTACTGCAAACGGGTCAAGAACATAACAGCATACTTTGGGTGTGCTTTAGACAGGCATCTTATGCTAATGTTACCTCCTTTTTCAGGAGTCTGAAAGAGTAAAACCATAGGTCAGCTGATTAAGAAGAAGATGGAAGAGAGAAAGGGAGTTGCGAATGAATAAGGCATAAAGATAGCCATCCTGACTGAATTTATGCTGAGCTTCATTAAGCTGCATTCAAAGTCATCAGTAAATTAAATTATACTCACTTTATACAGTTGCAGACCATGTAAAATCACTGAATTAAATGTAAATAACTATAAACATGGGGAGAAAAAAACCTTTAGGGGATGAAAACAAAAATAACCCAGGGGATTACAGAAACATGGTTAGAATCTTAATTCAGAAGACAGATATGCCTGTACATACTGTACAGCAACAGAGGAATAAGCATAACAATAGTGACGTTATGTTAATATATACAGGAGTATGTATATGGAAATTTACAAGAGGGTTGAGCTGGTCAGCAGTTAGTATAGAACAACAAATGCAAAGTGGATGCAGCAGTTCGAGATGAAATTCAGCCGAAGTGGATAGAAATAGGATAGAAAGCAGGATAGGATAGGATAGGAAACAGGACAGAAGGGGACAGGGTAGGATAGGATAGAGTGTTAACGACAAAGTCACGGTTTGATCAGTAACCCAGATGCTATGTTTGTTTGTAAGTTTGGAACCCTGTCAGCCAGTATCAGCTCATCAATGACATGCGTGATGTAAAAGCCAAGGTAGGGGATCAGTGTGCGAAATACGGGGGGGTCCAGGGGGGTCCGACCCCCCCGATTAACCCGTGAGACCAACGAAAGCCTCAAAAGCAAAATTTGAAGGCGGTCTCAAATTTTGTCAAAAGAAATATTTCATTGTCACTAATGGTCACTGAAATGTTTTTCAAGCTCACCATGTCCAGTATTCAGAATTTAAAAAAAAAAATACTCACAAATATTTTTTGCCAAATGGAGCCAGCCAGTCCTGTGTGTGTATGCAAATTAGCCATGTGCGCACCAAACAGAAGAAAGACGTAACGTTGAGAAGTCATACTGGTCATACTAAAAATGGCAAGCAAGCGAAAGCTGAACCAGAGTGTATCACTCGCACACTTTGGGTTCACATTCAAAAAGGTGGCACTCAGAGATGAAGATGCTGGTGCAGGTAGCACAGTGGGCCCACTCGCTACCAGAACAGAGGATCCTCTCCCACCCAGTGACTCCACAGAAGAACAAGGTGAAGTTGGGGCCGAGTGCTCTGAAGACGCAGCAGGTGCTGGGGTAACGTTAGCTGCTACTGCTGCTAGCACTGTCATATTTGCTGTAGATGGATGGTTAAATTATGTCACACGATCGGTCATACTGCAGGTTCTCATTTGCAAGTGCACTGATTGCGTGTCGATAGGCTATACCTGACATTTATTCAGTCAATTGCTCTTGTAAATGCGCCAGATTGGTGTCAATTGTTGTTGTGTCTGCATTGTAATGCACAACTTTGCCTCTCCTTGTTATAAAACAACGTGCATCCATACAACTTTAGCCAATGCAACCTCCTATGTCAGTGTTGCTTTGCGAATACTATGGGATTATCAAAAATTGTTAAGTGTGTGCCTGTGTCCAGCACGTAGGCTATAGACTGATTGTCTTGGCTTGCATCCATGAAATATTGTAATGTTATAGACCTACTGCATATTGAGAAAATTTAGATCGGTATTGCGCAACAATCGGGAGATGGGGACCCCCCCGAATATTGACGGGTATTTCGCACACTGTAGGGGATCAACTGATCTTTGCATTTTGGACATTTGACTAAATATCTCAAACTTTTTAGGATTTTGAGTCTTTTTTGGATCAAAATGCTGGTCTACTGATCTGCCATATAAACAGTTAAAACATCCCTCTTTAACAAATATATTGAAGAAGACTATTGACGAGAAACCTTTTTGTTATTCTTACAAGCTTATGTTATATTACATTACATCATGTTAAAATTAAAATTGACAATTTTGAGCAATAATTACTGCATTCAAATGGAATTCATCAGAAGTCCTGTACACAACTTGTGAACTTGGACATTTTCCAGCAGTGAGGTCATGAATACCACACTACAGGAGTGTTCATATGAACCCTCAAATAATCTGGAACAGTTGCGAGCTTGGATGTGTTTACAGTCAGTATCTGCAACATGGCCGACCTCCAGACCGATTATGTGCGGTGAAAACACTTGATATAGAATAGGACAGGAGAAGACATGATACAATATGGAAGCTAAAGATGATCCCCAGAGGTAGATTTAGATGTCAAAACAAAAAAAGAAAAAAATGATAAGATTAGATCATGGACGTATACATGCTAATGAAAATATGTCATTGGACAAAATTATATAAACACATATTTTAATGAAATAATAAAACACTTCAACAGCTTTCCTGGCCGTACTAGGTCGCAGGGCAATTAGCAACATTTGTCAATCTGCTGCACTTTATATGTGTCATATCCCTGTCGGTTAGTTTCAGCTTGTGACTGCTGTTCCTCTTTGTCACTGCAGTTTGTCTGTGTTGGCGTATGCTGTCACGATTTTAGAGACTCTTCCCCTGGACCTATTAAATATTTTAACAGTTTTTTTTGACTGATACTCCTGCAGCTGGAGCACAAATGATTTGGCCTCTTTAAAGCTCTGTTACAGTAGTTGTTTCATGTTGCCTTGAAAAGACATCAAGCTGCTGATTAGCAGGCCTCATCAAACTGACAAAGGGCTACTAATTGGCATTCCACCTAATACAGCCCACCTCTATAGCTGTGTTTGTATTTGTGATTAGGTTATTGCAGAGTCCAATTTAATGAAGTGTGTACATTATTTTGACAATTTATGCACCTAGAATAAATGTGTGTCCAGAGCTGTATAACTATAAAAATATATCAACATGTTCACAGAAATCTGACTTATGGGAATTATACAAGGACATATGGTCGCACTTTATTGTACAGTATACTAATGAGACATAACAAGCTGTAGTTTGTATCAAATTAGACAAAAATAGAAACAGTATGTATGACAGTAAACAATCACAAGTACACCCTAATTACACCCAACAGTACACTGACAAGCAGGGACAGAAATACCTAATTACAAATACTCAGGTTATTGTAATTACGTTGTTATTTTAGGTACTTGTACTTGTATGGGTAGATTTTCAAGTCTATATTTTTATTTGTTCTCAAGTATACATTATAGCATGTAATGTAGCTAGTTACTTTTAAAATCATTGAGTACTGAGTTCAATTTGAATTAAAATACAGATCTTTTATCTTATCTATTTTGGTGGTCAATATGGTGATCTGATAGCAAGCAGGACATGACAAACAGGACATATGGACAGAGTGTATTATTTCTCACTGTTAGACTCCCATTTGACTTTCTTGGAGGATAATTTGGGACATATTACGACAGAACTGCACTGCAAACTATAGTTAATTCACATATCTGCTGCTTTCCAATTCAAAAGTAAAGGCCAGACCAGCTAAATAAGATGTTTTGGACATGGGATTTCACTTAAGTTTACAGTTCAGCTCTGTTGTAATGTGTCCTTACTTAGTCTCTAATAAATAAAATTAATTTTGTGAGTCACAGTAAAAATGAAGTGTGACTGGAAGTATTACAGATCAAATGTGTGTGGATAAAAAGAAAAGGCCTGTGATGGTGCTGAAGGTACTATACTATACTTTGTTGGTTCTATCAACTTGATAGAAAAGATGGGTCATGCAGGATTCATTCAATCTTGTTCCTCTTCCTGACTACCTAGACAACCTGGCCTACTGGCTTATTGAGCCATTTACTTTAGATTTACCAACCTTGAAGCTGCCTCTTTAGCATGTCATAAAGAAGAATGCACCAGCTACTGAGTGTACTGTGTTACAATATTGTGCACAATGAAGGACATGAGCCTCCTGTCTGCTCTGGATTTTTATGTCTGTGCTCTTTGTCTATTGTAAAGGATAATAAATTAGTGCGGTAAATTAATTTGTACGAATAGATATTTTGTAGAGTACAATTATTTCTCAAGAAATGTGATGTTAGTCATTAGGTTTACCATTATTTTAGGCTTACAAATGACAAATTCACAGTGTAACAAACATAATTTCACCTCTGATGGACTCAGTGGGGGCATACGGGCAAATTTAGGGGGCCCCCATGTTTGAAAAGATGTTGTAGAAGTGCTCTGTTGAATACCCCTATGACAGATAAAACATGATAAATGCCCTCTACAATAGCCCAAAGGCTAAAATAACACGCTAAAGTGACCTCCGGGGTTCCCTTATAGCTTCCAGAGGATGAAACATGTACAAATGTCCTTTTGAGGGCCCTTTCAGTGGAGAGAATGTGGGCAAGTGCCCTTTAGGTTGCTCTTCCAGTAGACAATAAATGATTAAGTGCCCTCCCAAGTCACCTAGTGTCCAAGACAACATGATAAAGTGTCCTCTAGAGTGCCCTTCCAGTGGAGAAAATGGAGAAAATTTAGTGAAGTGCCCTCTAGGGTGCCCTTCCAGTAAACAATATATTATAAAGTGCTGTCTATAGTGGCCCAGTGTCCAAGACAGCATACTAAAGTGCCATCCAGCATGCCATTCCATTGGACAAAGGTGCAGCATGACCTTGTTCGCACTGGTTCCCTACCACATGCAGCTTTTTGGCCCTGTCCCTTAGACAGCCTGAGCCCACCAATGCTTCTCATGCCTCATTGTTTTGATAGTCCATGATATGTGGCACCTGACAGAAGGAACTCAAGTAAGTGCCCATGGTGTGAAGGCTCTAGCCACTAATTTTACAAACCTACCTAACCCAAACCACTGTCTTTATTCCAGTTCTCACATCCTGCTCCTGCAACTCCTTTTATTTTCTTCTTTCCTCAGAAAACTTGGCTTTAAGGTTCAGACCAGACACGCTGAGTCACATCTCTTTGAGCTTCATCACTGCTTTACCCCAAACTGATTGTAGGCTCTTCAGATCCTCTTCGGTGGCACAGCTGTTCCCTACAGACAGAAATGGTTAGGACTGACTCAGAAATTCTGTGTGGAGATAAGCTAACAGTTCCTTTCACAGACTCCGCTTCCTCTTCTAGTTCAAAAAGTGCATTCTCTTCCTGGGCTTTTATACAATAGAGCATTCATAGGCTTTCTACTTTAGCCAGAACTGTGGTTGACAGAACGTATTTCGCTCAAGGTTGTACGGGCTGCCAGAGCTGGTCACAGTACTGTTTACATACAGACTTGTAATGATAACCAGCCCATTCCTTTACACAAAAATAGCCCTATAGGTTGTCTGTACAAGCGGCTCATTACAACCCATATTTGTTGTTTGTTAGGGTTAGGGTTTCACCCACAGGCAGTAGGTGATTTGAGGGGGGATGCCACTCCCTTGTTAACAAAATTACCAAAGTGTATCCCCCTGGTTAACCTCCATCCCCTAGTAGAGAGAGAAGGAGTGCAGGGGCAGAGGGGTTGTTTAGTTGAATATGTTTGTCTGTCAGTTCGTCTGCCTGACGCATGGATCCAGTATCTGAGGTTTGTGTAAGTTACTATCTATGGTCTCGACCATGTCTCTGAAATGTCAGTAGCCTACCTGTGCAGTGTATTGATAAGCTAACTGTGCTATCCAGGTGCTGAAGTAGCAGAATTATTTGTAATTGCACCATTTTCTTTTGTCTTGCACCTATATTCTGTAAGTAACTATAGATACTTACTTCCATACAATATTGCAGCCTGTACTCTACAGGTTAGTGTCACCTTCATGATCAAAATGATAAATAGCAACATTTAGTCACAGATGAGCAAGAGCGTCATAGAGACGCACTGCTGGCTGACTGGTATTTCTAACATTTCTGTGATCCTTTAGTGGCATCAGTGCTACTGAAAATACCTGAGCCCCCTACCCCAAACTCTAGTTTCACTCAATCACTGAATGTTGATGTCATCATGATTATGTTATTTGATCCCATAATCAATCAACAATTGAGCCAAGAGAGCCTGATATTGCTGTTTGACATAACTTCAGACTACACCAAACACATAAAAAAGGTCTGTCCAAAGGCATTTATTGGTTTCTGACTCTGGGAAAGCGGGAAAATTAAAATGCCCCAAAAGCTGTATCTCTGGACTATTTCTCTAACCAAATCACACAAACATTTAGTCTATTCTATGGGATCTCCTTTGGATAACTAATGTGATAACTCATAAAAAATTGCCAGATATACATGATCACAAATATTGTGTCTGTTACAGGTCAAACCAAAAGTTAGAAACACAGGACTTTGCCCCAGGAGACCAGAATTGGTGTCCTGTGTGAAACCAAAGTCAAAGTTGATTTATTTAAAGTTTTAAGTTTTTGAAATTATGTGTTGTGTTGCGCTGCGTTGCATTGCATTGTGTTGTGTTGCATACTTGAAGTACATTATGCCTGTCACTAGTATTCTGCAACGGTTGGAAAACAATCTATTATGACATTTCGATATGAATACTTATTTTCCATAATATCCTGGATGAGACTAATAAGTGCTGCGTTACTTATATGCTTAGAAAAATAAATTTCTTTGGAGGTACACAGTCATTTGTATAAACAGAAGAGCAGTGGACAGAGAGCATATCGCCAGGGTTCACTAATTGTGATTAACAGGGTACAAGATTTGGTTTGTCCCACCCTCTTTGCTCTCTGCTGCCTATCAGAACACTGCTGACCCCATGACAGGTGGAGGCAGGCGTTGTGAGTCAGGAGAGGAGGAGTTAAAGGCCTCCACCACCAGGCAGGATCCTTCCATATATTCTTGAGCTTGTATCTCCCGGTCTGTGTAGGAGGTGAACTGCAGAGGATCCAGTAGGACGTCTGTAATGTGATTCAGGTGAGTCAACACAAGACTGTCAGATGGGCTTATGACCACTGACGTCACAGTGACAAGCTTGTGGTTATTAAAGCCTTTGATGCAGAGTTTTCTGTGGATAGGACTACTACAGTTGAGAGCAACTAATTAGAGGTTCCGTCATTACTGTTATTGCTCTAACAACCAAAATGTGCCACAAGTACACTACAATTAGTGTTGTGTCACTAGACAGCTCCTCAAATCTGAGAGCAGGAAATCATGTGTGTGCCTGCACCAAAACAGAAATAGACAGCCATCAATAAACACTTGTGTCGATTTGTGTAGAAAATATGAAACTGAGGAAAAAAGCCAGATTTCAAGGATATTGTAGAAATAGAGGCATTCCAATGTGGACTGTAAAAACTCAAGGTGAGTGAACTTTTTTAAGAACTGGTGGTTTCAGCTGAGCTGGGGCTCTGTAGTGAAGTTGAATATAAAATATAACTCACTGAAAACTAAGTAAAATCTATTATAAAGTAGTATTCTTTCATTCAAACCACAGTATTTCTCGGTTTGCCCTCTGTTTTCTGTCACTAATTGTATTAGTCACCCGCTCTCACCCCTAATGTTGACAGTCTTGAATTCATTTGAAAACTTCATCATTTTAAAAAAATGTATTGTAACGTTAATGGTGACATGCAGTGGATGGATTGGGAGGAAAATAATTAGAATTCTCTTAGATCATGGATCTATCTTATACTCTTTAGACTTTATCTTCCATTTAAATTTGCTTGAGGAGGGGATGTTGCAGTTTCAAGTATCAATGAGTGTTTTCAAAGATTTACACCTTAGGAACCAAAAGGCAGCCGAGTGCCACAGACACTGGACGCTGGTGCCACAGACATAGGGAAGTACAAAGAGATGGGCTGGTACATTGTTGGTCATGGGATTCATTGATGGTAGGAAAAATATACTGTTACGCCAGCCTTATTGTTTAAGTTAAAAACATAACTTCATTGGCATGAATGTTAGGATTCAACCCATGAATTAGAAGTAATGAAAACATATCTGAGAAATTACGAATCAAGGAACGTTTGACTGCAAAAGTTATTTTCTTTCTCTCTGCAGTTTTAATTGAGAATAATGAATGGATGGGTGGAAGTTCATACAGAAAAGGGATTTTCTGAGCTGCTCTGATTAGTGTTGCTGTTGCTACACCAACCCAGGGGTTTTCAAAGTCTGAAAATGTTATTTGATCCCACGGACAATTAAGCCATGACAGCCTAATATTGCTGTTAACATAACGTCAGACTACAACTAATACATCAAAAGGTCTGTCCAAAGCCATTTCCTAGTTTCTGACTCTGGGAAAGTGTGGAAAACTGTAAAATTACCCAATACTGTATCTCTGCATAATCAAATCACACACATTTAGGCCATTCTATGTGATTTCCTTTTGATAACTACTGTATTAAATGTAATTATTTTCATTTCAATTCATTGAGCCTCCCCTGAAACTGTTTGGAGCCCCCTTGGGAGGCCTGCCTTCCACTTGGAAAACCTCTGGACTAACCAAACAGACTACAAAGTCAGTGCGTGGACGGATGGATTTAAAGTTTCGTATCCACAACTGCATTATCTACAACCTATGTCTTTAGCCTGCAGAGTGAGCACAAAATGTCCTCAGGATAGCTGGCGAACTCCTGACGCTTCACTTGAATAACAGTTGCGGTTGCCAATTGCTATGAAATATGTATGTCAAGACTGTCTTCATTTTCTCCACAGTAATCCTTGTAGACCATGTGGTGAAGCTGTGATCCTCTTTTGTGATGGCACAAACAGTAGATTAGGCCTTTAGGCTATAACGGATGTCAACCCAGGTTATGTTTCTCCTGCCTTTAAGTAGAACACACACCAGTGCGTGCACACACTCACACAAACTCACACACCACTTTTCATTCAATATGCAAATTGAAACTGCAGTTCATTTGCTGATGAAAGAGGATTCATGCTCAATTATATCTTAATGGGTTGGATATAACAGCATGCTCAGGCCAACAGATTTTTATTAGATGATTTCTTTTCTCATTGGGTCAAATCTGACTCAAATTTTCTAAATCAAGAGAAGTAAAAGTGAACTGACCTGAATCAGGCTGTGAAGACGCAACAGACAAGGATCACACATATCTACTTGATAGGGGACACTGGGAGCAATTGTATTATACTTAGTTCCTCCAATCAGAAACAAGCTAGAGTGATGAGACTTACTCTGCACATGCTCAGCAGGATTATCTAGCTGCCTTTGGAAAAGGAGCAAGTTTATGTCACTATGCATACAAATATTTGAATTAATTTTACCTTTAGGTTTTTTTGTTTTTTTTAAATAGCTCAAACAAACAATGCTAATATAATGTAGGTGTTACTAGCTAGCATTTGAGAGTTTATCATGGCTGCAAGACTGGGGACAATTGTAACACAACAGTTACATAGCCCCCATGCCACAAAAATATGACTACTTTTAACTAATTCCAAATAATTAAAATATAGTTAACACAAATTAGTAACAGTTTCCTAGTCTTCTCCAAAATAGAAATAGTTTTTTGCCTTGAATGCATACAATGCCTGAAATCTATAAGAATTTCAATCTTATACAAAAAAAAGAATGCTCATCATTAGATACCACAGCAGTAATGTGATTAGCTTGTGGTGTGTTTCTTAACTGCGACCAGCAGCTCTGTGTATTTTAGGCACACGTGGGAGTCACAATTGGACTAACCAGAGTTCATTTGTCGTTGGTTATGGTTTGCCTCAGCCCCAATATGTAAGTCATGCCCCCTTTCATAAGTCATGATCTGTGTCATAGAGACTTGCGGCAGGTGTCATTGAACTTGGCAGGAAGTGTCTTTTTCTACTGGTGTGACTTAGCCCCACTGCTTATACTATAGCCACAGAGGTCGAATGGTGTGTGCATGAATGCATGCTTGGGCGGTGTCCATTTTTTGAAATCTTCATACTCTCCTGACATTTTAGCAGGGTATACGGTGTTAGGTGGTATGTGTGTAAAACTTGAAATGGGTCTGCTTCACTGTACTCCACTGTACTTAACACTCCTACAACGTAAGCAGAGTTGATCATCGTAGCAGCACTTTTCCCACAGCTGGGAAACAGCGCATGTGCATGCAGGAGCTCCACTTTGGTGTAAACTGTAAATTTACAGTGCTGTCGCTGTAAATATTCTGCCAGAATGACAACTTCACTGCTCACCTTTTCCTCCACTCAGCACGCATTCATCAAAACTCTGCCACCAGTAACTAATCTGCCCCGCTCCCTCTGTAATGTTCGCTAAAGTTAAACACTCTGGACGAAATGCTACTCTGACCAGTCAGTAGTCTGCAGTGTTTGTTTGCTTACCTTTATCATCAGGACTAAATCCAACATAATCCAAAACAGGGGCAGAGACATTTTTCTACTCTTCAATTAGTTAGTCCTGTAACTTTATTCCCAAAACACCACGTTTCTTTCTCTCTTGAAAGCTCTGTTTGTCTGCTTAGCTGTGCTGCTGCGCAGAAACTGACCCCTGATGGTGAAAGCTACACACTACAATACAGTATCTCAGTATCAGCTTAATAGAAAGAGGAGTGCCTGTATTTATGACCGTATTGAAAAATCACACCATTTCATACACGGGTATACCATAATACCTTTATATCGCCCAAGCCTAAAGCACGCCTACGTGTGCGCATACATTGCAAAAGCTGGTCGCAGTTATTGCAAATTTGTGCATGTTTTTAGATACAGTGGGTTAATATGACTGATTTGAGACTTTTAGACTGAGGGGACAATTGAAACACTCTGATTTCTTGTATTAAAGTTAATATTATAGTCTTCACCTTATTTGTGAAAATAAATATATTGGAGCATTAATTGTGCACGTTTCTTACGCTAGTCAAAAGATGACTAGTGTATTTCAAGTGGTCTGTGAGTTATGAGGGGAAATGTAAAAAACTATTACAATTGTTCCCCAGTGTCCAATACTTTATCACTTCCATCTCTTCTCTAAATTCACATGCATGCACATATGCATCACAGGGTGAATATTATGATTGATGTGGAGAAATGAAAGCCTGTGTTGGTCAAACATCAGAAGGCGTGGGTGCACTGGGAGGGACTCCTGCTGATGCACCTGGAATGCAAGAGCATAGAAAATGCCCACAAACACACTAATACAAGCAAGTTCTACCTGGTGCAGCCAAGAGAGTGAGAGAGAGAGAAGAACTTCAATAAAACAGAGAAATATCCAGCAAGGAAGAAAAAAGACAAAGATATGTGACCTCTTTCTGCAGTTTGTCAGTCGTTGTTTACTCTCTGCCAGCCATAAACTGATCACTAATAGCTGGTGCGCACAACTCTCTCTCACTCTGTCGGTCAATAACATTATGTTGGGGGAACTCCCTGCTTTCCAGCCAGGCCGGGCAGCACATTTGGTCCTGTTCAACAAGGGCCTGAGTGGCCTGGAAATTAGAAATGCTGAGAGAGAGCGAGAGAGAGAGAGAGAGAGCGAGAGAGAGGGAGAGGCAGAGAGAGAGAGGCAGAAAGAGAGCAGAGAGCAGCGGCAGCAGCGTGGAGGCCCCGGCAGTGTTCAATAGCAGCAGACCGCTGCTGCAATGCGCTCCTCGGTCCACCGAGAGACAACATCCTCTCAGCAATGCGTGTGTGCATGTTCGTGTGTATGTATGAGCTGCTGCTACAACAGAAAGCATGACTTGCTATTATAAATGAATGAACGAATGAATGAATGGATGAATAAATAAACAGCTTCCTATACAAATATTCTGAGAGGCAAATGCATATATGATATACTTATTTAATTAGTTAATCATTGAGTCAGTTATTCAGCTAATTAGTTAGTCAGTCAGTTAGTTATTTGACCCTTACAACACTGGTTGCAGTACTGCACTGTACAGTAAGTAAGGAGTCTACTATTGAGATGTACCGATGTACTACTAAATTCTTGTGAATTAACATAAGGGCAATTTACCAAGTTTGTGTGTATGTATGAGATGATGGATGCTGCTGCTGGCGACAAAGAGACAACAGAAAGTATGTCAGAGTATTAGAAATAAATACATACATACATACATACATAAATACCTTCCTATACCAATACTACAATGGGCAAACACATATACAATATCTTCTACTTTGTTTTATTTATTTATTTACTTGCCCGTTTACAGTATAGTTTAGAGTATTATAGTAGGTAAGGAGTCTGTAACTATTGGCTGTACCACTGTACCAGTAATCATACCTGTTCATGTGTATGTATGAGGTGGCTGAATCTGACAAAGTAACATCAGAAAACATCAGACTGTAGTTTTGTAAATAAATAAATAAATACCTTCCTATACTAATATTCTAAGGTGCAAATATATGATATATCCTACTTTATTTTTCTTTATTTATTTATGTGCCCCTTATAATATTGGTTGCAGTAGTAGTGGAGTTCTATATTAGGAGTCTACTATTAGGCCGTACCTCTGTACCACTAAACCAATAAAGTCTTGTGAATTAATATTAGAGCGATTTCCCAATGCGTTTGAGAGAGTGTGACACTTTCTGTCTCTTTCATGAAAGGATGAATGAAGCCTTCCTCTACTCTTGCCCCGGCAAAAGAGCTGCACCAGCAGAAATATGACTGAGCACCGCATGGGCTGATTTGTATTAAAGCCAGATCACTCTCTTTTCTCCCCGTCTCTCTTTTGTCCTTTGTATGAATGTGTGTGAATAAAGATATTTTCCCACCAGGAGCTGTCAGCAGCCGGGACACCAAGCCATTTAATCTTCCTATATGACAGGAGGAGGTGAGGTCTGTCCCTGCTATGACCGACATACGCACAGAGACACACACACACACGGCGACCCAACACCGCCTCTGCTGCCTCTCCCGTTACAGCTCAGCGATCGAGTTACGCGGCCGGGGAAAATGTTGCAGTAGAGAGGAGAGGAGAGGAGAGAGAGAGACTGCAGCATCGCTGGAGACCGGCAGCAGCAGCAGCAGCAGTCCCGAGCAGTGCAGGTGAGAGGGAAAAAAAAGCCAGAGGAGGAGGAGGAGGCGCGTGTAGAGGAGAGAGAGAGAGGGAGAGAGAGAGAGAGAATGCGGGACTCTTGGAAAAAGACGCATCTACACTCGGTCCATCACCGAGACATCCATCCCGGACACAGGCTGCACAGGATTACGCTCAATTGATGCTGCTGTTGGGATCTCCCCTTTTTTATCCGAAACAAGAGAGGCTCTAATTTTTTCTGTTTTAGGAGAAAAATATGAAGAGGAAACTCGCTCTGAAAAGCACTATCCTTTCCTCATAACTTGCGTGAAGGAATCCGACGGCTTGGCACGTTGCTCCACTGCGGGAAAAAAAAAAGAGGAGGAAAAACCGCAGCTGGATCTGAAGGTAAGAAAAGATCCAATAGCAGCATCTGAAAGACTTTTTGAAACTGCTTTTTATTCCTCATTTCGGGGGATGTGAATTATTTTTTTGCTCGGCGAGCAGAGCAGTGTTTCTTTTTTTCTTTCTTTGTGTTGTGCTGCATTGCAGTTTCTAACTGTGAAAGAGGCGAGAAAAGCCGCTGTCCCAAATGTGACTGGAATAAAAAAGAACTTACAAATGGCATTATGAACTGATAAGCGTCCCCGTGTGACGACGGGATAGCTTTCTCCGGTTTACGGGGGAAAAGAAAGGAGTGAAGGAAGAAGAGTGAAGTGGATTAATCAAAGACTGATGAATTAGTTTTTTTTTTCTTTTTACGCAGCAGGATGGATTTTTTCATATCTTTGAGGCATGAAAAGCCCAGCAAGACAACGAAATTATTATTATAGAAGTTGAAAAAGCACCGCTGAGTGTGGGAGGAGAATAAAAAGAAAAGGAGCCTGCACCGCTGAAGTGAACTACAGTGAGCGTGCGGAAGCTTTTCTCCGGACCTCAGGCAAGCACTCCGCAGAGAGCGATACAGAGAAGGTAAGAAAGGATAAATCAAACACCCACGCTGTGAGGTACACCACAGCACAAAACACCAATAAAGAAGAGGCGAGCCGCAGCCCAGAGGCAGACAGAGCGGTGAAGGAGAGAGGCGAAAGGAAGAAGAGGGAGCCATGCAGAGACTTGGTGCAGTGCACTCCTCCGCGGCGCAGGCTCTCAGCCTCGTGGTCTTAGTGCTGCAGCTGCTGACTCAGCTACCGGGTGCCGACTCAGCTCTCCGGTACCGGGTGGCGGAGGAGGGCCCACCTGACGTCAAGATTGGCAACGTGGCCGCCGACCTGGGCCTCACGGCAGGTACAGGCAGCGGAGATGTCACCTTCGCCCTGGAGAGCGGCTCAGAGTACTTTAAGATTGACAACGTGACAGGTGAGCTGACAACAGGCCCACGGCGCATCGACAGAGAGAAGCTCCCACAGTGCCAGATGATATTTGATGAAAATGAGTGTTTCTTGGACTTTGAGGTGTCAGTGATAGGGCCACTGCAGAGCTGGGTAGACCTGTTCGAAGGCCGTGTGGTCATAACAGACATCAATGACAACACACCTTCCTTCCCCTCACCTGTGCTCCAGCTCTCAGTTGAGGAGAATCGCCCAATAGGAACCCTTTACCTGCTGCCCACAGCGACAGACAGGGATTTTGGGCGAAATGGCATTGACCGCTATGAGCTGATCCAGGATGGTGGAGCTGGGTCGAGTTCAACAAGACGGGCCGCAGGAGGAAGCACCATTGCTAGAGTAGATGGACTTGGGGACCGGAGGGGTAGAAGTGGAGATAATGGAGGAGGAGGAGCTAGGAGCACTGTGTTTGAACTACAGGTTGCAGATATACCAGATGGTGAGAAACAACCACAGCTCATTGTAAAAGGCACGTTGGATCGTGAGCAAAAAGACTCATATGAGCTCATCCTCAGGGTTCGAGATGGAGGGAACCCACCAAGATCCTCCCAAGCTCTGCTTCGTGTTTCCATCACCGATGTGAATGACAACAGTCCACAGTTCGAGAGGTCCACGTATGAAGCAGAAATGGCAGAAAATGCTCCCCCAGGCACTCCTGTCCTCCAGGTCAGAGCTTCTGACCGTGACATTGGAGTCAACGGGCAGGTGGAGTACGTCTTTGGAGCTGCCACTGAATCTGTCCGACGACTCCTGCGGTTGGACGAGGCGACCGGATGGCTGAGCGTTCTTCACAGGATTGACAGGGAGGAAGTGGCCCAACTGAGGTTCACAATAACAGCCAGAGACCGGGGTCAGCCCCCACGCACTGACCGCACCACCGTGGTTTTGGCCGTCCGGGATGAAAATGACAATGTCCCATCCGTAGAGATCCGAAAGATTGGACGGATCCCTGTTCGAGATGGAGCAGCGTTAGTGCCGGAGAATGTTCTGGTGGACACACCAGTAGCTCTGGTGCAGGTGTCAGACAGAGACCAGGGAGAGAACGGGGCTGTGACGTGCACAGTCGTAGGAGATGTTCCATTCACATTGAAGCCAGCTGGTGAAACAGCACTCCCACCCCTACCTGCAGATGAAGCCTTTGATAGGTAAGCCAAACCAAAGGTAACCCCTCAGTGATCATGAGGGAAAGACTTAACTGCTTATAAATAAGTAGCTCCTTTAAAACTTTGAATAAAGGTCTATAAGTTACTTGAAAACAGACTGCTAGATACTGCAGTAATAAACCAATATCCATCATTTGGGTAGTATGATGCACTACTTTTCTTGAGGGAACATGGTAAGGTAATCATGAAGTAATGATGCATTTTAAACATCAGTATGATGCACCACTTTACCTGAGGGGGGACATAACATTAACTAACATGCAGCGATAATAAGCAAATAATATTATGATATGTGCCATTAAGCACCTGATACAAAGTTATCAAGAACAATTAAATGAAAACTGGTTATTATTCACTAAGAAAATGGCTATAATTATTAGACACTGGTTCATTAACATCCTATTTAGCAATCTGTTCTCAAGTATCTTATAATTGTCTCTTATACAGTCTTACAGATTCATAGTTATATTTGTTTGAAGATAGTTTCTGACTCATACCAAGGTAACTTCCCATGTTTATAAAGTGCAAAACTCAACATCATTCACTGACAGTGTATGCACTAAATGTTTTTATTGTACCATTTTTATCCAATATGTTTTCTGATCTTGACATCGACACATTCAGCATGCAGTTGCTATAGTTCTCACCCACACCACAGCCCTGGGAGGCATTGCAATAATTTAGCATTTCCACAGAGAATTCAGAGAACAGTGGCTCAAGTGTTGTTGCATGCAGATTTCATTTAAGCTCGGTTCAAGTAGTGCCACTCATTCACTAAGCCAACAGAGTAGTTAGAATGTCATACAATATGTAAACTTTGAGCATAAATATTCAGTAAAGTCAAGGGTTTGAGACTTTTTTGTAATATTATTCCAGCAGTGCAGGCTGCAAATGTCAATGCTCTTAAGTCAATCGTAAAGATATTTTCTGAAGCTATTGAATGGGGGGAGTGAGCGAAATAGAGGAAGCTGTCTTAGGATATTACTGCTACCGGTTCTGACACCTGTATAATAAGGATGGTTGTTGTATTGACTATAGGGCTGTCCTTGCCTAAAGCAATTTTGAGTTGAAGTAATACTAATGAGAGGTTTTCAGCCAATCCATTAGTTGATTTAATTACAAAATCAGTCACAGTTTCTGCAGTATTTTTGTCTCTCTGCAGATGACTGCAGTCATGCAGGAAGATTTCTTAAAATAAAGTGTGTATTAAAAACCAATTAGATATTACAGCTGGAGTGATTAGCTGATTAATCGTGTAGCTGTTTGACAGACAAATGATTGCCAACTATTTTTACAATCAATCATTTAAGCCATTTTTGAAGCAAAAGCTCCAGTCATTTTCTGGTCCCAACTTTCCAAATGTTAGAATTAGCTGGGGTTTTTTTTTTGTTCATATCATTGCAGTCTATTGTTTTCTTTGATCCGATCTGTTGGTCAAACAACACAAGGCATTTGAAGATGTCATCTTAGGCTTTTTAGCATATAATAAAACATTTTCTCTGAAAAGACAAACATACTGACTACTGACATAATAATTTTAGTTCACCAACACCCTTGTAACTGATAAGTAAGCTAACTGACAGCACTGGCAATTTCTTTGACTACTTGGATATGACCTGCATTATTTCTATGTAGGGTAGCAACTGCATTCATGAAATTTCTTTTCTTATTATTTTCACAGGAATAAGAAAAAATACTTCTTACATACTTCTGCCTTGCTGGACTACGAGGCCACCAAAGAGTACAGTGTTACCATTGTGGCAGTAGACTCTGGCAGCCCTAGCCTGTCCAGCAACAGCTCCTTGATGGTGCGAGTGGTAGATATCAATGATCATGCACCAACTTTTGCACAAAGTGTTGTGGAGGTCCACTTTGCTGAGAACAACTCGCCTGGTGAAAGGGTAGTCACTGTGGTAGCCACAGACGCAGACAGCGGCAAGAATGCAGAGATTGCCTATTCCCTGGACCCTGCTGGTAATGGGCCATTTTACATAGATGCAGATAATGGAGATATTCGTGCCACTGGAGTTCTGGACCGTGAGCAGCGAGAGAGGTATGAACTCCGGGTCATTGCCAAGGACAAGGGTACCCCGTCTCTCCAAGGCTCTGCGACTGTAGTTGTTCAGGTGACGGACCGCAATGACAATGCGCCAAAGTTTGTTCAGGAAATCTTTACGTTCTATGTGAAAGAGAACCTGCTTGCCAACAGCCCAGTTGGCATGGTCACTGTGACTGATGCTGATGAAGGTGAGAATGCAGAACTTAGTCTTTTTGTAGAGATGGATGGAGTTGATGAGAAGAAAACGGGAGAGAAAACAGAAGGAGAAGATGGTGAGAAAGAGCAAGAAGAGGTGTTTTCCATTGAGAACAACACAGGAACTATCTTCTCTTCAGCATCATTTGACCGTGAAAAGCTTTCCACCTACACCTTCCGTGTCCGGGCTGTGGATGGAGGGGAGCCCCGCAAAACTGCCACCGCCACTGTCTCACTCTTCGTGACAGACGAAAATGACAACGCCCCCTCAATCACCTCTCCAGCCAATGAGTCCTACACCCTCCTTCCACCTGCCAGCAGTGCCCGCACCATTGTCAGGACTGTAACAGCCACAGACTCAGACACCGGCCCAAATGCAGACCTTCGCTACGCTCTTGTCGGGGGAAATCCCTTCAGACTGTTTGAGATTGGACACACCAATGGAGTGATCACCCTGGCAGAACCTCTGGAGCGGCGCCACAGAGGTCTGCATCGCCTGGTTGTCCGGGTCAATGATAGTGGGGCCCCCTCGCTCTGTGCCACTGCCCTGGTTCATGTCTTCATCAATGAGAGCTTGGCGAATGCCACCCTAGTGGATGCCCAGGTAATCCAAAAAGATATATACAAGTATACTGTCTTATTTTGTTCTGTGCAGACGTCTATTGTTCCACATAGTTGGCAATGATAACCAGTAATGACAGTGATGATACAGTCCTTTGATCCATTTAAATAACGGCCACTCTGATAACACATTACAATGGAGGGGGGTGGTAATGACAACTGATTGTAGCTGTTTAAACTAAACTGGTAAGAAGATTATTTTCTTGATAGAATGAGATAAATGCACAATTTCCACAGTCTGCATGGTGTTGCGATTTCCTGCCCATTTTTGTGGAAATAATTGTGTCTATATTTGTCCCAGATAAAGAACCCCATTTCTCTTTTGAGAGCTATTGGCAATGCCAGCTTCTTTGTAGTTTGGATGTTCTTTGTCCAGCATACATTCTTATAATGACTATGTGGTTAAAATAACTGTTATTACTGAAGTGGCACTTCTTTTATGGTACATTGAACTCAGAGCTTAGAGCATTAGGTGTGCGTGTGTGTTTGTGTGTGTACGTGTGTGCGTGTGTGTGTGTCTGTTTGTGTGTGTGTGTGTGTGTCTGTGTGTGTGTGAGAGAGAGAGAGAAAGGGAGAGGGAGATAGAGAAAGCATTAGGGGTGAGTGTTTTAGAGAGGTAGAGAGAGAGAAAGATGGTCTTGTCCCAGTTCTGGCCTTGTAATACAGAGTAGGTTGAAGTATGTTCATTTGAATAGAAGTTGTACTTTAGCAGTGTCTCTTCACTATAGGCCAGAATATTGATGAGGTTTAGGGGTGTTCATTGTGTCATGCAGCGCATTCTGAGCAGAAGTGGTCAGACTTAGAAGAAGCTAACAGAAAACCACTATAAACTCTAAATGAATAATGTTTACAGGGGGAAGAAAGGGAATGTGAAATATGTGTGCCAGAATACATCAGAATACATCCGCTGTTATTGAATAAATCTGTGTGGTCTTCTGGAGCCAAGGACTTCACAGCAAGATTAGAGTTTGCTTGAAAGATCCGTGCTGGGGTGAAGAGGTAATTGACCAGACTCAAAGACATTACTGAGATACCAGAAATAACTACGACATGAGTTCAAATTTAGATTAGGCTACACTGGTAGAAATTTTTCTCTCTTCTCTGCCCTCATTGTATTAATCAAACAAACTTCCCATTATGCTTTAAAAAATGTTCAACTAAGCTTTAAATGCTGGCAGGTAATAATTACTGAAACTTTGTCTCTGGTGCGTGCAGAGTAATTTGTATTGACTAATAATTAAATCGGCTCAGTGGCCTTGTGGTTTCAGTGTTTGTTCTCAGAGTAACAGCTTGTGGTTTTAACCCCCACTTGAAAGTTGTTCTCATATTTTCTCTGAGGAAAAGGTCTTCAACTGTCAGGTCTGTGCATGTAATGTGACGTAAACAACGTTGCCCTGAATTAGCTCTGAGACATTTGAGAGGGAAAGAACAGTCCGAGGGAAAACAGACACAGCTCACCAAAAAAGAATAAAGGCACTGATTTTGTTGGTACCCTAAAGTACCATGCCATCTTCAAAACCTCTGGAAAGGTGGCTTTAAGTAGTATGCACATGTGTTATCAAAGTTTAATTGCTCACTAACACCTGCAATAAATCTGAGTGAAAATAAACATTCATTCTGTGGCTGTTACATACATAACTACGATGACAATGTACAACATGTAACGTAGTTCAAAAAAGAGCACACTTTGCTCTGTAGAACATATTATAAGACTTTGTAGGCATGGCAGATCACACTCTGATTGACCGTTCCTTTAGTCCCAATGTAGAAGCTAAGCAGCAGCAGCTCATATATTTTAGCCACCTAAAAACGGGACAAGTTAAAAAAAAAAAAAAAGATGTTATTTTATGTGCATTTTGTATTTAAAACATTTTCACCACTTTAATTTGTCATCACACGGCCTTTTCCAGTGGGAACTGAAGCCACCATCTGTGCTGTCTTCAGGGCCACCAGATTGCTTTGACAAAAACAGCAATTTTACCTTTAGACACAGGAGTTGCTGGACTACCGCTACCTCAATCTGCTTGACGTTAGTTCAGATTCGATCTCCAGCAACTCCTGTGTCCTGCAAGGTAAAATAGTTCCATTTAGTTCTGACTGGAAAGGACTGTATGATGACAAAGTAAAGTGGTGAAAGTGTTGGAAATATTGCGTACACTTACACTGATATTGATTTCTACAAGGTAAAATTACTGTTTTCTGTCTCGAGCGATAGGATGGCTTCAGCTTCCTGTTGTTGAGTTGGCTCAGACTCAGACTGGCAGATTAAGCCTCATATTTCATCAGGATTTGCAACAGTGGCATTTTTCATCCTTTACATTGTGAAAACAATAGCCTGCCGTCACTTTGGACCATCACTAAGAAACTGTATCCAAATTTCTCAGTTTAAATCCAAAAAAACAACTGTCCCATACAGGACTCAAACCCCGGTCGCCTGGATGAAAAGTCCTGTGCTTAAAGGGAAGTGGAAAAAATTGATTCTTACATGTATCACAGTTCTCTCCTGAATGATTATGAATCCGTTTAGGAAAGTCAATAATCAAAAATTTAAAACTCAGTTCTCTACAACATCCTCGGCTCTAACAATTTTGAAAGACTGGGCTGTACATGTAACTGCATTATAGCCCTGTAACCCATTTGATTAGTACATCTTAGCAACAGATGTGGATTTTCTACGATTGGTTTATGGAATAAATTGTGTAATTTTCAAAATAAATGTCTGAGAACAAGCATGCCCAATTCCATATTTAGAATTTGGATCACAGCAAAGTTCTAATACTTTATAGACGTTTAGTATTATGTACATGAATCCCTTAATGAAGTTAGAAGAAATATTTGAGTTTCCTGAGGTTTTAAGTGCACTAAAGGCCCTCTTGTGTATCAAAACACTAGAAAGCAGTTTATTGCCCTTTATGTAATCAACAAATGTTAGTGATCTCAGAGAACACACCTTACCATGCAGATGTTTGTAGCAAGTGATTCTTTACTGCAAACCATGGATGTGGTCATTTAATGGTGCTTCTCAGGGTGTCTCAGCTTGTGTCAAACAGAGAATAAAATAAGAGCACCTGGGGGAATGTGTATAATTTCCAAGTGACTAATGTTAACTGTAGCCGCTTTCTTATTTTCAGTAATGCTCCTGTATAGCTATTCTAGACAGTTGCGTAGCAACTACAATAACATCGTGCTTTTTGTGCTCTGTAAACTCTCTGTATTGTTTGAATAGCACTTAAAAGCTAAATCCTTTGTTTTAGCGAGAGAAGAAATCATCCTGTATAAGGTAACCATAGCTTGAGAGTCTTGAGTCACCTCAGGAGGAGACAACTTGGTGTCCGAAAAATGGCATGATTGTAAAACAGCAGGAGTACAGGTAGAAGGTGTAGCACTTGAGCTCTAGCCAATAAGTAGAACATCTCATGAGTGTAACACTGTCACTTAAGTGTCGAGTGAAAAGTACAAATTGAGCAATCAAGGCAGCGAGGATTAGAACAGAACAGTTGGTAAGCGGTGGAACAATGGTGTTGACAGGTGGAATTAACTGCAATGTGCCTAAATGACCGGGGCCATTGAATCGAACAATAGGGTGTAATATGTCCAAGCTGGTATAAAAAGCCGTCTTTGATTACAATATGCATAGTTTAGTTTGATTGTAGGGAGGAACTTGGCGGAGTAATTGAGTAGAAGTCATTGAAGAGAGAATACCTCCATCTCATAATGAAGTCAAACTGAGTGGTGGATGGATGCCAGATGTAATTAGGGAAGGAAAACGGCTGCTACTGCTGCAGCACCGCGGCAGAAAATGACTCCAGCCTTTTCTATCCAACAGTACTGGGTGAACCACATGTTGGGTAATTAGATACAATATGATGCGGCAGAGTTAGAGCTTGAGGAAGAAGGAATCTGAAGTAGTTGTGATAGTTAAGACAAGGTAGCACTGGGGAAACTTTGAGATGCTTTGTACATCAGAAGTATGTTGCATTGAAAATCTGATTAAGGCAGTCAGTGATAATATTTTCACACTCTTACCATTTATGTTCCATCCAAGATCAAGGTTTTGTTTTTTAATCTTGGTATGTGGGATATTTCCGGGCCTTTCTACTGATATAATTAATAGCTAACAATTACCTGTTCTCATGCAGAGCTGTAAGTGCACTGAGCCACAACTAAGATCAGGCTTACACTCTCTAAGCCTTGGTCAATAGTGTGGTCAGGGGAAAACTCCTTGTCTTGGTTGCAGCATCGGCATCTGTAGTGACATGCAGATAACAGAATCCTCGGAGAGTGGAACAGATAGATGGTGGTGTTAAGCCCAGCCGGAACAAAGCTCATGCAGCAGAATGGAAGATTCCGCTGGGAGTTTGGGATGCGTCAGAGGGCTACACTCGAACACGGCGGAGGTGGCTGCTGCGCTTGTCCTGCTGAACACCTGACTGTCCTGTGTGTGTCTACCCAGTCAGCATTTTTCCGTAGAGAGGACATTTAAAAAACAGACATTCAGAATAGGTTAAAAAGAGAATTTTTTTTCACTGACTATTCGAAGATTGAACGTTAACACTTAGACCATATTTCACAGAGATTTGCAACACCCCAGGTGAAGTTTCCTGGTTGACTAGTAGTTGTCACTTAAAGCCATTGTTCAACTAGTCACCCCATGTTTATGATATTACCTTAATTATTTAGATATATATTTTTTGCACACAAAGCAAATTAAATACTATCAGCAAAAGCAGTAATGATTCTGAATGTGTCTGAACAAACAGCACAGGAGACTGAACATTTTGTTAATTTATTTTCACACTATAAATTCACACGTTACTCACATTCATGAACACACTGGTTGATGCATACTTATTAATTCACTTGCTCATCAAGTGCTTCACACTTCCTGTCCCCACCTGAACCCTCTGTGTCTTCGTTGTCCCAGGGGTCACAGTCCTGGTCCTCTGTACTGTATTCCTGGTCATCAAACTGGCCTCCTCTGGTCTCTGAGGCTGTGTTCAAGTCTTAATAGGACTGCTAATTGAGCTAACTAGCTACTGGCAGAGATAAGCTCCATGTTGCAACAATCACCTGGACTTAATGGCGAGATATAGCTCCCAAATGGAATTTTAGGGTTTTTTTTTCCTGTGACTAACAAATAAATGAGAATGTAATTGACTAAGCCTCTTCTCACTATGAGGGGGAAGCCCTACAACATCATAGCCTATCATCGCTTTGTAACCTCACTAAGAAACTACGTCCACATTTCTTAGTTAAAAGCCAGAAAAAAAAAATGCCACACACAGAAATTAAACCCCTGTTGCCTGGATGAAGGTCCTGTGTTGGAACCACTCGTCCACTTCGCCCTCGTCACTCTTTTAAACTACTTACCAGTGTATATAAAGCTGTTATCAATACACCTAAATACTTACGCAGCCTGTTAGGCTTCAGCAAGGAGCACAATTTCTTAATTCTACATGAAGAAAGAATACATTTCACCAATTATGATGCAGGGCTAGACACTAATATTTCTAAGCACTCAATTTGGTGGCCAAAGTAAATTTTTGGTGGCCACATATGTTAACTTACGTGACGACCAATGAGAAAAGGCAATTAAACACAAAACATCACAGGTTTTCTTTCCACTGACACTTCTTGGCTATCTGAGGAAACAGCACTGCACCATATTATGTCCTTGTATGTGTTATATTTAGACACTTAAACCTGTTTCCATTCACTCCTACATTTATGCTGCCTTTTGTTTTGTTTTGTTTTGTTTTTTTTCATAGGCAGCCTTTTGTGTGTCTGGTTCATTTGTAAGGATCAGTTTAGCAGTTTGAGTAAGCTTAGTAAACCCATACTTCAGGAGCCCTGACATATTGTTAGCTAGCCAGTGATGAGCGCTGTTCCCTGTTTTCACAGAAAGTTGAAGGCGCGAAGAAATTGGGATGTGTGTGGAACTGTAACATTATATTGGCAAAGGCTCACAGTATGGGGATGAATCTTAATGGCCACAGGGGGCCACCTACATGGAATATTTGAATGCCGCAGAGTACCAACAGGCCATGTTTAATGTTGAACCTGCAATGTCCTGGAATCTTCTTATTGGTTGCACACAGCCTATATAGTTGGTTTTTATGATATTTTATATGAAACAGTAACTGTGTTAAAATTATATTGTCACGTAGACCACATTTCACCTTCCAGTGACTTAGGAGAAATGCCTTCACAGGAATTAGTATTGTTCGTTCAACCTACAACTGAACAAATTATGAAAATGATTAAACAAATTTGTGTTTAATGAAACATTGATGTTGTAACCACAAGTTAGCTGAAAAGAGTTTTCAACTAGAAATCAACATTGAAATCCTGGTTTGTGCTCAGTGGATACACACACATACTGTGTATACACCTGCACTCTGGTGGCTATACATAGCTTGCACTCAGTGAGGCTTCTCTTCTCCTCACATGTGCACACATGCATGCGACTTGACTCACAACTGTACCCAGTCCCAACTGTTTAAAAACTTGGCTGTTGCATTGTCACATAGTACATGCACATATGGCACCGCATCGCTGTTTTCTTTCCCTGCATTGCACGCACAATACAGCAGACAGTGCAGGGATGCGCTAAGCCAGAGACATGCCCAGCAGAATGAGAATGGAAGGGAGTACTGCAGGCAAAAGAAGAACAATGGAGCTGAGGGGAGAGCGGAGCCTGGCGGAGAGAGGCCCTCTGCAGTGGAAGCAGAATAATGGAATAAAACCAACACAACTCGCTCAAAAACAATGAAACTTAACCCAGAGATAGATGGTGATGAAACAATGAAATATAATACGGTCCCATTCTTAGCTTAGCTTGGGGTGACGAGAAGTGAATAATGTGGCTCTCTATATGAGTAAGCCTAATATGCCTTGGATAATGCAATAAGTAAGTTACACAGTGCAGCTCGGTGAGCAGCTCTCTCTGCAGTATTACCAATACTCCAGGTTATACTGTAGTTATTTTATTTGGTTATTTCAAACCATGGGGGCTCAAATTGAACTCCTCTCTCTCACCTTCACTCTCAGTCTATCTCCCGTTCATTCCTGCAAGCCTTATTACCCACCGTTCTTAAGGCGGCAGGGATTACATGAGTATATAATTTCCAGCCCTGACAGGCCAAAGGAATTGTCGTATGAGCTCCGAGACGAGGTGTCAGGGCTGCAGAATGAGTTTTCTCACTAACGGACCGCTAACACCCTGTGTGGGCCTGTGTAGATGCATGCATACATTTCAAACTGTGTGTGTGTGTGTGTGTGTGTGTGTGTGTGTGTGTTTTCAGTGTTTTGTCTTGTCTCTGCATAATGATTCTCCCAACATGCTGCTATGTATTGATTAGAGATATTCAGATTCATGACCCTGTCCCATATTACCAGCAGGGTTCATGTAGTCCAGAGCTCCACAGCCTCATTGTCTCCTGTCGAGCAGGGCTCCATAACCAGTAATGGCTGTGTTTGTGCCTCAGCATAACCCACTTTCTTGTAATGATCCTTTTATTAGTGTACAAGCTCGAGAGCATGTGTGTGTGTGTGTGTGTGCCCCGTAAACACATTCACAATGGAAGATAATTGCTATTTGTCTCCTCTATCTTAAACCCAAATACAAACTATTTTGTAGTGTGTAATATATATTGATCAAAATGGATTAGCATGGATTTGTCTTGCATTAAAATAATAACTATTTTGCTTAACAAAACAATGCACTTAAGAAGCTAAATATGCAAAAACAGCTCTAAAAATGATTCCATTGAGCATACATATTTACAGTAGCCTTTTATCTGTCTGTCCATCCAATTCTCGGTGCAAAAAAAATGTAATAGCAAATTCTTAACAAATCCACGCCTACGCTATCATTTACAATGGAGACATTGTTCATTGATGAGACAGTAGATGTGCTTGTGTTCTGGGGATGTACTCATAGCGTGTCTCTATTGTCTTTATTGCAGAATTATTGACTGTGTCTCCTGCTCTCCCTCTTCTAACTGTCCCTGACCTCAATGTCTAAAAGTTTCCTTTTATTCTTTTAATCAGCTTTAAACAGCATAATCCCAGGCATTTCCTGTACCAGTGCAGATGATGCGAGATCACAAGTGGAGAATTACATGCGCAACTTGAAATGCTGCAACTGGGAAGCAAGAGCAATTATATATTTAGCGACACTCTATGTGTCTGGGAATAATGGAGAAGCTCCCCCACTAAAACGCAGTGATGAGTTTAATTAAGTTGAAGATGCTGTTTGATGTTTCTCTGTGGCTCAGATCCACTGTCATCTTTTACCGTCACTGTTTTGGACTTTTTTTTCCTCATTTCTCTCTTTTTTGTTGCTTTTACTCAGCGTCTTCTCTGTCTGTTGTTCTTCTCCGTTCTCCCTCTCACCCCAGGTGGCCCGAAGCCTGATGGCTCCTCTGTCGCTGGACATCGCAGGGGACCCAGACAGTGAGCGTGCACTAGGAAAACAGCGCCTCAGTGTCGCTATTGGTGTCCTGGCGGGAGCTGCGGCGGTCATCCTGGTTATCCTGCTTGTGGTCACAGCTCGGCAGTGTGGTGCGCAGGGCAAGAATGGCTACGAGGCTGGTAAGAAGGAGCCAGAGGAAGACTTCTTCAGTCCTCCGGGGGCACAACCACAAGCCGGCCGTGGCAGAGGATCAGACCGTGGACGCAAACCTCGACGAGACAAACGCAATGGAAGTGGCGGCAGTGCAGCTGCAGGAGGAGGGAAGTCTGACCGGTCGCTCTACAGCGGCATCGTCACAGTCAACGGGCTGCGTCGCCATGCAAATGATGATGATGAGGAGGATTTGAGCAGTGCTAGTGAGCGCCTGGCAGCACGCTACTGTGTTGTGGACGGTGACCCCGGCAGCCCGCGGATGGGCGGTGGCAGGAGACACCAGTCAAGCCCAGATCTGGCCAGGCACTACAAATCGAGTTCACCTCTCCCCGCAGTGAATCTGCAGCCCCACTCCCCCCCAGCTGAGGGGAAGAAGCACCAGGCGGTTCAGGACTTGCCTCCCTCCAACACCTTTGTGGGCAGTGGGGGCTGTGTGGGGAGCGCCGGCTCCAGCAGCAGCAGTAGTGGGGGCAGTGGCAATGCAGATGCCATGTCCCTGGGATCTGACCAGTGCTCAGAGTATGGCTGCCAGACTGGGAACAAGTACAGCAAACAGGTAGGAGCTCTGGGAAGGGACTGGGATGACATATAGCTGTTTTCTGTACACATATGCTGGCCTGGTTTGACTTGGCATGTCAGCTAAGCACAGCAGGGGTTTGCATCTTCATTACAACATGACTACCTGCTTGAAGGTGTGTTTTTTAACACGATGAGCTTAGCTGGATTAGAGGGGCTACAAACAAACACTTAATTTTAACTTAAAGGAGAAATTTGTAATAGATTTTCTGTAATAAATCATAAAATGGCCATGATACATCATCACAGATCAAGAAAAGATGTCAAATTAAAAAAGCAGCTTCTCTTATATCACTGCTGCAGCTGCAGTGTCATCCTTTGAAATTTCTATTCCAAGCCGGTATACCTTTTTCACATTAATTAGAGTTCAGTTACATGCTGAATATAAACTGAGTGAGTAAGTGTCTGTTTGTGAGTCATAAGAAATCATTAATTATCTTATAGAAAGAGTAGATGATTTTAACGATTAAATGGAGCAACATGTTAATGCAATCTGGCAGGCAGTGAGACAGGCCGTCACTAAACTCAAAGCTCAGAGTGTGTATTTTCAGCACAGTGTGCTTTTGTTTTCAGGATAAAGGGCTTAACTTTTGACAGACTGACAGACAACTGACAGTTATAAACAGCTGATCGACTTACAGTGGAGGACTAGTCATTGCTTATTATTATCAATTTACGATGTTGTGCAAATCCTGCATTCCTGTGGAGCTCCTGCACCCTGCACAGCTTCTCCAAGTCTGGGAAATGGGGATTGGGGACAAACAACTCGCTGCAACTATGGATTGTATGTGAAATAGGATTTCAAACTATTGAATGTAGAGATTCACATAGAATACACGTCAAACTGAAGGCCCATTATATACGGCCCATGAGATAATTTCATTATTATGAACGGCCCACCGGTAAATAACACTCCCACCACTCATACTACAAATCCCACAATGCACTGCAACAGCTGCCGCGAAGGCAAGACCTGTGCACTAACCCTTCCTCCCGCAGTGGTCAGCGGATGAATGCATCAGTCAGCATTTTTGCAGTGACACTTAAGCTAGCCCCCAAAATAAATGGCCAAACGAAAAGTGGACTTTGAAAACAGGGACTTTCAAAGCAGGTGGGAGGCACAGTACCTGTTTGTCGACATTGGAGGTAAACCTGTGTGCCTTGTTTGTGGAGCTAATGTGGCTATAATTAAAGAATATAACTTAAGATGGCACTATGAGACATAACATCAGGACAAGTACGAAAACCTGGACACACAGCAGAAGCTACAGAAGGCAGAAGAGTTTAAAACGAGTCTGGTGTCACAGCAGGCTATGTTCACAAAAGCAAAATCACAAAGTGAAGCTACCGTGAAAACTACTTTTATAGTGGCAGAAGAGATAGCCAAATCAGCCGGGCCATTTACAGAGGGAGAGTTTTTGAAGCGCTGCATGATTAAAACTTGTGATGTGTTGTGTCCAGACAAAAAGCAAGTATTTTCAAATGTAAGCCTCAGCAGAAATACTATTCAGATATGTGAGCTTAAATATTCTAAGCTGGTGGGAGGGGTGGGGGGGTCATCACAGGTTGGCCACAGTTGGCAAGACATCACCACCACCGGAGGTGGGTCCAGTTCGGTTGCTTTGGTGAAGTGGTCCATCTCGGGGGGCAACAGGGCACAGTTAGGCACGTTAAAAATGGTAATGAAAATGCAAATCAGTACAGACTGGTTTGACTCATCGTGGCCAAAAGGGACAATGGAAAAGCCCCAATATACTCTATATATCCTCAGTTGTGCTTTGCTCTGACCCCTCTTTATGTAAATCTCAAAAATCTCGCTCAGCCTTTTTCTGTGACTCTGTCCGCTCGCTCCAGATATCTGCCTCCTCCTTCTCCTCCTCCTCGGCATCATCTCTTCTTATTCACACATCTGCTGACATACTGCACTGCACACCCCGTCGCTAACGTCTAAACACCTTTTTATCTCCCAAAAAAAAGCTGTCACTGTGTGCGCGCACGTTTGTGTGTGTCTGTGTCAGCATCCTAAGCCTGTGAGCAGTGTGACGGTACCCTGCTGTCAGAGTGTGTGTGTGCTCCGTGTCAAACATCAGCCTTCTGTTTAGCACGACCTAATGCAGGGGACATGAGTCAATCCCCCACTGTAGCCTGAACAATATGTGAATGTGCATTTGTGTACACATGCATGAGTGCCAGTATGTGTGTGTGAGAGACCATGTGTATAAACCCCTGAGGAGTTCAGTTGGACTAAAGACACAGAGAAAGTGGGCGAATAGTTGCTTCCAACAGAGTAATTGGTCATTTTGTGTTTCTCGTTCCCTTGTCAAGCTGTTATCTTTTTTCCATTTAGCATATATGTTTATTCCGTAAACAATATCAGTTGCATAATGGATGCATTGGCTTTGGTGTTTGCTCAGGAAGTTGCAGTTAAAAGCCGAAGTCCTGCTGACAAATAAATACAGCATAGAGACGGTCACTCACCCCTCTACCCACGCACATACACACCAGTACAAACACACACAGACTTCATCTATCATCGTAGACACACTGACACAGCAGGGTCTCTCCCTAGTCCGTGGGGAGTGCTCCCAAGAGTGATGTTTGATTGACAGCTAACCCTTCTTAAAGGGGGCGGTGTCTCATTTCCTTGACGGACAGCTCCACATTTATCCTTCCCGTGGTGAAAAAGTGCTGATGTGGTCATTAAAAGGGAAGGAGAGGAGCTTCTTAGGCTAATCAATTCATACATGGGCTCTCTGATCCTGCTCAGCACACACACACGCTTGAACACGCACATATCCGCACACACACACTCCAGAGGTTAATCCATTACGGAGTCAATCCTCTTAATCTGCCGTTCCCAGGGAAAGAAAATGCTTACTGGGAGAGTTTGGCGTTCATGCTTACGTGTACTCAAAACATGCCAGCACATATACGCAGACACACCGACACACAAACTGACAGCGTAATGAATTATTGATCGCATGGGGTAATTAACTCCCCTGCTGCAGTGGAGTGTGCCCCCTCCACACCCCAGCCCACCCCCAAAATATCCAGCAGTCAGTGGTTTCATGCACAGCTCAGTGAGTGCGTGTTCGTGTGTCTAAGACTTTGGGCACTCGTGCGTGACTGCATTCACATATACATGTCAGAATTTGTTAACTCGAACACTTTGGCGACATGAGCAGGTTTGTGTTGGTGGGTGCCTGTCACTGTGCTCGGGGGACTGCTTATTTCATGAAGGCATATGCATTTTATATGTGAGTGCAAGTGAGAGATAGACTCGGGGAGTAATAGGTGGCGAGTATGTGCCAAATGTAGGAACTGGGACGCTGACAGAATTTGGAATAGCATTAGATCAGGAGTGGGAGAGAATTATAGGAGGTTAGGAGGGGAGGAAGATGGAGTAAACGAGATGGGGTGGGGGGGGGGGGACTTTGAATTTCAAAGCTACTTTACTGGGTCAGTGAAAACTCCAAAAACTGTTCATCTGAAGTCAGCACATCATCAGACCAACTAGGGTGCACCAAATAGGGGGGGAAAAAACGAAAGTAATAAAAACTGGGCGTCATGGTTGAAGAGTAAGATTGCATCAGGGAGGCAACAGGATGGTAAAACAGCTCCGTCCAACGGTGTTGGATCTGTTTGAAATCTAAATTGTTCACTGAGGAGAGGGAAGAGGAAGGATATCCATATCAATGGGCTTGAATAAATCTAAAAAATGAACAGGAGAATAGTGTGGAGGAGCAGGATTGAGAGATAGAGGTTAGCTGAAGGGGAAAAGAGGGGCAAAGATGTGTGCAAGAGAGAAAATGCAGTGGAGCCAATTAAAAGAAAGAGGAGAAACTTAGGAGGGGTGGAAGGGAGAAGGGAATAAGAGTGTGTGTATTTTGTATTTTGATTGGGGTTGGTTATCTTCTGAATTTATTTATAACATTATGTCACCATGATTTGTGAGTTTTGGTACAGATAACAAAATGATATGTTCATAGATACCTTACTTTCAGTGTTGAGTGGTAACTAGTTGCATGTAACATGTTGCATGTTACCTAATTAAATTAAAAAATAAATGTAGTCCATTGCAGTTACTGAGAAAAACTATGTAAATAAATTGCATATACTAATCAAAATGTTGGTGATTACAAAGGAGTTACATCTGAACAGATGTTTTCAATGTGGGAGGAAGGCGTCCCCACGGGGCTCCAAACACGTTCAGGGGAGGCTCGGTAAATGGAAATGAAAAAATATTACATTAGTTGTTTCATTAGTTATCAAAAGGAGATCACATAGAATAGCCTAAATGTGTTTGATTTGGTTAAGAGTAGGGATGCACCTGAATGCAAATATGTTATTCTGGAAAGTACAAGTAATGCCTGAAGTTGCTCATTATTATTCAGAGAAAGTCAGCACCATGATTACCTCAGCATCATTAAAAAAAGGGTGCATCTACCTTAATCAATGACTGATAATGCACTAACGCACAAAGATTATTCCCTGGAACTGAAGGATATTTCTATATACTTATATATCTTTACTGTAGAGTTTACATTTCCAGTGTAATACAGAATCTGTCAATTTCGAAAACATTTTCCTTTAGTTTCTGATTTCTCAATACCTCCTGTTAAAGGGGAGGTGGTGGTGGTCGGCTCAGACAGCCCATAAAACAAAGAGAGACATAGATGAAAAGCACAATATGAGGGTGTGGAAATATTTAATTATATGCAGATATTAAATAATTTTGATGCCTTTAGGCACAACAGTTGTATTGAACTATTTTCTTTCTAGCGTAAAGAAAGTAGTTCCAGTAGATTCTACAGTAGAAAGAAACTAGTTCCTACATGAACTTGCTTACAATAAAGTGATGAAGACTATCTTGAGTAACTTTGACATGATCTCTGTAGGGAGACTCTGTTGTTGAATTTTTTCAAATGTATTCTTTTGGCTTTGTGAGTATTACAAGCTTAGTGCTATTTAGTCCCGTTACTTTCAAGAGAAGGCAGACATCTCCAAAACTCACACCAAAAACAATCTAGATGGATAAATAGCACTACAGGCAAGATGAAAAATATATATTTTTGGTTTTAGGGTGGACTGTCCCTTTAGATTGCATTCACAACAGTCTTAAAATGTTTAAACACGTCTTAAATTATATTTGTTGCAACCTGCAGAAACCCCAATAAAAAAGTAGCTTAAGTTTTCTAAATAAATGAAAATAAAAAAATGTAATTGTTATTTATAGCAGTACAATATTCAATAAAAATAAACTTTTGGTACTTAAATAGTTTATGATGCTCAGTGCCACGGATAGATTTCAGACCGTACCCAAAAAGTATTGAGGTTGGATATCCTGCCCTAATACTGATTGAGCATGTGTGGAGGAGAAGGTTTTAGTACGTGCTTCCAAATAGGAAGAGGCAATGAGAGTGAGTGTGTGAGTGAGTGAGAGGAAGAGGTCCGGTTTGGGTGGCAGCCAGAGAGTGAGAGTGGACTGCAGAGATGTGGGTCATCAGGATACCCGTTGGCATCAGGACACATTAATGATCACAGCAGTCACATGGCACTGCAGTCAATATGGGCAAAGTGGCCTCGTTCTACCCTCTAACCACGACCGCACACACACACACAACACACACACTCAACCACAAAGCTGTTTTCCTGTCTGCTGTCCTCAATCAACCACAACAAAGGTCACAGTGGTTGTTTGAACTGGCTGAAACATTCAGGTTTCAGTTTTCTCTGGTTTTTACTTTTCTTTTCATCGCAGTGTTATCTCAATGGGACCTTTGCGCTATCCTGTTCCCACTTCTTATGTCTCCTTTTGACTCTCACCCTTTGTTCCTTTCTGTCGTTTCTTTGCCATATGCACAGCCCATAAATCTAAACACCCAGCCGCTGCTACCTTTGCGTCTTCAATGCACCGCACTGACCTCTGAGAATGAATCGACTCAGCGTTTTCACTAGTGCGACTTCTTCTTTTACTGTAGTGAGCACTTTCTCTCTTTGGACCCAGCGTGTGTGTGCATGGGGGCGGGTGAGAGCACGGTGCCACAGAGGCTGAATCGAACCAGACACACACCCACTTCCACACACACACACACACACACACACACACACACACACACACACACACACACGCACAGATCCAAAGTCTAATCAATGCGAGCGTTTACAAGGCCAAGACTGCAGTAGAAACAGGTGGGTTGACAGCGCAGTTTTTCTGTGCATTGCACAGTTTCACAATACTTTGTGAAGGTCAGTGCTGGGCTGTCACGACACGGGGGTGCCACAGTGTTTTGACACAGCAAGGACAGACTACGGAGATGAGTTCATGGTGAATCGGACTCATCCAGCCAGTCTTGTCCATCTAATTGGACTGTATGGACGGGCGCTGGTGGAGAGATTAGGACTACTGGATTATAAAATTGAAAAGCAGCTTTTCATTTCAACGAAATCCTTCCAGGATTAAATATGATGAGCGTCTGTCATAGACTCAAACTCAGGCGCTCAGGCACAAGCACATCCACACATGCGCCACACCTCCTGTGATAACATGCAGCATGCATCAGGGTCATAAGGGTGACGGCACTGTCAACCACAAACACGCACACACACTCACCCCTCCCTCTTTCTCTTGGTTACACACACTGTAACCGACCCGTGACCCCTGTCATGATGATACCGGCGCACTGATGTATTTATTAAAGCCACCGCAAGTTCAGGCTGCGCAGCCGGCCATATGCTCATGGGGCGAGGGGGTGTGGAGGTGAGGAGGTGGGGGTAAGCGAGAGGTGAGAAGGACGAGGTAACCAAAGCGGGGATCACCCAATGAGCCAGACTGAAAACTGATCTACTGACCTGGAGACAAAGAGCTAGGGGAGGGGATGGGGAGGAGGTGAGAGTCAGTGAGTACCAGTGAGAGAGAATATGAGCCAGACAGAAAGAAGTGAGAGAGAGAGAGGGAGAGAGAGAGAAAGAGAAGAGAAGAGAGGGGTGTAGATGATGAGAGGAAGTGAAGAAAGGTGGAAACATTACTGGAAAATGGAGGCAGATGTGTGTTTGTGTTAGATGCTCAGGTTGTGGAGGTGAAACACATGCTCACCCTGTAAACATTGATTTTCCGCTTGACCAGGATCATATGGATACCTTACAAATATGCTGTGTTTAAAGGGGCTTTCACACAAGCAGTTCATGGTCCACTGGTCCAGACCAAAAAGAAACAAAGGAAAACATTAATCACAGAGCTTTTTTGATCTTTTTTTTTGTGAAACCTTTTAATAATAACAATTAATTTATAATTAATAGAACAAAACAACAGTTATTTTGGTAACTGAGCACAAGTCATGCTACTTCATCTGTTATGTTGCAAACATTTCCCCCATTCTCTGCTTCCAAGCTTGTAGCAGAACCTCTTTAGTTATTTATTCAGAGATAACTTTTTTAAACCAATGGTCCAAAGTGCTTCGCAAAAGGCAGCAACTTCAAAATCATTAAAAATATAAAAATCATCAAATTATAAAAACATTTTCCAAGCAAAATGAATTTACAGCAAATTAAAAAAAAAAACTAGCAAAAGGAGAGTCAATGAAATCCAAGCAAATAGAACAGATAAAACCAAAAAGAAAGGCAATAAAAATCAAAGCAATTACAACAAATAAAAACAGCAAATGACAGTGAAAATCCAAGGAAGCTGTGTCTAGAGCCAGTGTCTGGTTTGTCCTTTCTTCATGGTGGTCTCCGTGGAAGTCAGTACAATGTTATGTTTATTTACATCACCAAATCATTATGTCAGAATGCTTTTCATATAGAACAGATCTAGACCATACTCTATAATATTATTTACAGAGACCCAGTAGTTTCCACCAAGAGCAAACACCAGGGGACAGTGATGAAGAAAAACTTCCTTTCAACAGGGAGAAATCTAGAGCAAAACCAGACTCTGTGGTGGGAGGTCAGTTACTGTGACCGGAGCATCCAGACTGTTGCCCTCTGCAGATATAAACGGCCCATTCTAAGATAACAAATATTATGTATATTATATTCCATTCTTGCTATATTCTGCCAATAAATCCCTGTAAATCCTACACACTGGATCATTAAAGCTATGCAACATTTCTTCATTCAAATGTTTAAAGATGCTAGAAATGTGTTATATAATTTGTTGAATTGTGTCCTTGCATTATCCTAAATGATTCCTGCAATGGTCAAACCCAGACAAACATGTTATTTATTCAAAGTAATGGTGCATTTTCTTGTTGGCTGTCAGTTGCTATAACTTCTGTGAAAACACCAATACGTTGGATACGGAGTGAGGAAAAAAGTCAGCACATGTAACTAAACGTAATGTGAATTGCATTTCACAGTCTTCCGTAGCAGATTAACTTTGCTCAGTTCTTGTGGAGAAAGATCAGCAGTGATCATGTGACTCATGTATAGAACTTGGGTGATGTTATAACAATACCTGGTGATAACTGATCACCACCAGATTTCATTTGAACTGCGCCAAATATGGTGAAAGCACTGGAACTGCACGGCACTGCAGGAATTTTAGCTACATCTTGAAGCAACCATTTTTCTTGTTTTTCCGTCTTACTACACTGATTGTGTACAGACATTTTCCTTTTGCTGCACTGACGTGCTGCATCATGTGACCGGAGTAAACAAGATCAGATGAAGACGAAACCTTAAAAGTGATGTTTTGGTCGAGGTAAAGGTACAAGCAGGCATGTAAATGGTGAGGGTTGAGGTTAGCTTTAGGAGTCATCAAGGAAAAGTCAGTGGAACGTCCTCAAAAATGTGTTAAATCAAAGATATGTACTTGTGTGTATGCTTCTATGTGTGAGAGCTTAGGACAGCAGGACAAAGGCAGAAAGACAAAGCGAGGAGAGAATCAGAGGGAGTGAGATTGCGGGAGGCAGAAGGAGAGAAATTGTCTGTTTCCTCACACATCAAGGTCACCCAGAGCTGAAATGTGATTGGAAGTCCCCTGTCTGTCTTGGCTGTTTACCACACGAGATAATACAGACAGGCTGTTCAGCTGATAATGTTACTGTGTTAACAACTCCTCCCTTCAGCTTTTGTTTCAAGCTCTCTGTGAAATGGCAGGAATGTGGGAATGTCATTCCTACACAGGCGCGCACACACACAGACAAGCCGAGGCAGGGACGCACGCAACAGACACCGTCAGACGTGTGATTTTAACACATGCAGACGTGCCCCACTGAAACGCGCTCCTGTGTGTACATAATAGCACATAATTACACACCCTCCCCAGATCCTTATGCATATACACTTTTCACCGCAAGCAGACTGATAAGAATATGATGACACACGAGTGGAGAGGAAAGTTTTCCAGCTCTTACATCAGTTTCTTCTTCCATTCCCTCTGGATCGCATCACATGCACAAGCCCAGGCACACTCTGTCTCCTAGAATCACACACATCCGTAGAGCCCTGCAAACACACACTCTTAACTCCCTGACACACACGCGCACTCGAACACACAGAAAGACCTACATAGCAAGCCCCTCGCAGAGATGCTTCCTTTTATTTGCTTCTTGAAGACTCTCCTCTGTATGGAGCAGCTCTGCATTCAGCTCATCTGCCTTGCAGCATTACCTTAATGGCTGTCTGTGGGTTGAGCAATTTTACCCAATATTGCTAAACAAAAGCGCTCTTTCTCGCAGTAGACAGGGATTCTTGACAGCTTAGTAGCCCTTTGACTGGTTTTATCCACCTACACAAAAGAATCTTCAGTGCATTAAGTGGTATTGAGTCGAGCCGAATTAAATTGACTTGAATGGATTTTGAATTGAAGTGAATTGGACTCAGCTCAATTACATAATTCAGACTGTATGGAATTGAGTCGGACTGAGTCGACTCAAACTGAATAAAAACTGAGGTGAATGGAAGTGGAGTGATTTAAATTTGTTTATCTTGCTAGTGGATGCTGTAGGTATCGGCACAGTGAGCAGTTTGAGACTGACTTTAATTATATCAAGTGGACAGACATTTTATTAGCTTCATTTTGTCAAAGACGTGCTGGAAATAAAGTTTTTTACTCATCATCTTAGTTTTATAAGCTTGCATATATAGAGCTATGCTTGCAGCTTATTATTTTTTAAGTCTGAGCATTTAGGTTTCTGTCTGTAAACTTTGAGTTTGTGCTTTGACCCCATGGCTTCAAACCTAATCTTGCAAGCTTTGCAATAATAAAATAATAAAATGAAACTTAAATGTGATCTGTCCACTTTTAAAGGGTTCTTCATGCTTGAAGCGAACTGAGTAAAATGTTTTGTTTAATTATGTTTTAAGGTCAAATTATTTATATCTGGCTGCATCAAACTGTCTCCCTGACAGTGTTTGGGGTAATGCGTTACAAAGTAATGTGTATACACATTGCTTTTTGGTTGTAATGACCAATGTAACCTGTTAGTTTTACAATTCAAGTACTCAATTATTTAGTTATGTTTTTTAAAGCTAGTTACCGCTAGAATTTTACATTTTCACCACTGCAAGAACTACTACCACCTGTGCCTTTTTAGTGTTTGAGACAGAGGACAGTCAAAGTCTACAGATACTGAAACTGTGAAAAGTCAGATCTCAAGATGAATGTAATGAACAAATTCCACATAATCAAATCTTTCTTTAAGTCAATACTCCAACCCCATCCAGTGCGCCTGTGGAGACGATATTCAGCCCATGAAGTCTTGTCAGAGGAAAACTTTGAAAAACTTCTGCTGTGTTGTATAAGAGTACACTAGAGAAAATGTTTTGAGAAGCTAACTGGTTCATTAGTTTTATGCTGAAACTTGATGTACTGTAGGCTGTACACACCTGTGTTTTATCGTTTTTTACAAAGGCAGCTGTGTCATATGCCTCTGCCCAGTTTGCTGTCATATCATAAGGACAATATAATATATTGTAATGTAATATATATATGCAACAAGTTATGTTTTAATGGTATGAATCTTTTTAATTTAAAAAGTTGGCACGTAGCAAAGTGTGCCTTTGATACGTGTCATTCCTTTTCTCTCTACCTCCTTTCCTGTCTGCTCTTCAGCTGTCCTGTTCGATAACGGCAAGAGCCCAAAAAATAACCTTTAAAAAAAAGAATACAGCAGAAATGTAATAAAATATTCATAGTTTATATTTAGTTTAGGCTTGTCATTATAGCAATAACTTCCATTTAGCCAAAAAAAAAAAAAAAAAACGATATATATGAGTCTGGATAAACATGGACGTAAAGTGCAACTGAGGTTGTTGGCAGTGTCATGCAACCGCAAGGCAGTAATTCTAGTCTAATGAATGGTCAGGCCTTTTACCTGGTTCTGTGAAGTCATTAGTTAGACACTTAATCACGGATCTTGTAGATAACAACAGTTGTCTCGCTGCCACATGATTGGCCGACTTAGGTATCCCAGTCGCATTGGTACAGCTCCAAGCAAACCACTCTCTCTTTGTAGACCCTCTTTAAAAAGAATCGTACCAAACCTCACCACCTAGAAAACCTGTTAGAAGTCTGTGAACATGCAGACAGACAACCTGCACATGATTTATTCATTTCACATGCTGTAAAATTAATCTTGAAGCCATGGAATGGAATGCACAAATTTGTCGAAGAGTATACAGGCAGAAACATAATGTTGGGACTTTAAAAATTAAGCCCAGACAGAACAGACCTGACATACATATACAAACTTGCAAGTACAAACTTATGAAAACTAAGATAACAAGAACAAAACTCAATTTCCAAGCACGCCATCATGAATGACTGATTATTCCACAGACTGGCCGCCTGCACTGTCTGCCTCTGAACACAGTGCTCTGTAACTCATCCAATAAAGAAGTGTCTCCTTCCAACCCTCCATCCCCAATGTCTGTCTGCCCCCCCCCCCCTCCGCCCCAACCACACACACCCACTCACACCCACATTCTCCTCCGTCTGTCTTCTCTTTGATTGATCTCTCTGTTCTCCCTAAGTGGTTTCATCTCTTTTCATCACTCTCCATCTGGATCCATCTTTTCAAAACGTGTTTTTTAATGGTTCCAAACTTTTTCTTAATAACACTTAATAGTTTCTTTAAATTTTACAAATGGCTCTTAACAACCCTCTCCATTTTCCTCCTTGCTCTTTTCCCCTGCCTCCTTTCGTTCGACTGTAGTTAAATTCGGCTTTAATCTTTGCTTTTCATTTTTTCTGATTGGATAAAATTAAGCATGCTACCAAGGAATGAGCCTAAGGTGTGAATATCTGCACTGTGCATATGGTTAATGCATTTTTGCTACTGGCGAATCAAAGCAAAAAATGTGCCGGATATCAGCTTATTAGATCTTGCGTGAGTGTGAAAGACTGGCCCTGGTAGCGCTGTAGTCCAAAGCCAATGTTTTTGCCCGGGGCTAAGTGTAGCCATCTGTTTTAGAATTGTTGGTGGAAGACAGATAAATCGGAAGATCAAGATGGAGATAGCGGAAGAGAAAGGGGGGAGAGACAGAGAATGAGTGGAAGAGGAGAAAAGAAATTCCTGGTCGGCACCCATGGCTCAGAAAAAAAGGGGTATAGGGGGAGGAGGGAGCTGGGGTTTATGAGAGTTGGGCAGGGAGATGAAGAAAATAAGGCGACTGCGAGAAAAGGCGAAGCTCTAGTGAGTGGTAGGGGGAGATGTGGAGCTACAAAATGAGAATGTGTTCTTAGGTATCGCCTAGGGGTGGAAAGCTGATAGAGGGAGTGTAGAGAAGGAGGAGATGGGATGAAAAAGATAGAAATGAGGTATATGGGTCTAGGGTTAGGAGAAGGCAGGAGGGGAGAGGAGGGGAGGGAGGGGAGGGAGCTTCACTCGGCGAGTAACGCCAGCTCAGACTCTTCGGGCTATTTTGGTATGAGTATGAGTGTGAGTGTGTGTGCATGAGAGAGAAAGAGCTTTCTACCTGCCCTATTGAAGAAGTTACATAAATCTGAGTGGGCAGGCCTCTCCCTGCAGCTATGCTCCATATTATACCATTGACCCAAGTCTCTCTAAATGTATGTGTGCATGTATGTGTGCATGTTTCGATCCTTGTTCAGCCCTACGTGCTTATTCATGTCAGAAATAGACCAGATAAGAGATGCCCATACACACACACACATACACACACACACTCACACAGAGACAGGTAGAGCTGAACCACAAGAACTGGCCGGTCAAGCCTTTAGAGAGAAATCCCCCTGGAGCCTTCAAACAGATGCATTAAAATAGTTTGACCTGTTTGACACACACATGCACTCACACCGACTGCATAATCACACACTCACACCAGCACGCTCCTTTTAACTCACTCCCACGGACATTACAATTGAATAACTTCGAGCGCCACTGTCATCCATAATATGTAAGAAAACATTATTTTTTTATCCGTCTGGGTACAGACACTCTCAAAACAAAACAAACTGAACTTGGATAAATCGTGCTGCAAGTCAAAACAATGATTTGCGTCTAATACAGCACAGTAATTGTGAAGCATTACAGTAAAGCAGGTTCTTAATGGGTCAGTGCTGCACAGGTACAAGTCAGACATGCATTATTTACGAGGCTCTGCTCTCCTATTTCACAAATACAGAGATATTATGAAGGCGGCAACTAATAGCCCTTGAGAAAAAAGGGGGGAATGAAACCAACAAAACAATTTTATTGAACGTCACTCAGATCCACAGACGTACACAAACTTAAACACAAGCACACAAAAAAAATGTAATCAAAGTCATGCAAATCTGTCTGCCAATTAGAGCCCCAAACAGGTTTCCATGGGGATGAAATGGCAACCTCTAATTGGCTGGATGAAAGAATGCTCGCATCTGAGCCAACAACCTGAGACGGCTTGGAAAATATACACATCCCTGCGCACATGCATGCTTACATAGGCTACACACAAACACACAGTGTAAGTGGGGATCGCTGACAATTTATGCATGGTCGGGGAAGTCACACACAGTACCAGCGGTAACATGAGAAGCAGGGATAGAGTGTGTTGACACAGATCTGGTGTATTGTCAGGTGCAGGCACACACACATGCTCATTGACCGGTCAGTCCCTTTTTAAAAGCGTGAATAAAGCTTTTGGTCGCGGTGTCGTGTTAACATGAAAGCTTTCACGGCTGTTAAAAAGAGCAGGCTTTGATTAGAATTAGATGTGTGAGAGTGTTTCTTAATGCCGGCCTTTGCTGACGACGGCCCTTTTAAATCCAGCAGAGCAGTTTGCAGGGAGCCTTCCATCAAAAATATGTTGAATCGACGCTTTCACCTCAACATGCTCTCCATGGGTTTTTCTTTTTTTTTCTTTTTTTTCCTGAATTTTCTAAAAGGCAGAAGTCAAGCGTGCTGCTTGGCCACATTTTAAGCAGATCTCAGACACAAAGCAGCAGCAGCAGCACTGAAGTTTCCAGGGTGATCAAACGTTGAATTTAAAATTATTGACTAAACTCCTAATTGAATATCAAAGGAGCTGGTGTTATTTTCATGTGCGTGACTTTTACAAAGCAGTGTTACTCTCACATGGCGTGATCATTATGAATGGTTTAATAATTCATTCCCTACTCCCATATGGGGCTTTATGTAGAATGTGAGTCTGAGGAAAACCAATTTACAGACAGCACATCCTAACTTGTGTAGACATTAGCCAGTGTACTTGCATCTACAGAGTGCTCGATTCAAGTTTTCATTGCACACAGTTAAGTCGTGCAAATATTATACACATTCGGGGTCTTGTTGCTGTCTTATCCAAACCCTATATCTGGATGTTTTTCAGTTCTCAGATAAAGTGGATGATTAATGATTTGAAAAAAATCTCCTTTTTTCATTAATGAGCTTTTAAAAATCAATTGATCATCACAAAAATACATTGACTCAAAGCCTAAAACAAGACTGTTTGTCTTACAATTCATCAGAAATCAACATTTACATACATAATGTATTTTTCACAGCACAGTAACACACTACAAGAACACCAGTTTAGAGTTGAAACAGTTATTGTATTAGTCAGGTGTAACTATTTGTGCGTGGTTATTTGATCATTCGTCTGCAGCTGATCTTGCATACTACTGGACCAATCAGACTTAATTTTTTGTGCATATTTATGACACTCTGATCACTTCTCGTGGTTGTGATGTTCACAATTTTAGGAAAACCTTGAAAACCCTATATAAAACCCGTATATAGCCTATACTGATTGCTGACTCCTCACTCCACTTAACTTAGTGGCAAGTCATCAACAACTGCCAGGCTAAAACCAGGCTTACCTACTAGCAGTGTTGGGGATTAAATAATTGCATGCAATTAAATTACAAATAAGTGCAATTGTAATCCATTACTGTCACTGAGAAAAAAAGTATTTAAATCACAGTTACTGATCAAAATGTTTGGGATTAGGAAAACAGTTACAGGCAAATATTCTTTTCAGATTGCCTGGTGGAGATCCCTTCTCATGATTCCTTCTCTTGATGTCTAAGTATGAACTCACAGATAAAGAAAATTAAGTAACAACGATCATGAAAATAATACATTTCTTAAATCCCTTTTCCTGAAATCTCCCACTATAAGCTGAAGAAGACCTACATTAATATACTGGTCAGAGACCCATTATGACTAATTAGTGCCGTATATACCTGGAGTGTTAGTATGCAACAAACATCATGTTTTCAGCTGCAGCTTAACTTACTTTGCTGCAGTAGCTTTGGAATAATTTGCATTTTTAAACATTTTTTTTTAATGCCAGGAGTCGCATAATAATCAGGCCGGCTCCTCAGCAAAGGCTCAGCTCTCTGAAACTCTGCTGGGTATGACTTCACTGAAGTCATTTCTTAACCCTAATGCTGAACCATAATTTTCAAAGGGGTTTTCAAAAATGGAGCCAATGTACGTATATGCTTGAAGTGTGGTGTGAGGTTATCGATGGGAATGGCTTGGATCCTCCTCTGCTTTCTCATTAACTCTCCTCTTTCCTTCTCCTTCCGCTCAATGGCCCGACTCTGCACTCGGTCTCTGGTGTATCGAAGAGCAGACACACACACAATCATGCACACACACACACACACTTGCATGCAAGAAGTCTGTTTGCATACCAAAAGCATACTTTATAGCTCAAAGAAAATGAAAGCTGTATTAATTATAGTGTCTTACGTTTGCACATGCACACACACACACACACACACATACACACACACATTCAGAAAAAGGGATAGAGAGGGAGGGAGCAGTTGTTTTATGTTTTTCCTCTGCGTCAAAGGAGACAGAGTGTGAGAATGATTGAGTTTCTCTGCGTCAGGGAGAGAGGGAATGAGAAATAGCGCAGAGGGAGAGAAAGAGTGCACTGTCTTCCTTCTTTAATGTGTGTGTGTGTGTGTGTTTACGTGTGTGTGTGTGTGTGTGTGTGTGTATCTGCGTGCGTGTCGTCTACCCAGTATAACGCCCCCTCTGTGTCCCTGAGTCACTCACACACACTGAGACTATTGTCAGGACATTGGGCGAGGTGCCCCAAGACATTTCTGTGACACTGTGTCTGTCACAGGGGTGATAGGGCTGAGATGGGGTTCACTCGCACGCACGCACACACACACACACACACACACACACACACACACACACACACACTCAGAAATATCCAATACTCATACACACATATGCTGTATTATTATTATAGGTCATATGTAGATGGGTGAGTTAATGTGGTCTTCTCCTGGAGTGTGTGTGTTTGCACTCCTAGCCTACCTTATAGCCTATGTGTGTGTTTGTGTGTGTGCTTATGACTGTGTTTGTGTGGTGAGGCCTATGCGGTGTACGTGTTTGTTTGTGTCTGACAGCACATTAGGCAAAGCTATCTTTAACCTTGTAAAATGAGTGACACTGATTCTAAACTGACAGGATGGATTTCAGTTTGCTGTGGCGTTCCACCGTGTCAGCCTCTGTCAGCTCAGCCCGTCCGCCCATTTTACAAAAGACAGGAGCGCCACAAAGGAGACAGAGTATATGCGAGAGAGAGAGAGTAAGGGGACAGAGATGACAAGAAAATGAGAGAGATATAGAGCAAGCTGAGGTCAGATATGATAAATAAAATAGTTTTGAAAGTGGAGGCGAAAGAGCAGTTTTTGTGGAGAAAGAAAAAGAATGTGATACATAAGGTTGGGTACCAAAACTCTGTGCCAATTAGGGTTTGGCCGATGGTCTGTGTCATTGCCCATCTCCGATGGCAGACAGTCATCACCCACTGAGCCCTCTACCATACAAACATTGTGATTTAAAAGCCCTCTGTATTTTAGGTAGTGCGTTTCCTCAGAGTTGCCATACGACAGGACTTTTGTTACGTTTTTTTTTACTTGTGGGAGTAAGAAAAAGACAGTTTCTGTACATTATGTCTTCATTTCCCATGTTTATATTTTCTTGTTAAATCTGCCCAGTTGGGTGAATGGAAGACACTTGGTTACATTGGTGGCAGCGGTGTTTCTTTTCTGTGGGCCACCAAGTGTGTGTAATGTTAATTTGTCTTCACGGCTTAGTTTTCTCTGTATAGCTAGCCAGCTAACTTTGTTTCAAGACAGACTACATCATGGACATGTGGTGCAGACACAAAGGCACATTTAAACCCAGCACAGGCATATATGTCGCTACATGATGCTTTTTTCACCGCCCGGCTGCAGCCCCACCACCACAACCCAAACACACTACCCCATCTCAAACTTAATTTGAAATGACCTGCGTTTTCACCACAGTACCCGATTCAGTCTGAATGAGGCCTTACCCTTTGGTGCGGATGTTACAGATGCATCACCAAACCATTAGTTAACATTACAGCAACAATCTCTCTATATGGCTCTGGCAGCAGGCATCCTTCCATTAGCTAGTGGCCACTATAAATACGGTTAAAATGTCAAGGTAAATGGTCTGAAGTGTGGTTGTATTTCACTGGAAAGGATTCTGACAGCGGACAGGATGTCCAACAAATGGCTTGACAGAACTTAAAACCAAGATCAGTGGTAATGTCTATCACAACGGTGGTTACCAACTTTGTTTATTAACCTAGACTTTCTTCTTCAGGTTCTGTGCACAGACATTTAAAACGGGGCATTTGGTGCGTCATTTGACCTTTCTTCTGCAAGTGTCAAGATGAACAGGTTGTTATAATAGAGAGCTATGAAAAATAAATAAATATACATCACAACGCAGAAGCAGCACTGTTGCTGCAAATAAGATGAGATGAATGTTGGCAAAAAAAAATTACTCATTGTCTTAATGAGCTCTTAATGCCTGCAGTTTAATTCTAACGTTACAACTGCACATTAAGGAATTAAATTTTATCAAGCAGATTATACATGATGCAGTCTCATGCTGTCCCATTATGAAGGAGATGTGGAAATCACTTAAATTGTTGGCCAAATCAAAGTAAAATGAGAGTTACTAATAGAATATTTTCCATGATAAATCAATTTTTTATGATAAAGCAATTTTCTAACTTGGCAGCAAACCAGGATCAAGCTTAAAGTTAAGTGTCTGTAGTTGCGTCAGTATTATTTTAGTGTTTGGATGATCTGCTATGTAACGGTGTTAATATGACCTGAAGCAAACAGGAAAAAATGACTGCATCACCATAATTAAGTTACCATGACAATGTAATTCATACAGGTTGTGCTGCTATACTACCTGCTTCCAGCCAGGTTAAAAGTTCAACTTAAGTTACCATGGTGGTCTAGCCAGGTTACACTGAAAATAGACCCAACATATCTTGTTTACCCATTAATCTTGCTTTGTAGTACAGCCCTCATGTGATGCCAGGTGTTTTCTTCCTGTAAACCCTACACCATAGCAGCACGAAGAGGAGCTGAATAGCGGCGTTTCCTTGTACTCTGTATTTGCATGTTTTATAAGGGAAATGCATTCTTTATCACAATGGTGAGGAAATGTGCTAGCCACCTCAGTTATGGTGTTACAATAAACCAGCACAAAAAAATTACAATTACCAACATAAACCACCATGTTCTGAACAAACACATAACAAGCAGGAAGAGTAACATTTGCATTTTAGAACATAAAATAGCAAACTCAACCTCTCAGCGCTACATCATGGGAAATTATGCAAATGATGGCCATCTTTCAACATATCTACCATACATATGCATGTTGAAAGATGCCATTACACAAGTTACAACTACACAAGCTTTCCAGACTGGAGTTTAGCTTTAACAGTATAGGATGGTATCAATATTGGCAGATATCCACATTTGGACATTGAATCTGAACAGAAAAACAGTGGATTGGTACGTCTCTAGTTTAAAATCAGTTGCATGTGATGGGGGGAAGCATCTGACGACACTTGTGTGATCCAGTGCTAAGCACATCAGCTAATTGTGTGGACATCATTCTGTGCCCTTTTTTTAAAAAAAAACTGTTGGTTCAGACCTTGTTTAGACACTGGTATTGTTTTAAAAGTATCTTTTTAGCACTGGAATTGAAAAAAAAAGAAATAAAAAAGAAAACAAGTGATATTCAACCCTAGTGATACAGAGAATACAGGATGCAGTGAAAGAGAAAATATGGAGTAGGAAACAGAGGTGGAGGTGGACAGGGAGGGGTGGTGTTGGAGGGGATAGAGACCTTGCTCTTGTATCCGGATGTCTCTGAGGTCCTTTATTGACTCTGTCTATTGTTCACAGCAGCACTCCTAATCACTCTCAACAGGGAGGTTGTGTTTCTGTGTGTGTGCGTGCCTGTCCGCCAGCCTTGTGTGTAAGAGACTACGTATCTTTCGCCTCATCCTCACTTTTACTCTTTCATACACTGGCCCCCACAGTGAAGCTATTGTTCACTCTCCTCTGGTCACCCTTAATGGACAATAGCAGTGGGTGGGAAAAAGCCTGTTCCTAACACGCATACTATTAGCCTAATGGTCCACACATACACACATATACACACAGAATGGGCAGTAAATGCCATCTAAATAGCAGGCATACATATGTATGGTCTCCCTTACTCACGCACGCACACAGAAGGCTGCTTGTGCGCCACCATCCTGTTTGCATCTTTCTTAACAATGACCGCTGTCATGGATATTATAAGAGATGACTGTTTTGGAGACCAGCGGTGGAAAGCATCACGAGCGTACACACACAAACACACCAACAAAGGAGCTAATCTCAATCATGGGGCATTTGTCCGGTAAGCCTCGCTTTACGTCTCACTCTATGAGCTTTTGTTTCTGTTTTGTTTCCTCCCCTATAGACAGCCACGGCTGCACAAAAGGATAAACATTTCAAAGGCCGAACGCTGTGAATAGAGTCAGTGATTTTCAATGTGTGTCTGCAGGGTGGAGAGCCCAGATGGAGACAGGGAGAAGGGAGAAAGCTCAATGCCAGAGTGGACAGCTTGATGGTAACAAAGCTGTGGTGGATAGCGATGCAGTAGACCCGCATGCAGAGAAGCACAAATACACACACACACAAAGTACCTACCAATAAAGCACACACACGCCCAAACACTTAGAGTAACTAGTTGGGGCGTTGATAATGAGCAAGTGGCCACGGGGTTTGGCTTTAATTGCTCCCAGTAAGAGAAAGTGATTTATGGCCGGCCAGCTTCCGCAAATTACATACATACATTGTACCTCACAAAAACTGTTTATCGGGACAGGCGTGTCGGTTTGGCGGACAGCGTGGCTGGTAATTCTGCCGGTGACCACAGGGGGGCCGGCAGCAGACTGCAGCAGTGTGAAGACGAGAGTAGAGAGAGAAAGAGAGGGACCGCATAGTGCTGATCAGATGACCTCGCTGCTGCAGTTAATGTTCTCTGGTGCTCAGACACAAGGCTAAGGCTCTCCCTCGTACCACGGGGCTGCTGTACTACAAGCTATTGTGTTGGTAGGGGTGGTGTTGTCAGAGGTGTGTGTGTGTGTGTGTGTGTGTGTGTGTGTGTGGGAGGGGACAGATGGGAGGAGAAGGTGTTTGTGTGAGGGGAAAAGAAGGAGCATGACACAAGAAGAGGTATATGTTACTGAAGCAGTGCTCAATTTCTGTAATCCTCTCCTTTCTTTCTTTCTTTCTTTTTTCTTTCTTTCTTTCTTTCTTTCTTTCTTTCTTTCTTTCTTTCTTCTCTTCTCTTCTTTGTCTCCCACTTTCTTTGTCCCACTCTCCTACCCTCCCCATTTTATCATGCCCCCTCTTTTTCCACTGCCGCACTTGCCCCCCTTTCCCTCTACCTCATGCCCCCTCTCCCTCCCTCCCTGTCTCTCCCTCCCTCGCTCCCTCTCTTCTTTCTCTCTCTGCAGTGCAGCACAGTGATTATCATTCCTCTCACAGAGTCAGGCCTGATAGTCAGATACTGCTGAGCACCCTTCTACATCACCTGCTTCTAGAGGGAGCAGCGGAGAGAGGGGGAGACTGAGACGGAGGAAAGAGTGAGGGGAAGGGCTGCAGAATAAGAGGGATGAGAGGGGAAAGAGGAGAGGAAAGCAGAAATGAGAGAAGGGAGAGTGAAGGAAGGGGTGAGAGGGAGCAGAGAAATGTGGGAGGGAGGGAAAAAAAATAGGGGGAAGCGTGGAGAAGGGTGGATTGCTCTTACTGCAGAGGTGGTCCCACTGCAACATACACGCTGCATAGTTAGAAATGTGTGAATGTGTGCAAGTGTGAGCATAAGCAAGCAGGTGTGCCTAATGTGTGGATTTACGGTATCTGCGTGAGTGTGTGTTGTGGTAACAAGGCGCCTTGGCTGATCAACATCTCCCGAGTCAGACAGCTGAAGAAATGCCGCTCACATTGCTTCATCCCCGCCTGAGCCGAGTTTCAACCTGCTCCAAACCATTTTCTGCATTCTGCAAATACCACGACAGTCCACCGTGTCTCCTTTAAACAGCTTTCTTTGTCTCATCATTTCAGCTTCAGACAGGCTGTGGTCGTGTGGAGTTGCAAGTCCGTCCCTTTCATTCTCAGAACATTTTACTCCGCCACACACGCTGATTAACAGCGCTTCAAGTCCATTCTTTGTCTTTCTTTGTCAGTTGTTTTATTCATCATCTGTCGCCCGTGCTCTCCCACTTGGTCTCCCGACACTTGTCTCTACCTGTCTGCTTGACCTAATGGGGATACTGTGTAAACAGGACGTCTGCTCTCCTCAGTATAGCCTCAGGAAACTGCATTCCAACACCGCACACGTCACTCCGTTGCGGCACAAGGTCTTGAATACAGTTTTAGATCAGTTCTATATTTAAATAAGCAGTGTAAATATATCATCGTCAAATGAATTGTTAACACATCTGTCGTGTTCACACAGCCCCTGCGAGATGCTTTCTGTCAGCATATTTCACTGTTTCCCCTCCTCACCACCTTTGATGCATAACTTAACAGTCGACAGCAAAAGATTTCAAAAGATTTTTCGAGCAACTGTTTTTGAGATTTGTGGGCTAACGTAACCCAAGAACAGAGAATTTTGACCAGTTGAGTCAACTGCTTAGTGAAGGTATAGTTTTTGTTTTGTTTTATTAATTAGCCCCATTGGCACGGTGATAAAACAGAGAAGAAAAGCGATAGAAGAAAGTGTTGTAGATGAGATAAAAACACCCAAGATATTCATGTAATTTTTCGCCACTGAAGTTCACACTTAAGGTGCCTGTAAAAAAATCTGCTAAAATGATAAAAGAAGACATCTGGGGGAGCTATGAGAATCTAATACAATTAAAATGGTGGAAAACAAGAGTAAAGAACATTAAGTTATTGCAACTAATGAGACATGTCATCAGTAGAGCTACATCAGAGGTTAAAAATAAGGATTGCCCGTGTGCCTGGGCAAAGTAAAATGCCACGTTCAGCTAGTAAATCTAGCAACTCAAGTGGTAGAGATGGATTATACCATTAAACTATTTTGATAACAAATTAATGGTTAAAGTAATTTTTCATATGAAAATGGTAGCAAATGCTGTTTTCAGCCTCTCAAATATAGAGATTTCCTGCTATACCCCCTTTATTATCATATTACACTGAATACTGACAAAACAAGACATTTAAAGACATCACCTTGAACTTTGAAAAACTAGGATGGATATTTTTCACTCACACTGCAGCCCTAGCTTAAAGGTGACAATCAACTTTAGTCTTTGTTCTTATTTGATAACTGCTAATCAATAAAACAATTCGTTTAGGAGCAACTAAAAATTTACAAGCATATTTCTGATCAACTTGCACAGCTGAGCTTGTATAAGAAACATTAATGCTGAACCCAGCACATACACCTTTCACTCTGAGTATGAATTAGACAATAGTGTGAATTGATCCATTTAGTGTCTCCAAACAAAGCATCTTTACATGGTCGTTACATGACAGCACCCTGCGTTAAACTGCTCAATAATTTGAGCAGGTGAAAAAAACAGTCGATGCAAACTCATTATTTTTCAATAATTAAATAATTTGAATTTTAATAAAGTCACAGTCCTTGAGTTCACTTATTCATTCCAACATTCACTCTGCTCTCAAAAATAGGAGTACATCCACATTTGCTGGCTGCATTAGCACAACATGATTTCTAAACGGAGTCAAAACAAGAGAGCAGAAGCAAAGGTCATTTTGACTGATCAGCATTCCAGATATGAAGTCTGGACTATACCCATGTGGTGTCAACAGAAGCATATTAGTTTTCACTGTGTGTTGTGGGAGCATAGTGCAATATCACCTTACGTATCCTGCTCAGTTATAGCTGTAATATGCAGGAGACTGACATTTTATCAGTCCGATTATTTTTAGGAAGTAAATAAGGTATCACATTATGACAAACAGGATGAGGTGACATAATCTAGTGATAGTGATATCAAATTGTTGTATTGATCTTGCATTGAATATCAGATATCTTGATTACCCAGTTTTTCTGAAAGATGTGTCAAAATATTCTGTAAATATTTATTCACTTATTAATGTGGAAATAGACAACTTTTTTTTGCTTTAATTTGGAATTTGAAGTAAATGTTTATTGCACAATGTAAAGGCTATAAAATAATAACCGCATCCACATTAAGACCGTTTCTCTAAAAACCTCACTTTCACTATGTAAATCAAGTCTGCCACCGGGCACGATTTTTTCCGAGAAAATTATGTCTCCATTATAGACTAAATTAATGAACAAACTAACGCTTTTTCTCCTAATGTTTCTTTCTAACTTTACTCCCCCATCCTCCCCAATGCCAGCCTCTGCTGTAATTACTTGTTTGTGTGAAGCAATAACGTTACTCAAACAATGTTATTTCTATGCAGTGCACGTCATTACAGTAGCTTATGCTTGTTCCCAAATTCAACAGGAAAATTGTGACAATTTCAGTGCCCTTCCTCAGTAAACAGGCTTCCCTCTTCTCTCTTTCTAAAGTGGTGTTCATCATTTCTTCACGGAGCTAGGCTCTGACTCTGAGGAAATGGAAAGCGATCCGTAGGGCTGTGACGAAAACCATTTTACTGTAATAGCGTGGTCATGTGGTGCCTGCTGCAGGGTTGAACTCATTAACGAAATCATTGCCAATTTTATTTTGAAGGGTCAATCTCATGTTGATCTATTAATACATCTGTTGATCAGGTCGGTAATACACAAGTTAGGAACAGCTTCTGATTGGTTGATAAGTCAGGAAAACAGCGGGTGGGTGGCTAACAACATCAGCAGCAGTTTTCTAGATGGATAAATGGATGAATGAGCACAGAAGACATTGAGTGTTGAATTTATCATTATGAATTTCTCCAAAAACACGCTGCAGCTCAGGGCTGGATTACAAAGCTTCTAAAAGATATACCATTGCACCAGAGCTGACATTGTAAAGGTACAACACAGACTTTTAGGTCAGGTCGGTGTACTTCTGAGATAACCCTGTCAGTTTTACAGCAGTTGGGAAATAACAGATGAGACACTTCCTGGTCTTGAGAAGCTGCTGTGTATTAACTGACACACTGTAAAACTGTACTGTACATTTACTGCCAGATTGACAGTTTACCACTCTGCTCTACTGTGCTAGCAGCACTGTCACTCTCACTCTACTTTCATTCTGCACACACTCAAGCAATGCCCTCTTCCTTAAAGGAGCTGCACTACACTTATGATAGTATGCTTCATTAAAGTCCAATATAACATAATCATTAAGGCAGCCATGGTAACACCCATTCCACAGCAATATGTTGCTTTGTCACTGTGGTGGCACAAGTTTGACACTACAGCTGTTGTTTTTGCCACTGGCACAACAATAAACCCAGGGCAGCTAAAAAGTTGTGTCTATATGTTATATATTTTGTTGTGCTGTGTACTTCCATTGTCCCAAATGTTTCATACAATGGTCAAATCCAACCCCTAATTTATTCAATGTAACACTGTGTTTCTTGTTAGCTGCTAGCTGCTGTAATTTCTGGGAAAACATGGGATATTTTAGACGCGTGGAAGGAAGTCAACAAACAAGACCAAATGTAACATGAATAAAACTTTAATGTTACCTCCACGAGCTCCTCAGTCACTTCAGATTTTCAACAGCGATTGTGATAACAACTCCCATAATCCCACACTTCCTCAACATGTCAACAAATTGCGTGTTTTGTTATTGTTTAAATTAGAGAGACCCTTTGAGGCAGCATATTGTGCCTTTAATCCCACTGTTGTTCTAATCAATAGGTCATTCTTCCCTCAAGAGCTGCTAAGCCAGTTACTATCCACTTTAATCACATTGAAAAATATTGATGCTTTGCATCAAATATCATGTGTCCACAGGCTGAAATCAGGTGAAGGACAACTGGCAGGGGTATTAACATGCAAAACTACACCCCTCAGTAAACATTAGGAAAATTTCAGATGTCTGGAGGGAGTGATTACAAATAGGATTTCAGGTGTCTGCTTGATTGACATTTGGCTCATATAAAACTGTCGGACTTTTGCCTGTTTCAACATGAAACCATCAGAGAGAAAAAACACATCTTTTCTGCCTCCGGTTGCTTATTAGTTTAAGCACAGTAACAAATGCAAAGATGCAGCAAAGGAGGAGGAAAGGAAAACTGCAAGTGGGATGCTGGGTAAAGAAAGATGAAAACATAATCCATCACTTGTGATGCTGGCCAACATACGATCAGAATAGCTAACAGCATCATAACCGATGAGCATTTGTGGAATGTTAGAAAATATCATCCCTCATTCTCAGTCATTAAAAACATTTGAATTCCTTCTGCCACAGTCTGTTACATTTTTAATAAACAAAAGCAAGCAGGCAAGCAAAAAACACATATTTTATGTAATTAAAATCTAAGAGCTGTTTAGCTCAAATCTAATTATTGAACAGACAATCCCAGTTAATTTGGCTACATCCACTCTATCAAATATCAGTTCAGGAGCAAAAGGCTATCCACTGTCAGTGGATATTGATTGGACAGAAATGTTGGTAGTAGCATTAAATAAGCCATATCAGTCAAACTCCAATCATATTTTCATGCAGAAAATTAATTATTATAAGTTTACTCAGTCTGTGTTTAGTATGCTGAGTGCTGACTATAAAGTATACATTTTAGTATATTTAAAATTGAATATACAGTTGACCTTTGCATGCACTATGGTCAGCTATGGATTATGCATAACGTCTTCCTCATTCTGCTTGCATGCAAACTGGCTTTAGTGAACGTATGAACAAATCCGCAGTAAGAATATAACCACCAACCTAAGCATTGGTGTAACCAAAATACTTCTTATGCACTAAAGAGGAACTAAACAATGGAATGTGTATGTAACAAACTTATAAATAATAGAATCAGCCATTATACGTTGACTCTCTCCCTGTACCTCGATGATGTCAAACAAAAATGAGAGTGAGCAGAGAGCCAAAGGGAAATGTGGCTCTAGTCCTACAACCATATTTGTAGTTTTGGTTTATGCATAAGCCGTATCCTGTCAATTCATTATGCAGACCAGAGTGTAGCAGGGCAAAGGCAAACAAAAACACATCCAAATGTGCTCGCACATGCACAGTCAGATGTGCAGATGTTGCACGTACACACGCAAACACACATGTGTTGAATATGCAGACACATGTAACGAGAAGAGAGGGAGACTGTTAATTAACTAGAGCTCGTTAATTCTCTTTGAACCGACAGCAAGGAGGTTTACACACTAATTACCTTGATGACTGAGCCAACCTGTGCACGCACGCACACATGCACCTCCTCGCACTTCAAACGCACACACACACGTGTATTCTCACAGGCTGACATAACACATCTTGCAGGCTTTGAAAGTCTCACACTCATACACAGCAGTGAAACACAAACATAAAGGTGTGAAGTCTCACTCATACGCATGAGCATATGCACGCACACACGTGCACCGCAACACTCTTTTGCCCTGAAATGAAAGCTATATTAGGAACTTTTTTTTTCTACAGTTCCATCAGAGCTGCAGGATTCAGATGGTTAAGATTATTCTGAGTTCAGACCCATCATGCGTCTGTTTGATTCACACCGATGTGCCAGAAATAACTCCACAATACTGTATCAAGATACTCATATGCATGTACAGTTGCATTATATACACACACATACACAAACACACCCACTCAAACACACTCACTGTGCCGTGCAGATGAGTGAAGCTCCCATGTCAGTATTGAACTGTAATGGCCCGTGTCAGATTAAGGGGAAGGTTTTTTATGTCCTCCGTCAAACTCAATTAATATTCCATCAGCCATGAATTCATAGGCCACACTGGACCATAGCCAATTCATCCGTGTGTGTGTGTGTGTGTGTGTGTGTGTGTGTGTGTGTGTGTGTGTGTGTGTGTGTGTGTATGTGTATGAATGTGTGGCGACTCTCAGTAGATACTTGGGATATTTAGTAATCAGTCTTTCTTGTATTTGCCCAGCCAAATAATAGAAAGCATGCACATACTGTACACGCACAAACATGCTTTGTGCTTTGTGCGTCAGGTTAGAAAACATCAAGGTCTGCTTTGGTACAGAGGGTGTTTTGATAGAGAAAGGTAGGAGAAGGTAAAGCAGGCAGGAAATAAAAGGAGGTATATTTAAAGTATAAGCTAAGAAGACAGACATGCTAACATGCTTTAAAAAGACAGAATGTTGGAATGGGTAATAGAAGTGAAAGGGCCCTATTCAGACAGTCTATAGCACCTGGTCTAAAGTGCATGGAACAAGTGCATTTATACACAAAGGGGATGTATTTGGTCTCTTAATTAATCATAGGTGTGTTCTGGACGCAACATGAATTAAACCAATTACAATGTCATCTCCTAATCCCTTGAAGAGCCAGGTGCTTCTGTGTCTGGGACGTTGCTAAACGACAGATTCGGCGGGTTGGAGAAGCAGGGATGCTGAAATGACCCACTTGTAGTGATGCAGGCTGGGTCATAAAAATTAACATTATGATTAATAGTGGATGGGTTGCAGGTGGGTGAAATAGGTTGAAGTGTTGCTTGTTACACACACCAGATGACTGCTGTGACATTACTATGCAATGGGAGTGTTACTATATTCATTATTGAAAGTAGTAAATTGTTATAGAAAACACTCATACATTGATGCAACACACAATCCCAGTGAAATCTCATGGAAAGCTTGTGCTGCTCAGCATCATTTAAAGATGATTTGATGATTTGAGAGGCTGTTTTCAGTCATTTTAAACATTTCCATGCACACAGGACAGGACAGAGAGAACTCTCCAGAGAAAATATTTTTTAAACACTGCTGATCGGAGTCAGGATTTCTGCAGCTTATTTACTTAACTCCAAACAAGTATACTGTCAACTTCGCTGATCAGAAAATAACAAGAAAAAGCTCGGCACTGTGCTTTGCTTTGTGCAGGGTGGAATATAGAGCCAAAAGAGTATAAAGCCAAATTTGGAAAGAAAAAAGGTGAGATAACAATGGTAAGAAGCCAGACGGACAGGGCCAAAATGTGTAGAGTGTACACTAAATAGAATTTAATGACTTAAAGGTGCCAAAAATGGGATTTGGCAAAAGAAAAGAAGACAGGTTTGTCAATGAGCAAAAGACTTTGAGATAGAAAGGACAGGATGAGAGAAAAAGAGGGGAAAAAGGGGGTTAGGGAGGGTAGAGGAGTTATGGGTCAATAAAGCCTGCTGTGGGGAAGAGGAGAGGGACTCATAACGAGGTCAAGGACACATCATCGATCGGCACATCATAAAGCTGACTGGCAAGAGAAGAAGGGATGAAGGGTGGGGAGGGTGGTGAACAAAGTGAGAGGGAGGAACAGAGAAAGGAGGGAGAGTTACAGCTGTGAAGAGCAGAGTTGACTGCAGGATTGGCCGAAAGAAGGAAGGATAGGGGAGAGAAATAGAAAATAAAATTATCAGGATGAAGAAATGAAAGGGGGCAGTGCTGGCCAGAAAGAGGGTTACAGGGAAATTGAATTAGATGGAATCATGGCTGAACAGATGAATTCTGTAATAGAACACACACACACACACACACACACACACACACACACACACACACACACACACACACACACAGCAATGCGCACCAGGACTCCAATAGCGGTAACTCACTCCTTGTCTGTCAATCAAGTCCCGCCCTGTGGCATAAGTTGGATTTCTACATTCACACAGTAATCCTGTCCTCAGTTCGTGCCTCTCATGTGTTACTATTACATTTGAGTCACAGACTTAAGCAAGCATTTATGGTCCCCAGAGGATGAATCCTACTGACTCTGATGATCCCGACCTTTCCTCTAATACCACCATTGTGCAATATCTTATTGATTTATTCCTGAAAATCTTCTTGTGTGACTTTTTTCAGATAGTTGTTTATCCTAGTTAAAATTTCACAGATAAACCTGTAACATCCACCCCCACGAAAAAAAAGAGCAAAGGACGATGAGCCACCGCAAACAGAACAGAGCCTTCCGATCCAGCCCCTGTCAAGGAGCCAGAACTCCCATCATTAGAGAGATTCATCCTAATGTTACGAGTTTATGTGCATCACTGTACTACCCCAAAGTACCACAATCCCAAAAATACCTTTGCAAAATACTGCTGGACTGTAAAAATGTCAATGACAAACTTAAAAAAAAACATGTTCTGATCAAAAAGGTCACAAATGTTGGTCCCTTAAAATAGCAAACCTAAAAAACTACTAAGTAATGGATGACGAGATATTAGGATTATCTCTTAGCACTAACTGCAGCACATATGAACGTCACAAGCCACAATCCTACAACGCCCCAAAATGGTTACACACATGCAGGGAGCATGAATTTAGCAACACTAACACTAAACAATAGGAGTGTAAAGATACATTGATCTGGATCAATATATTGATTCAGTTCAATGACCCGCTATAATTGATGCATAGTGAAAATATCGATCTATATCATCACCTTTAAGATATACCTATATACTTTTATTTTGAAATTCCCATGGCATGTCTGGGTCATTGATGTCTGGAAGAGTTCAGTCATAACACTGTACATGAAATCATAATTTCCATGTTTTGTTTGTTTAGTTGTTTGTTTCTTTCTTTTTATTTGAGAGAAATACTGAATGCGCTAAATTAACCTATGATATCATCTGATATCGATCACAGACCCCTGAATTTAATCAAATCGAAACTGTATCATTGCAGACTTTGTTATATCATATTGTTGTTCAAAGAATTGATATAATATTTAAACAAGCTTTCCAGTTGGGTAAAACTGACTGGATATGAATACAAACACAGTCCATTAACATCAACTGACACAAAACTTTCTGCCACTAAACTGAAGTTTAGTTTCAGTCTCATGGAACCTTACATGGGTAACGTGCACTTTGCGATTACAGCTATGTTTGCATGCTATAATGCTAAACTAAGATGGTGAACATGGTAAACAATATAACTGCACAACATCACCATGTTAACGTTGTCTTTTTTAGCATGCTGACATTGACATTTAACTCAAAGCACTGCTGTGCCTAAACACAGTCTCGGGGAGCTGCTGTAGACTCTTGATTAACAACACTTACTGCTGCTCTGAAGTTATTTCCAGAATCCTCAAAGACTCTTCTAACCATCTGGATGAATAAATATTCTGTCTGTTGAACAATAAAAACAATCCTTAACATGTTTCTCAGGTTGTGTATTTCCTCTTTGAGGTAGCTGAAAATGACCTGAAAATACTGCTTTTGTAAAACACAAGCAAAATATGGATGTGCTAAAACATAAAATACTGGAAGGTAACGTCAATAAATACCAATATAACTGGCAATAACTGCTTTTATTTTGGTTCATGTTGGAAAAATTGAGCAAGGAGATATGCCATTTCCAGCTATTATCTTTGAAACATTCGTTATAGATTAAAAATGACTGTGCAAAATATGGAATATTTTTTTCTTCCAGGTGGTTAGAAGAACTTTCCAGGATTCTGGAAATAGCTTGAGAACAGCAGTAAATGTTGTTAAATGACCTTCTGGCTTTTTCAAAGATCGACAGGTCTTTTAAAAATCAGATCCATAGCCCTGTGAGTCAACTGTAATGATGTTACATGAGTGGCAGAAACCAGGGCTAATAATGATCCACTATCCTGCAGTAATCTCATTTTCTCCTTGTTTTATATAGTTTCTCTGAACAGAAGGCTGGAGAGAGGAAATGCGTGTTGAGACATTATGTCTCTTGTTGTCTTGTGATCAGAAATAATTATCATTTTTACAGCATTATTATCATGAAATAATTATTCTGTGATCATGAATAAACATTCTGCCATGATGTTGATTTATTATTACTCTATGATCTTAAAAAAAACACTTTTGACAGACTGTTAAATCAAGAAATAGAGGGATTATTTTCTGATGTAGACATCTCTGATCTCGATAAACAAACTTATTATGGTGAGATCACACAATTAACTTTTTTAATGTCTCATCGCAATAAAGCAGATATGATCTTTACCCACTCGGGCTCTTTATACTCAGCCCTGTATACTTTGTCACCCACTTTTTCCTCTCTGTGCCATCGCCCCTAGTCTGAACGAGTGGAAAAGAGGTTGGACTGCTTCATCTGAGCTACTGCTCTAAAAATACATTTTTCTCTCTCTGTGGAGAGCTAAGATGAAGCCACTGAGATTCCAAGAACTGCCGCTATTCCATTAGACTCTAATATCTCCTCCTCTACCTCAGCCTTGCTTGTGCTCACCATCCCTGACGTGTGAGTTACTTTCTCTCATCCCTCTTTCATCTGAGCGTTGTTAAGAAACGGCAGAGGAAACAAGTGGCCCGTTAATTTCCCACTTCTGCTTAATTAACTTTACTGTGTTCCTGTCTCCTCTTGTCTTGTGTGTTCCACGAGGTGAAACGTTCAAATGCTCTTCTTTCTTTGGGTGTTTAGAGGAAAAAAGAAGAATTAGTTCAGTTTGGGCTTTTATGCCGGCCGTCCATCAGTTTTCCCTCCAGATTATCCTGAGGCGACGATCCGCGCTGAAGTTTTTCCGCCCTAATCTGCGTCTTCCCTCTGTTCCCCTCACTTCCTCTCCATACGCTGCGTGTTTCAAAGCAGATCTAAATTGAAAGGGTTGTAATTTTGCAAGCAGATAAATGAGTATGAGAGGAGATAGGAGGGGTGTTGTATAGAAATGGGCTTCCTGGTGCAGAGTGATCCCTTCAGGCCAGACGGAGTCATTTAACTCTCTCTGATATTCTCTCAGCATGGACTTATTACAGTCTTTTTTTCTTTTTTTTTTCCTCTCTCTACAGTGAAAACTGGTCCACTAACTAGACTGGAGTGATTTGTGTGCTGGAATAGCAGCAGGTGTGATGCTCAGTTTGAGTGAATGATGTGAGTTGTTACTGAATCACCACCATTTCCACTGAAGGACTGGGAGATTTGTCGCTGTACGTAAAATGTCCTGTTTGTTTGTGATGACAGCGATGGGTGCACTGTACAAATAGAAGGGGTTCCTCTTCAGTTTTCCATTCAGATCCCAATTAATTTCAACATAGTAGTTGGTAGTTTTCCTTGGGCCAAAGTGAAATAATAAGAAGGAAAAAATGCCAATCAAAATCACAGCATCGTCCAGAGTAAACTAAAAATAAACATTAGAAAATATGTGGAATTATTTTGCAAGCTAAAGGGTAAACCATTATAAACCAAAAACAAAAAACTGTCAAAAGTCATAAGAGCTGAAAGGATCAGGCTAATGATATATTTTATTGTTAATAAACTCAATGAAAAAAAACAGAACCAAAAAGGCATTACTCTGCCTCGTAGTAGTTTACAGCTTGCCTAGACTGTCTGTGGCACTCAGCCCCAAACCCATTTATTCTCTCTGAACATGTCAGTCTTTAAAAGGAGGTCACAAATATATTAGAGTTTCTTTTTTTCCACTGGTTAAATATTTTCTTCAAACAGTTTGACACTGTATTTTTTTTTTTTTAGCAAATTTCCCTCACACAGAAGAAAATAGTGTTTCAGTTGGGAAGTATTTTCAGCTGAGGATTAATACACATTTTGTCAGTCTAGTGAGTTTTTATAGACTTAACCATTCTGTATACAGCAGCAGGACAGTGTAATTTGGATCAATTGAAAAGAAACCACAGTCATTGTTTTGCAAATCAATCAAAGTCTTAGGGTAAGTCTTTGCACCCAAGTCCCTAGTCAACTTGTGAGTTCTGCGTCAAGTCCAAAGTCAAGTCTGAGAAGCCAAGTCAAGTCCCTAGTCCAAAACTTTGTGTTTCAATGCCTAAACGTGTCTTAAAGTGCTCCTAACCAATGTAATGGCATTTTAACAACAGAGCTTCGACTTTCTGGTCTTTGTGCAACAGGAAATGTCGAACAGTCGGAAGTTGTTGTGCCTCCGTGTGTCATTTTCGCATGTTTTGCTTACTGCAATTTGTTTTTGTTGACCACTCTTGGGCTCAGATCCCAGAGAGGATGTGTCCACCCCAACTTCTGGAGATCATGAAGTTGTGATGGTGTAACTAATTTTACCATGAAAAATTACAGCCCTACCATAAAACACCTACTTTTAGAATAGAGTTTGGTTTAACAGTCTGTCCACTTGAAAGATGGACAGGAGCAGATGGTATTTTAACATGAATAATCTGCATAAATTGAGCTGACATTCCCTCTCCTGCAACTTGTTTGGATGCTGTCAGATTGGTTAGTAGATTCAGATTGGTTTGTGGCACACTTTTAAAATACTTTTTAAGGTGTCTTGATGTAAGGTATCAAGTATTTCCATTGTCAAAAGTCCAGGTGAAGTCACAAATCATTGGTGTTATGTCCAAGTCGAGTCTTTTTTGATTTTGTCAAGTTGCGACTCAAGCCTGACTGGAGTCCAAGTCATGTGACTGAAGTCAACACCTGTTTGGAACATGTCACCTATTGCAACGGTGTGGCACACGGATGTTTGCTGTTTACCTGACAACAATGGAGATACAGTATATCAAGCTTTGAATAGACAGACAAGACTTGTTAATACGATCAGTACATTGCTGTTTTTTCACAACAGGATTTGCAGACAATAAGAAAAATATACAATATCACTCTTGAACATTCTTCACTTGTTTCAGTGGTAACAAGTCAATGTTTTTGACAGCGGACTCTTTATTATCCAACCGCTACTAGTGGGCTCCATCCCAGCTGAAAAATTAGTGTCTCCAGGCAGGCCAGAGGTTTGTAAACATCAACCATGTCCAGCTGCATTAATCTAAACTGGGATTAAAAGCCAACTGAAAACTTTGAAAGATGCCATGATTGGTTGATGACTATTACCCTGCATTGTAGCAGCTAAGCTCATAATCAAGGCGAACACGATCAGATAATCTCAATATGTCTTTGCAGACCCCAGCCCACCAGCTTAATCCCAAGATTTAGAATCTCAGATTAGGAATCCTGGATGATTAATCCCATATTGTGTGTGCATGTTCCCTGCAGGGGACCCTTCGCCGGGTGACCTTCTCCGTCGTCAGCCAGCCCCAGGATGGCGGTTGCTATGACAGTGGCCTGGAGGACTCGGAGACGCCGAGCAGCAAGAGTTCATCAGGGCCGCGGCTGGGAGCCCTGCCACTGCCTGAGGAAGGCTACGAGAGAACCACGCCAGAGGGCAGCGTGGGGGAAGAGGAGCATGTAGAGAATGGTCAGAGCGACCACACACACACACACACACACACACACACACACACACACACACACACAATAAAAAAAACAGACAGACAATAAAACTTTCAGAATTGTGGTCAAGAGGCTCTCTGATACCTTTACTTACATACTTTCTCTCTCAAAACTATATGTACTCTATTCTGTGAAAGGCTTGAACATGTTTTGATTCTACACACACTCTCAATCACACACAGGCACTTTGAAACCTTGACTGGTGGTCAAGGTCTCAGGAGTCCTTCCCTCTCCTCACATGTGTTTTTGTGGGGAATGTGTTTTATAGAATAAAGCATTGTCCTGTATATATATATATGTGTATGTGTGTGTATGCATGTGTGTTGCGCACAGAGCTTTTTAGAAAAGCTAATGTGTAGTGTACGTTGTGCCAGAGGCTCATCCGTGGCCTTGGCGTCAATCAGCAGCCCGAATCTTCCCTTTCACCAATGAAATTGCATTTTTACCTTTTTTTTTTACTGGGTCTTTGTCAAGGATGGAGAGAGGCAAGAAAGGGCTTTTTTCTTCTTTCCTCTTTATACGGTCATGCCAGAGCTGGAACAACAGAAGCAACACATGAAGGTCACTATGACCTTGGTGAATGACTGACTGTACCTCAGGGGTTAAATGCTGATTTTGCACCAGTGTGTGAAATCTTTAGAATGTTGTGGAGTTTAACAAGTTTTTGTCACGGTCAGATGGAGAGAGGAATTAAACAGAGAATTCATTGTCTCGGTTATAATTATACTGGATAATTATGTGCTTGTTTGGTTTCACATGAATCTCCTGCTGCTGCTGCACACTGGCAACAAATCTGGAATTAGTCTTCAGATTACAACAGAATATTTAATTTCTTGTAGCCCATTTAAAGGTATAGTCCAAATTATTTAATGTGGGGTTGTGTGAAGTATAGATCGATATTCAGTGTATTAGTTGTCACTCAGCACACCCTCAGTTTGGAGAAGCAGAGAGGGGCTCCAGCACTGATGCTAAGCCATGCACTACTGTGGACAGCAACGTACAAGAGGTCCACCTAAAAAAATCTCTATCAGTGTAAGTAAATGCTCTATTTAGAATATTTCCCCTGCTTTACCTTGCTTTCAGATAGCCTTTTTCAACAGGACATCACAGTTATATAAGCTAAATATTGCTCCCTCCAAACTAACCACATTCAGTGAATGAAAACATCATTTTACGTCATTTAACCTTGCAGAACAGAAGAGTTGCTGATCTACCATTGTCTCAGTCTGTTAGTCTGTTAGTGTGTTATTGTGTGACTTCTGTGAATCCAAACTAGCCTTTTGAAACACCAAAGTAACACAATAGCACAAACAAACTAACAGACCAGGACAAAGGTAGAACACCATCTCCCATATTCTGCAAGTTGAAATGACTGATTTCATCCATGGAGTTTGGTTGGTTTGGAGCAAGCAATTTTTGGCTCATATAACAGTGGTTTCTCTTTATAAAAGGTGGTCTGATGGCAAAGTAAAGCGGTAGAACTTTTCTAAAAAGGAGCATACACTTAAATTGATATTGATTTATTTAGGTGGACCTTGTTTAAGTGGCTAAAATACCTTTTGTTGCTGACCCTGTCCACAGCAGTACATTGCATAGCTTCCATGCTGATGCCCCTCTCTGCTTCCCCAAACTGGAGGCGTGTCGACCAGCATCTACTGTAGGTAACACACTGACTATCAAAAAGTCCCTCATACAACTCCACATTAAATGATCCAAACTATCCCTTTAATTCAAGTAAAGCAGAATTTAGAAAATCAAACTGTGAATAAATGTATTGTTTTCAGTTGCTCATTAGATTTGTCGGGTATGTATCACATTACCTGTCACATGACACCTATATAGTTTCTGTAATTGAAAGGAAATCACGTTAACCTCATCTATCATTATTATAAGCCCTGTCTGAATTTAACACTATGTAAGTATTGATTCATAAATGATTGGTTTACACAGATAATGACCATAACCTTTGACACTTTACCCTGTAGGACATCAGCACGAACTCTCTGGTGGCCTCACTAACCTTTTGAACCTACGCTCACTGGAAACAATAAGGCTGATGTTTAACTTTTTTTTAATCTTTTCTGTACATGTAAAGAAATGTTTATTTGTCAGTGAAATTTCTGACAATTATCTCCCTTTGGCCTCGATAGCTGTTTGTTTTGACCTCACCTTTCACCTTTTGTGTAATGCTGAGCACAGCTGGGGCTTTTTATGAAATGTTCTTTTGAAGTCAGCAATTTCCATTTTGTTTTAACAGCATTTTTCTTGCCTTTCTTACTTCTTTCATTTTCCCCCCTTATAACCTTGTTCTCCATTTCTTTTTAACTGCTTAAAAAGTCATAACCAGTCTTCCTCACTCATTGTTCAGTCATCTCTTCTGTTGTACTGTGTGCTTTCTTTTCTCAGTTGTCTGTTCTTTGGGCATTGTGGCAGCCTAGTGGTAAGGACACTTACCTTACAATTGCAGAATCTGGTTGGGTACCTTTGCTCTATGTCATAAACAAGTGTAAACCCATCATGACATCACCCATTGGCTTGTGGACTGCCATTTTGAAGCCTCCAGTTTGGCATTATGGCCATCACCATCTTGGTTTTTTGGAACCAGAAGTGACAAGTGCGTGGAGATGATGGGTGATGTACTGCGAATTGGACGGTGTTTGGTTTTGGCTTGCATGTTCAGCAGGAAAAAATGGCAGCCTGCCTGGTCACACAGTTTCTTGTGTTACAGTAAAACGGTACACAAAATATGTTCCTAGAAACATTTTGGGTAAGAAATAGGCAATGTAGTAACACAGTCATAATCCATATTAAATCAGCACTGCCTAGTTTGACATTTTGGTCAAAGATTTGTGAGCCCTGAGTGTTATGTTGGATGGACTCACTCACAGAGAAGGATGTCATTCTTGTAGCTGTTAAATTTAGAGAATATTGTAAATCCAAGATGAATTCATGGATTTTTCAGCACAGTTAGTCTACAGACGTTTCAGAGCTGTGGTTTGGGACACACATTCTAACTTGAACAAACTTCAGTCAGATAACGGATCAATGAGACAAGTAGACTAGACTTACATATTCAACTAAACAACCTCTCTGCCCTGCAGTGGGATGGAGAGGGAGGATGGCAGGTTATCTAGGGGGATGTATTTGGTCATTTTGCAAACTGCTCTTCATACCCTTCTGTCTTTCCCTGTATTTCCTGTCTTTTTGTTATGTCTCTACTTAAAACCATCAAATGAAGGTAGGAATGTCAGCAAATGTAAATTTCTTTCTCTTCTTTTCCTCTTTTTTGTCTTTTTCATATGTCCAGATGCCAGACAGCTCCCAGACGTAGCTCTGACAGGAAAGTGTACCAGGGAGTGTGATGAGTTTGGCCACTCTGACACTTGTTGGATGCCCGTTCGCCCTTCCCCTCGCCAGCGTCAGCGCCATGGCAGCGACCCCCCACGGCTTTCCACCTTCGCTCCGGGAGATGATAACAACAATCTCCGTGGTAACGACCATGAGAGTGATAGCGAGAGTGCAGGCAGCGCAGGGAGCTCAGAACCCGGGGTAGTCGTCGGCGGAGAAGGTCAAAGATTACCTTTAGCCAACGGGGATCCTCTCGGCACCCTGGGTAGAGGAGACCGGAACAGGAACATGGGTGATCACAACCGTAACCTTCTGAACCGCAAGATGACTTCAGCATCCTATGACACATTCAGCAGCGCAGGCTTCGGGAGACGCCAGCCAGAGGAGGAAGGAGGGGAAGGCCAGAACCCACCGGAGGTCATACCACTGACGCGAACAGGAGGGGACTACAAGACCACGTCCTGCCTCACGTTGTCACGCCGCGAGGTCTACCTGTGACAGCCTTGCAATGGAGCAATCATCACCATGCCACTCCTTTTTCTGAAAAAGAGGAATGGTAAAGACTTAACTGGCAAGTCATGAGTTTCGAAGGCCTTTTAAACCTGTGAAGATGTGAAAATGTCAGAAAAGATGTTTTCCAAAAGCTGTATATCAAATTGGAACTTTTGGATTCTGACTAATATTTATAGGCACTTAAACTTAAGCAAGGGATGGATCAACTCTTCGGGGAGCTCTGACCGGGAGTACTTTCTAAAAAAAAGTCTTTTTTTAACTACTAGTGAAAGTTGCCTAGAGGCAAATATCCCATTATGTCCATGTGGAGGAGGACAACTTCATCTCTTCTTTTTACCTGAATCTAATGCATGCCCGACCCTCTGCCACAGAGGGATCTGTGTGAAGAAGAGAGAGATTGAGACTGAGTAAATCCTGATGCTATAAATACTTCAGTTCATACAAAAACTTTCACTGAGGCTACAGCAAGCGAGATTTGGACTCGACTGGTGAACCATCTGCTGAAAAAACCACCGAGGTCTTATCCAGTCAAAAGAGACGAAAAAGAAGTAACGGGTCTTTGATTGAGTTCTTTGGATGTAATTCAAACCAATCAAACTTTCTAATGCCTAATCGACTCTATTGTAACACAAGACGGGGATATTAACCAATCAAACTGCTAATCCCGTGAATCTTAACAAGTCATAAACAGAGTATCAAAGCACCAACAAAAGTGTGGTCACTGTACAGTTACACGGTAGAAAAAAATGTGCTGATCTCAAAAATCAGGTATTGTTCTTTAAAAGCATACTTCAACAATGTGAAAAGACTTTTTTTTTTACAGTATTCAAATGGAACCACTACAAGGTTCTCATAGAGCGTCCGTAGTGCCACCGTATTCCAGCGTGTGTGAAAATACGTGTTTATTATTTTGCCTTCACACCCAGTCTGTATGTATATATTGTATGTGTGTATTTGATAAAACGGCTCTGAGGTGCTGAATGCACTCACATCTGCAGTATCCTAACAGTGTTCATGTATCATAAATGTTCTCTCACACACATGCAGACACATATACACATGCACGCATGCACGCACTTACACACACAGACCTGAGCATGCAAACACAAACTCATACAGTGCATTTACAGAATGTGAACATGCATAGGGCCACAGTTTATGACATGATTCAGTGGCTGTGTAACATAGAATATATAATAACTTGCATTAACTTTCATACAAGAGACATTAAGCACACACACACACACACGCAGCAAATTAATACATAAGTAGAAACTCAAACTCATATTAAGATGTGCGCAATGCGCAATTCATATGCACTATGTGTGTATGTGCTCTTAATCATAATTTTTTAACATATTGCCTCTCATTGAACTAGCTGTAGCATTTTGCCTGCTCCCCTCCAGCCAGTATTTAAACATGAAATGTATTTAAATAATTACTCATCTCTCTGACTGATGTGTGGGGCTACATTAAAGGGAATTTCAGACATGACATCAACTGTATGTAATGATAAGACAATATGAGAATATGAGATATTCTGCATACTGTAAGTAGGACTCATAGAAAAACCAAATTTCTGTATGGAAAAAAGGAAAAGAAAAAAGGACTCTGCATGAAAGAAAGATAATGCTAACTTTTTTTCTCTCTTTTTTAAAACCACACGCCTTTTTGGATACCACGCCTATTTGGATACATCTGTACTATATGTGTGTGCTTACGGGGGAAATGGAGATAATGATGGCGGCAAGGGAGTTAGCGTCAGTGGATTAAACTGTTCCTTCTTTATCATGGAGCAACTTCGGGGTAACCTTGGGCCTTTCTGTCACTTTCCACGGCCCGGAGTTGGCACAAAGGGTGCCGCAGGCTGTGACAGAAAAGAACACAATGTAGTGGGAGCGCAGAGTTCTGCTGCACCCTTTTCACCGCACAGTGCCAACCTGAACACACCCATACTGCTGTGCTGAACCGCACAGATAACAGACTCCTTCACATTCGTCCTTCCCAGCAGCTACTGCACGACTCCAGACACACTCTGCTGCACTGGGCTGAAGAGTGGGTGTGGATCGAGGCCAGCGCATCTTAATTCCCATCATCAGTGTGTGGTTCAGTGGTGTGATAGGGATAATAGGGTTAGGTCGTCCCTGTGGTCTTAATGAGTTTCCTTTCTCCTCTCTTCTCCTCCCTTGATCTACACTGATCTCATTAATGCCTGGATAGGCGAATGTAACACTGCTGGAAATTGCCAGTAAGTATGTCTCTTCATTTTTCTGGTTGTTGTGGATCAGATGAGGCGAAGGAGACGTGCTTGTTAAAGATGTGCTACAATTAGGTTCATAGATCCTTGCAGAGCATAGAGTTAGTCAGACAGGAGAATAACACTCAGGTAAGATGTGTGACAGAGTTAACTAACTACTTGTGGTTTTGGCCACATACAAATCCACACACTGTTGCTGCTTGACTGTCTCCTCGCTGAAAGATAACTCAGCATGTGGAAGCAGTAAAGTAGCAAATATCATATCCTCTACATTCATATTTATAGTGTTCATCAGGCTTAGAAAGGGGTGTGATTACACCTTGTATACCTATAGATACCTTCAACTTCACAACTCTGACAGAACTTCTTTCAGACCACTGATGTGCTTACTCCCTAAGCCTTCATTACCCCCAAATCCCCAACATGGCTGTTTACTGAGCTCTGTTGTTGATGGACTGTGCTGAGGATGTAACAGAACTCGAGGCCTAATGCATTAATCTGTTCACGGAGAGTTCACATTGAAAAGGGATTGGTGAAAACAATCACAACATCCTGCAGGGTACACACAGTGAGAGACAGACAGAGGGACACATGCTCTTTCTCTGGGAGAAAGAGTTGAGATAAGTGTGTCTAAATCCCTTTGGACACCGGGAAGGTCTTGAAGAACTAACGTCCACTTTGCCAGTTTTGGAAAGAGACTCTTGACACAGCCCTGCCACTGGCAGATATTTTTTTCAAACTGCTGTTTTAAGGCAGTTCCATTATGGCACCTTTCAAACCCTCCCATCTGGATTTAAGGGAACTTGCTGTACATCAATCTGTGTGGGTGTGTATCTTTTTTATACTGCACGTTTAAACATGAATATGTTTCAGTCTTCGGCAAAACAGAGAGGGGAGACAGACAGAGGAGCGTACCGTCTGAGATCTATCACCCGCTAAACGAGACATTTTTGAAAACAGACACTTCGGCGCACATCTTGTACCTGTCATCCCCCTCGTGCTGTTTCCCTTATAGCCATGTACAGATAAAAACTACACTGTAGAACAGACAACTGGAAACCATAACAGACAATGGCATGCTTAAGGTCTTCAAATCTGCACTTGAGAAAAAAATGAGAAAAAAAAAATATTTTTATTTTCCTCTTCTTGGTTTTCTTTTCTTATGGGGCTGGCTCTGTTTTCTGCTGCTCCCTACCTGTAATTACATAATGAACTAATTGCATTTGCTATGACGAGGAAGAAGAGGAGCTGTCGACGAATGGTTTGGTACGAAGATGAATCATGTAAAAGTTTGACTTTGACATTAAAAACTTCAAACACTAGTGTTTGTCTGTTAACTTTTTGATTATACATATATAAGTTATACAGTAGTTACTTCTAATGACTGCAAACAAAATTTGGTTGATAATCCACACATGGACAATAACTGTTGTGGTACCCACCCCCCAAAAAATGGTATCAATTTATGTTGTTCGGTATCATTTACAAAGGGTTTATAAGCTGTAATTAATGATTAATAAAGCATTAAAGCAAGCTAATTATATATAGATCCATCACAGTAACACTTATAAATGGTAAATTTATTTAGTGAATAGTTATTTTACTATCATCAGACAACATAACGTATTGGTTAATGATTACCACATGACTTGTAAAACTTTTCAGGAATCATTACTCTTAATTAAGGCTTCATAATTAGTTAATAAACAATCTATAAACAGTCTTTGGATTACTGTTATAAAGTTGCAACTGATGGTTATAATACCTTTCTTTAACACTTAGGTTATATTAGGTTGTGTTAAATTACGTTGTGTTACGTTGCCTAATGCTGCATTACATTGCGTTATATTGCATAGCGTTATGTTGTGTCATGTTGCATTTCATTACTTTGTGTTATGTTATTTTGCGTTACGTTACACTGCATTATATTGCATTACGCTGCATTATGTGAACTTATGTACATACTGTACTTACTTTAACCCAAAGTTTGATCTTTTCCCAACCTTACCCAAGTCGATTTTGTCCCTGTTTTTTGGAAGTCTACCCATCTGACCCATCTTTATGGTTTTTTGAATGTTTATCATGCTGTATTTATTTGAATGGTTAATTATGCCTTCTGTCACAGAACATGTCCGCCTATTAAGGCGCAGGTGTACAAACAGAGGTGGTTTTTTGTGTTTGTGGCATGGAGGAAGTGCAAGCTTTACCTTTTGTGTTGGGTCTGTGTTACCAATTGCTTCTTATTTAACTAGCTCTTTAATTCACCAAGAGAATTCCTCCAATGGACCTTTCCCTTCTAGAAAGGGGCTGCAGGCATCTGGACCAAAATTAATTTATTAACAACTAACATTTAACATTTAGAACTGCAGACTCGCTGTAGGAGCCATTTACTAATGATTAAAATTGCAGGACTGGCTTTTTGCTTATGGCTTATTAGAATGTGAAGAACTTTTGATACTTTATTTTAGCTTTTCTAACATTTACCATCTAATAGGTGCCTTGTTAGAGAATGATACCAAACTGGTGACAAAGCAGTCTCTACACAATTCATTTTAGTTCAATTCAGTGGGGCTTTATTGGCACGGGAAACAAACATTTACATCGCCAAAGCAAGAGTGAATCATTCTTGACCTTGAAAACAGAAGATGTTAATACAGTCTCCACTCAGTGCTCACTATCTTGTTATGGAGCTTTTGATAGGGGATTTATTTATTTATTTACTTATTTATTTATCTGTCAAGGTAGCAGCATGTGCAATTTCACATAAAACACTATCTCACATGTTAGAAATAGTCTTTCATGTGAAACTACATGTTCAAACTCACACTTCCATGACAACTGAACTGCTACAGAAGATCATGTGATACGGTCAAAAGCTCCCAAACAAGCGACTAAGTGGACCGTGAGTGGAGTATAATCATCTTCAGTTTCCAAGGTCAAAAATAAACCATCTAGCTTCATTTTTAAACAGTTTGAATGCCCAACCAACAGACACATAATCCTTCCATTTAGCAGAATGACACCTTGATACTCTTATTTTAATGGGTAATGTCAATTTGCACCTGGCTGACACGGTTGCTGACTAGAATATATTTCTAGAGTATCACTAAAATGTGGCACAATCCATCAACTTTATCTTTGAAAGGGGAATTTTCTGAACCGGATCCTGCTGCAAGAAAACTTTTAAAATGTAGAGAGGGCAATTTGGACTTAGACTTATCGGAAAACGCTTCAGAGGTGTTAACTGCTGCAAAGATTAGTGTGAAGGACTCAAAATGTCAAAAAAAAAGTCCTGCAATTTGTGTTCTGTTTTGTCCAGTATGCAACACTGACACCATGTGGTCATGAGTCAGTATTACTTTAGTTTTCTGCCACATGAAATGTTCTCCTCCGTTCCAAATTCACTTTGGTAGTGTGATGATGGTGTAATGAAGGATAGAAAAAGAAAAACAGAAGGTGAAGAGATCAGTTTCTCTAAATATACTTTAGAAGCCACGACCAATTTTGAAAAATTATAAATTAATTTCTTGCTATGTTCATTTAAAGGTGATTTCTTTTGAGCCAGCAGCTGCAAGAACCGGCTGCCAGTCTAATTTCTTATAAAGAATGTGCCTTCACTTCCTTATCCTCCTGTAATAAAACTGAAAGAGTTTTAATGTGGCTCAATCAGGAAATAATCATTTATGAGTAAGGCTCCTCATATTTTACAATTAATGTCATATCAGATATGAAAACGTACAATAGGTGAATAATAGGCTGCATTAACTGTACTTCAAGTGTAATTCAGAGGTGAAAATCAGAGAAAATGTAAAGGAACTGTGGCTGTCTGAATGGTTTGGATGTGATGTGCAGCTATATATGGATACAATAAAGTAATTATGGCAAAAAAAAAAAAAAAAAAAAAAAAAAATGATTTATAACAAAACCACAATGACAAATAATACCAACAGATCGGTCTCCTTTACATTTTGAGGACTATGTTCCCTCCACAGGAATGAGAAATTACATCTCTTACATAATGTGCATTTTGTACTAATTACAGGCCTATCCTTACCTCCTAATTCCACTTTTCAAACAATTACAACTTAATATTCACATCACAGATTGGATGAATTACACTGTTTGAGGAAATGATTGAAACTGTTAAATTGTGTTTTTCTAGGCTGATGGCTTATAGCGATGTCACATTTGATTTAGGGTTTAGTTGAAATGTCAATTCATGGATTCTGAGGCCACATGATTTGTATCCTTATTATCTCCAATTAGTATAATCACTTGTATTAATATGCCAGCATGTGTCACATCCAATAAAAATCTGCTTTCAACAAAAAAATATCAATTACTGACCACAGTTTTGGGTCTTCAGGGGAAAAACTGTGCGGATATTACCACCCCCAAAGGACCAATTGTTCTCCAGCCTGCAATAAAGTCATAAAAACACACATAAAAGAAAAAAAAAAAAACTAAACTACACAATAAAAGATATTAGCAACCTCCTCTGAAACATCACAAGCATCAGGTATCATATCAATCAACTTGTAGCCGTAAGTCATCTCATATAAGTGGTGACCATAAAAGGCTTTGTAAATAAATCACACAGTTTCACCAGATAAATGGACAAGGAGTTCTCTGTACTGCAAGAAAAAGAAGTCTGTTTCTTTGATCTCTTAATTAAATTCCAGGGATATACCCAGTGAATGTGCATTTTATTGATTTTGCAAAGATGGAGGAAAATGTTGCAAGGGAGGAGCCTGGTGGAGTAAACCCCAGAATGTTAACTTCCTCACACACACTGTCCAGTATATCAAATGGTCTTTGGAGTTGTCAGATGCTGTCAGGGGCTTAAGCAGACTTCTTCTCTGAGTGAGAGTGAACTGCCTTTGAATTGCCTTTACATGGACAGAAACTGAGAGAACCTTGGGCTTGTGGCTTCAAAGTGAAAAGACATAATCGTGTAATATGTTGAAATTTCCCTGTCTTACTCATTTGTGCCTATCCTGTCAGGAGGAAATGTTTTCTGATGTCCAGTCAGTTAACATCTGTAGCAGGGTGCTGCAACCCTCCAACACCAAAAGAAACGTTCAAGCAGCAGCACAGCTGAGCAGAACGCATCACAGATGTGATCAATTCTGTCAGCGCTGTGTTCCTCTGTTCAGGAAAGCCTAGCAGCAGAGCTGTAAACAGTCTTTCTCACTGATACGCCAGCCGCTTGTTGATGTGAGATTTGATCCTGCCTGTGTTGCTCCGTAGGCTGTCATTTATGTCTCTTCATCTTTTCATGGTCATATCAGCCTGAACTCATCAAAGCTGTGCCATCAGCATTCTTGGTAGGATAGCAAGAAATAACATATATACTTAAGCAGGATGACGTACGTATGTATCAACCTGCAAAGGCATGAATAACTAAAACCATTTCCAATTAAAACGGCAGTTAAATCTTTATGAAGTGAAAGAGGGTGTTAACCATAAAATATTTGGTCATAGGTATTAACTTTTAGCTTGATTTTTTTTTTCACCATTAATTTGTTTGGCAGTAGACAGTGAAATTGCTTTTACAATAATATGTGAAGACTTTATTGGTCTAATTAAAACTAGTTAAATGTTTCTGATTATGTTTATGCAGTTCTGCATGAGCCCGACTTATGTTATTAATGTTGAAAGTGTTGGGATGTCTATTAGAGGGGCATCATTATTTATATCTGTATCTGTTCAACTAACAAAATGATTTATTTTTATATTTGTATTTAGATGGAAGACCAGAAGTTGGTATGGTTTATACTAGAAGTCACATTAAAGGGGCAATCATTTTTCTGTCTAACCTAATATTCATTGGCAGTAGATTTAATATTGGCATGTGATTAATTATGTACTTTTCATGTCTCTCACTCGCTTTTTTTTTATCTTAAGCTGTAAGTTCTGTAAGTTTAAATGTTTGAAGCTCATTACCACCTCCCCTTTAACTGGAGGGATATCGAAAAATCAAATCAGAAACTGAAGAAAATGTTTTATTAATCAAAAGATTTGGTTTTGCATTGGAAATAGAAACTCTATAGTAAAGATATACAAGTATATAAAGATATCTTGCATTAAATCAGAGATAGATGCTAACTATGTCAAGCTAATCATGGAGCTGACTTCTTTCAAATAATAATGAGCAACCTCAGATAGAAGTAATACCTGTTTCCATCACACCATTTGTGCTTTACCAAATAACATGCATCGTGCATCCCTAATTTTTCATGTAGTATTTAGCATGCAGATGTACGGGCCATGGGGTTTTTGGCAGGAATAGATCAAGGAAGACTGAAGTTTCCAGTTCATTCTAGTGGAATTCTGTAAGACAGGCAATTTTGGACAAAATGAAAATATCTGCAAGAAATGAAATGATCACATTTAAGAGTGAGGGAGGAAAATGCACAGTGCAGTATTTGTTGTGGAGGAGAACAGGTGGGACAGTTCTTCATGGGGATAAAATAGAAACAGCTAAATAAATAGGAAAATATCATTGGCAGCTTTAACATTACATTTTGAGGGAACACATTTATGTGCTATCTTTCTAAAGGAGTTTTAAAATAAAGAAACAACAGCTGAATTGATTAGAATGTAATTCATTTTTTTTCTTTAACTTCAAACATTCCGCGTGAAATGTTGATGTCCTCACTGTTCACTGATGGGTACTAATGAAAATAGGCCACTAACTGTTATAACTTCACCAAAAAAACACAGATGCACTGGTCACGTCAGTAAAAACATTATTATTAACATTAACATGTCATTAACATTAACATTATTACCTCGCCTGTGAACATGAAGTCATGTCAGATAGATTTTCGTTAGCTGTGGTGGTTGTGAAGAATGAAGAAAAACCTTCCATGATCCCACACTACTTCAGATGTGATTAAACTTTATCTTTTGTTGCTGTTTTAATGTGACAGAGATCCTTTGACAGAACTTACATACTGTGTATTCGACGGTCCTGGAGTTTTTTGGACATCAAAACTTTGATGCTCACTAGAAGTCACTTCAACCTAAATAATATTACATTTCTAGAGTCACAAATTCTTACCATGATGAGAGCGACAGGCCAGTTTAGTGTATATGAAAATGTACTGTATACATTTACATGGTACTTTTCTAGTTTACTGACCACTGAAAGGAATTTACAACACATGTCAACATTCACCAGATTTTTTTCAAAGCGATTTTGACATGAAGTATTCGGGTAAACACAGGTGTCATCAATGATACTAATTAAGGTTCCATTCCATTAAGGTCAAACAGAGTCAGGCTGCCACTATTGTACATGTTGGCTCACTGTAAAGGCTCTGCTACACTAAATAGAATGGGAAATTAATTAGTATCATTGGTAACACCTGTGTTTACCCTATTATTTCATGCAATATGGCTGCTGTGAAAAAGGTCTATTCACACACACATTCATACACTGATGGCAGAGGCAAGGTGCCAACCAGCTCATCAGGAGCGATACAGCACTTTCTATCCAAAGCGCCCCGCCATCATGATTTTATGCTCACCCATTCATGCCCACACTCACACGCTGATGGCACCGCCATCAGGAGCAATTTGGGGTTCAGTATCTTGCTTAAAGACACTTCAACATGCAGACTGGAGGACACAGGGATCGAACCACCAATCAGGTGTCAAAGACATCATTGTAAAGCGTGAACTTGGGGTATACACTTTACAAAAATGTGAAACTGGCAATCCAAACTATTGAATTACTTTCCATTTTAGAGAATTACTTTACCATTTGTCCAATTTCTCTGTCATATATTTGTTGGCTTTGTTTGTGGCATTTCACAGTTTTCATCTAATCCTCTGGCTTCTCTGTCCTCATAAGTAAGTTTGAGACAGTGGACCTCAGAAAGTACCAAAGATCTATATGGATATGCGTGTCTGTGTGTGTGTGGCTGATGACCTGCGGGTGCTGTGTGATTTGCTCTTTCAAGTGATTGCAGAGGTGTGTCTCATCTGCTGATCAACCGATAGTTGACGGCTTCTAGCTTCTAATGGACCAGAGACAAATATCACTCTGTGCCTCTGGTCTCTTGATGTTTTCCTCGATGAGTGCACAGTTCCTCAGCTGTTGTTTGGTTTAACTACAAATTGAGAAAGTTTTTGGCTGTTGTGTAGACATGAGAGCTTCAAGCTGCAGTTGTGACAATGATGATTCGCAGCTATTAGGCAGCTCAAGGCTATAATTTTGAAGCTTGTAATTACTTTTATAAACTAGTAAATAGTTGTAAATAGCACTAATAGAATGCACTTAGTAGTTTATTGGTTTTAGAGGCAGTAGTAGAGTGAGAGGCTATTTTGTTTAAATTTAGGGGGAAGAACTCTGCATGTCTCTGTAAAGATCATGTTTGACCTTAAACCAAGGTTAATTATTAGGTGAATTAAGTCAAACACAGTAAATCTTTGTCTACAGAGCAACTCTAAGAACATATGAATATGATATTAGTAAAGGACCAGTATGTGGGAATTAGTGGCATCTAGCTGTAACTTACAGATGGCAAACACCTTGCCACTTGTCAATCTTTATACTATGTCACACAACTTCCTAGAGCCTTTCTGCCAGGAACTCCTTTCTGGCAGACAGCTTTTTGGGCTTTCTGACATAAAGCTTTCTGCCAGAATGTCCTTCATCCATGTGCTGTTCTATAGATATAAATGGCTCATTCTAAGATGATGAAAATGTGACTTTTCTAATTCTCAGGTGATTATACACTAGTGAAAACATACTTATGATTATCAAATTCCATTTCTGCCAATAAATCCACATAAATCTTAAACACTGGACCTTTAAAACACTATCTAAGAGCTAACTGTAACCTATGTCAATTATGCCTTGTGTTTTAAGTAGAATTGTTACACATTAAATAAAAGCTTTTCACACCTAAAATGAACCACATATTTACTGCTGACAATGACAGATAATATTTCATGTTATATTCTGTTGACATTACTATAAAAACAACTAATTTGGAACAGCAGATACATTAAAGAGGGAAACATAATGCAGACCGATTTAGTAAATTCTAGGAGACTTGGTTGTCACAACATAGCCACATTCAGAAGAGAAATATAGCATTTGTTTATTGCATAGTAGCTGGATGCAGCTCAGATGTAGGGACCTGAGGGACCATCAGCCGTAGAAGAACAGCACAGCTGGCTCAGTAATTTGCCTGGATGCAGCCGGGCCCTCTGTTATTGCCAAACAGCAGCCCATTCCTTCCTAGGGATGGGAAGTCTGTGCATTGTTATGGCACCTGTTCAGACTTCTGTGTACCCTGAACCCGCACAGCCCCTTTGTTCCACTGTTTTCCATCTCTGTGATTTCATGACCTGATGCAGAAAATGGAAAACTTGCATAATTCCACTCTCACAACCTCAATTTTACATCCCTTTGGTTCGCTCCCAGAGCAGATGGCAGCGGCAGCGTGCGGGTCTCTGTTGGTCTGTGTGAAGGTGATGTTGTCTGAAATCAGTTCATTTGTAGTATAAATCAGAAAGTGTTCTTTTCAGTCTGTACTATAATATATCTGATGCTAGTGACCTCAAAGACATTTTACTGAGAATATCACATTAAAGTGCTATTACTATGCTTCAATGCTTGTTTACAGAACATATCTGCTATTCAATTATATTTAAAAAATCATTGTAATCTTTATACACTAAACAAAATATAAACACAGTACTTTTGGTTAGCTCAAATTTCCATGAGCTGAAGTAAAAATTCTACGATCAATGCACGCAAAAGGATTATTTCTCTCAAATTTTGTTCACAGACAAGAATATCAAGGTAAACTAACAAGAGGCAGAGCAGTATGGGTCATGACTTTGTCATCCTGAGAAAAAAAAATTGGATTTGTATCTTCATCATTAATCATGCTGATTAATCAACATTATTTAGCAAATTTTTAAAGAAAATTCAAGAGAAATAAACTTTTTGTTTGCACAGAGGACCCTTAGATGTTTTACTTCTGCTTATGAGAAATGGGAGCAAAAACAAAAGTGTGGCATTTATATTATTGTTGGGAACGTTACTCCAAGACCTTGCATTGCATCTCAAGATAATGCTTGAAAATGGAAAAAATGTATAAGGAGGTGCCTGCACAAAGCCCAAGCCGCAGCCTGTTCACCCTGCAACCGTCTGTCAAGAGATACGTCAGTATCTGCTGTGGCACCACCAGACTACAGAGCAACTTCTTCCACCAGGCTGTGAGACTCTTGATTCATCCTCTGCACTCTGCAGTGCAGACTAATGACTAATTATCTCTTCACCCATATATATCTATATGTCTATATCTATGTTTTTGTGTGTAGCATAAAGAGGCGTACAGCTAGTATCTTGTTATACAACCCATGATGAATAAATGAACCTTGTAACCTCGTATCAAGCATTAAAGATGAGATAGAAATTACATATCTAAACATACACAGTGTCAGTGCAGTCATTTTCATACACATAATTTTCCTAACATTACACACAGTATAATGTGGAGAATCGTAGCAGGAAACTACAGTAAATGAATCTTCAAGTGTGTCACAGTCCATGGATTATGCATTTTGATGTGATGCTTATCATACTATTTATGCAACTGTCGCATGAATAAAAAAAAACACCAATTTAAAACAAACTCATCTACCAAAGAGTTTTTCTCTGAGGAAACACTTTAAAACAAGTGATGCAAATCTCTGTCGGATGAAACGTGAAAATTAAGCAAAGTAAATTAGCTGTTATTGTGAAGGTCTACAACAAAAGGACGCATTCCTCTGGGAAAACAGATGTGTGTACATATACTACAGATGTTATAAATTAATTATATACGGTGTTGTGACACATTGGAAGTGAAAGCATGTTCAAATTAATAACAAGCTGACATCTACAGTATTTAACAAGACTAAAGGTTTCATTCCATTAGTGCCACTTAGAGGCTGTAATTTTCACTTCACTTGTATCAATTTGCATGTGAGATGTAAATTCTTCTCGTGTTCAGTCTCAGCTTACTCTTCTGCTCGAAAATTCTCATTATATTTTACTTGAAATACTGAGTAAACATTATAATGATTATAAAAGTAAACAACAGTAAACACTGACATGTGACATGTGGACACTGCACCTAAACAAGTCTGTCTTTATAAAAGTTAAAACGGGCACTTTAAACTCATGCAAAAAAACATATTTCCCTTCCTGCGTGAGTAAAATAGTTCTCTCATTTGTCACTTTAATGTCTGAAAACACATTATTACCCATTTAGCTGCATTCACAGTTTTGCTCAGGTAGCCTAGCTCACAACACCCTCTGCTGACCGTTTCTAAACTTGCACAGACACACTGAATTTACTACATCTGAGAATTAGATGAAAAAAGCATTAATGCTGAATTTAAAATCACATTTTTCTAGTACATTTCATCCTGGTACTTGAGTCTTGAACCATTAATGATATCCACTTCAATATTTCTGGGAGAAGCGAGGGCCTCTCCTTGCACGACAACAGATACAAAAGAATTTCATTCAAGTATTTTTCAATTAAATTTCCCAGAACAGTCTTTCTTGAAAGGAGGATGTAAACAGACACAGAAGTAAACTCACTGCCACAAAGCTTTTATAATGACAGCCCACATTCTATCACGTGAAAAAAATAGAATTTCAGGAAAATGAACAGAAAAGACTTACTGATGCCATTATGTTGACCTTTATTTCACTACAATTCAGACTGGATTCCTTTGTATTTGTTGCTTCTCCAACTGTTGTGATTGACTGATGAACAATTGTGCGGTGGGAGTATTTTTTTAGTTTTATTGCTCTGTGTGACCCTAAATCAACCCATGTTTATATGAACTGGACAGAGATAACAGCGTTCACTCTTTTATCCTCGTTGTCATCACAGACTTTACTGTGCTTAAACACATTTGTCTTTGGCATGTGAGTAAATGATACCTGTGACTAATCAGATGCAGTTCATGGCAGCCACACACTCTCTGTGGTCACACTGACCATCAAAATCACCTCGTTACACTTTTACCATTTTAATAACTAAGAGTTGTCTTTGTCCACTTAAAAAATTTTAATGTTTACAGTATTGGTTGTAGTAGTAGTAGTAGTTTAATTTGGTTCTGGTTAACAATTGTATATAAGATAGATAAGTAAGAATAAGTAAATTGAGATTTTTACACAACATGTTCTAATATGTAACACTTTCATGACTGGTTTTAAGCTTTATACAAATCAGAACACAAACAAAACAGAACAATAACAAAGGTTCCAAACAAATCATACACAGTCATGTTCATACCTCATTTTTATATTGGTTTACCGCCTTATTATTAAACTATTTTTTTTCTATTTTCAATGTGAACTACATATTCTTAATTCTTCGTCACAACTATTGTCCAACAAGTTTACCCCTTTTGGGGATACACATCTTTTTTTATTGTTTGTTCCTGCCCTTTGTTCATTTGCTCATACTGTGCGAGCTCTCTCTGATTTCAAACAGCTTCTGAATACAGTTTAGAGGATTTTTTTTTTGTGGTTTGTACATTATCTGTGCAATTTTAAAATCAACAAGATTACAAAATTTTAATGATATGCTAGTTAACAGCATGTTGGTTGGTTCATAATAATTTGATGTGTTTATAATTCGTATATCTTTCCTCTATAGCATGATTCATTTTGTATGTATTTCCCCATATCTCCAATAGCAGGTAATGTATAGGACTACAAGTGAACAGTACAGTGTATATAATAATTTCTGGTATTGGTGCAAGGCACTAGTTTTCCTGGTGTGCAGTTTGCACACACTTTGACACTAAAAGAAAATATGATGCTGCAAAATTAGAACAATTGTTTTTTTGGTTTTTTATTTATGTGGGTGGAATTACTCTGAATTGAAATTCTGCTTTAGCTTACCATCACGGGGTATGTGTTGAACTGATACCGTCCTAACTGAAGCACTTGCACAACAGCCATATAGATATAAAGTAGTAAACAGCATGACCAATGATACTGATTAAGGTCCCATTCCATTTAGTGTAGTAGAGGCTTTTTAGTGACACAACATGCACAGTAGCAGCACCCTGACTCTGTTTGACCTGAATGAACCTTAATTATTATCACTGTGTTAACACAAACATCTATTCAAGCATGAAAAATAACTTAAATCAAAATTATGGATTATTGTGGAAATTATTATCAGAGTTCTGTTAAATTGGTATGAAACTCTCAGGAATGTTTGTTTTACCATCATTTTTGACAACAGTCAAGTCTTTATTGATCATTAGTGGTTCCATTGGAGACACCAGACAACAGCAACAAAACAGAGCGGCATAGAAACACTAAATGTACCAAGAAAACATCCAGAATCCATAAAATAAAATAAAAACAGCTTAAAAAGATTCTCAGTGAGGTTTTTAAGAGTAGCAGGGGTGGGAACTGAAGCCCTTTTACAGCGGTGAGTTGAGCATGTCATTACAACAAAGATCTATCTCTGGCATGAGTGATTGGCAGAAAACTATCACACACATCATAAAGTCTTTACTGTGACACTCTATTATGAGGGTACAACAATCTAGGAATTCATTTTGCAGTCCACAGCTGTGTTTGTGTCTGTTTCATCTACTTTCACATTTTATAGGAGAGTATTGACACATTTGCATAATAGTATCTGATGGTGGAGAGGAAGTTGCATTGCTTTTATTAAAGTTTACAGTCTTGTTAAAATGAATGAATGTGTTTTGAACCTAGTAACAGCTGGCTCTATCCACAGTGAATGTCATTATGTGTTCAAAGCTTACATTTACCAGTATAAGAATACGTTTGTGTGGTTGAATACAAATGTGCCTTGAGTACAATTTTATGTGTTCCTCCATTGCAACAATACACCACGAGTAGTGCAACATCTAAAGACGTGTCCATGCAATATGTATAACTGATCCACTTGAGCCACACTGAAACAAATATTGCCGAGATGTTGAAAAACAGACGCAGGAGGAATCTGTTATTTCATCAGCTGTCCACCGGCTGGGTGGAAAGGAGCACCATGTCTGAGCAGACCCACAAGGTAAGACGTGGAACGTGAGGAAGAGTAAGGAGGAAGTCATGCTCACGGGAGAGGAGATAACAACATTATGACATAACACTGGGGTCACATTTGGGTGCTTGGAGGGGGTCCAACACCGAATCTGTGTGTGTGTGAGTGCCCTGATTGTGAGTTTTGAATGACTTGGTTGATTGTAAATCACACTCTTTGTATATTGGAAGTATTAATGTGCTTCCTCTCTGTGACCACGAACTCAAGGCAAACTGATACAAATCAAAATGGTCTAAAAAGAGCGTGTCACCATTGTACCAAAAATACAAAGGTAGATTCATTCATGCCAGTGTGCTCACACGCTCAGTCATACGCATACACTCACACACACTCAAGAGGTGAAACCCCACAACAACCACACTTTGTGCACAGTCAAGTGTTCAGCCAAGGCTGGTGATGTTGGAGCGACCACCGGGGGGTGCTACGATGCGGTGGCCAGACCGACGAGGAACATTGTCATCAATCTGCGCCCCTGAGAAATGAAGACATTATTAACATATTAGAATAAATATATTATTAAATGTATTTTATTCAGAACCTCTTCAGTGAACATATGAGGCTGTGTTCCATTTATGTTCCATTTACACATTAAAGTAACCACTAGAATTTAAAATGATAGTTTTGAGAGGCAGAGATGGGCACCAGCATGGAAGCTAAGCAATGTACTGCTGTGGATAGGGTCAGCAACCAAAGGTATTTTTACCACTTAAAAAAGGTTCACCTAAAAAAAAAATCACTTTAAGTGTATACTATATTTAGAATGTTTTCACCACTTTGTTTTGCCGCTAGACAGGCAGACTTTTACTCACTGGAAAGTACCATTATATAAGCCAAATATTGCTCTCTCCAAGCCAACCAAACTCAATTTGCAAAATAACTTATTTTACCTTGTAGGGGACAAGAGCTGCTGAACTACCAGTTCCTTGAACTGTGAGTTTGTTTGTGTGACTTTGGTGTTTCAAAAAGGCTCCGATTCACCAAAGTCACATAATAACACAAATACAAATCAACAGATCAAGACAGTGGTAGACCAGCAACTCCTGTGTTCTGTGAGGTAGAATTACTGATTTCACCTATAGAGTTTGGTTGCTTTGGAATGAGCAATATTTGGCTTGTATACTGACAGTTTTCCTTCAGAAAAAAAGCTGTCTGACAGCAAAGTAAAGCAGCAAAAATGTTCTAAATACATCATACACTTAAACTGATATTTTTCAGGTGGACCTTTTTTAAGTGGTTAAAATACCTAGTGACCCTATCATCAGCAGTACATTGCTTAACTTCTGTACTGGTTCTCCCCTCTGATTCTCAAATCTGGGAGCGTGCCGACCAGCATCTACTGTAGGCAAGACACTGACTATCAATATGTACCTCGTACAACCCCACATTTAATAATCCAAACTATACCTTTACAATGTATGTGAAATATCTTATTTTTGTTACCTGACAGGCTGAAGTTTGACTGGTGAAGATTGCGTATCGGTGGTGGTTGATGAGCAGTCGGTGAAGTTTTGGCTGACGGAGCAGGAGTAATATATTTGGGGGTAGGGACTACATCATACACAGGGCCATCATACATCCCACGGCTAACGCCCTGTTGGTCCTTCACCTGGATAGAAAATGACAAGACACAAACGCAAGCAAGGGAAACTATCACTGGATGCTGAGAGCCCATATAATCATTTAATGAAAAATATCTTTTAAATGTCACATTTTTAAAATCGTCTGGGTACTGTACCTGATTCCTGAATTTAACACGCTGGTAAGCATGGTCTGGGAAGTGCTTGCGGGGAATAAATCGACCGGTACCCTGCTGAACTTGCAGCTTGCCCTCCTCAAAAACCACCTGACCTTGACTCAACACCAGCGCTGGACCCCCACGGCACTCCAGACCCTCAAAGATGTTGTATTCTGAAGCCTGTGTGCACAGAGATAACACGTACAAGACAAAGAGCGAAGAAAAAAAAGGGGATTAAGCAGATAGACTCTTTCAGCTATTTGAACACTGACACCCTACACTGTCTCAGCCCACTGTGCTATTTCAGCAGGCATTGTTTCAGAGGACTTAATGCATGCAGTAAAATGCAGCAGTTGAGAAAATGGGGGATGAATAAGTGAGAGGCTCAGGGCATTTAGGAGGAGCGACACAGTGAATACAGGGGGATGGGTAGAAAGATGGCAGCAGAGGGGTGAAGGGGGATTATAACCCAAAGCCGGCACCAGTCTGGATTAGGGTCTTTGAGAGTGGCAGAGCAGACTGAATACATTATCCACTGTCTAATATCTTTCACTCTATTGTGTCACATTGCTCAAGGCAAATTTTCACCTCTCAGGCCATTCTGCTGAGTTTAAATGCATAATTTTGTCTTGAAAAGTAAAAGGTTGGTTCAAGTAAATTGCAAAATCCAGCAGATTTTCACACTTACCATGCAGATGGCTATGTTTTTGTTTGTCTAGGTTTTGAAATATTCCTCAGAGATTTCTGATGCCATCCCAATACACAGGGGAGAGAAAAAAAAATTTGCCCTTAGCAATTAAAACAACAAGGATTAAAACAACAGTTTCCAGATGAAACCACAGTCCTCACTGTGAAAATCTTTCACCGGAAATATTTTCTATAAATGTAATAATGCTGCAAGTGTCATGGTTGTAGGATTTTTTGGGTTTTGTCTGGCATGTTTTGTGTTTTTTCCCTGTCTCCCCTTCCCCCTCCTTTTTCTCTCCAGGGCAGTGTGTGTGTGCAGCGGCAGCAGTGATTGGCTGGCTCATCTCAGTCAGACACACCTGGCTCTCATCTACTCATTCCTACTGCAATATAAACCTGGTCAGGACGCCACTCCTGTGCTGGATTATACCGTCTCAGTCGGTAAAGTTGGGACAGCTCTTCTCTTGCGCACCTGTTGATTTCTTGTGTTTTTGGAGACTCTTACCCTTCTGTGTTTTTGTGCACCTCCAGTGAATCTTCCAGCCGTTCATGCCGCTCACGTGCTCCAGAGCTGTCGCCTGCTTGGCTTTCTGCTACGCTAGCCAGCCGACCACTGCCTGCACCTGCCCTCGCCTTTTGTTACCTTTTGTCCCGTGTGGGAAATTAACACTTTTTGAAAACTTTCTCTGACTCAGTCTCTGCATCCGGGGTCCAGGCCTTTGTCAAAACGTAACAGCAAGAACCACAAACAAAATTTCATTCACCTCCTCAAATGTTTTACAGTGGCAATAGAAATCTCAGAGATGAGAAAAACTCGAATCTGAGCAAAGAAAAGTGTAAAACCATTTGCATGGCTAAATACACCTTGAGGTAAATAAAAATACATATTTTTATGTAATTTGGGTGAACGGATCCTTTGAAGGGACAGTTCACCCTAAAATAAAAAATGCATATCTTTTTCTCTTCATCTAGATTCTTTTGGTGTGAGCTGCATAGTTTTTGAGATGTAGAAACTACTTCCTACTTAATTACCTGCCAACCATATCTCTACACAGAAGGAAACGTGCATCTGCTCATGTATGAGATGTTATAGCTCAGCCAAGGCCATTAAATGGAAAATTCAGCACTTTACATTTGTATTTCAAGAAAATGTTGATGGTAAATGACTGAGACTGAGTTCTGTTGTGGCAAAATCAGGGGATCTTCCTGCATCCAGCGATGGTCACTCAATATGAGGAAGAACTACAGGCTATTTCAGATTGGATTTCTAGTCTCCTTCACTGGGTAGCCAGGGGACGTGACGGATGACCAGATGCTAGATATTTTTGTCAGGTAACACTGTGTCTAACAAAGTAATAGCCAAACGCAAGGTGGTGATACATGGCAACATGGATGTGGGAGTCACAAGCTCTCCCACAATGCATTCTGGTATATGTTGGCACTGCTGCACAATTCAATGAGGAGGAGAAGTCAACTTGCTCAGTCAATATAGCAGCAAGGAATTTTTTGCTTAAATTGACTAAATTTACCATCAACACTAACTGGACATCTACATCAAAAGTATTGAATTACCCCTTCGATATCAACATCTCGCACTGTCATAAGTATGAGCCTTAAGGTTAGGGTTAGAGTAGATGCACACTTCCCTCTGTGTTGTGATAGGGTTGGCAGAATGAAGAAAGGAAGTAGTTCTTACATGAAATTGCTCACAACAAGGTCTGTGGATTATCTTGAGTAACTGGGTCATGATTTCTGAAAAAAAAACACATTGTTGTTGAGTTTTTCAAATGCATGTTTTGATGCTTTGAGCACTAAAAGCCAAGTGCCATCTAGTTCCATTATACTGGAGAGAAGGCAGACATCTCTACAGCCAGTATCTCCAAAACTCTGTGTTAGGGAATTCTAGGGATCATACTAAGACCTTGGAAAATTCCCTAACACTCTGCAACTCACTCCAAAACAATAATATAACCTAATGTAATAATGTATAACCTTAATTACTAGTGGCTTTGTATGTGATGTAATGCATATATTATATTATTCTGACTCAACCATGCTGCAACATACCGTTAATTGTAATGCCAGGCTTGACTGAATACTGTATTCCAGCTTAAGAGTACATTTCTCTTCACCTCCTGTAAGTTTTTTATTTTATTGTATCTTATTTCACACTGCACCACCGTCTCCCATATGGAACCCTCTCTCCTGCTGCCTTTCTTCTGCCTCTTGTCCTTTACGTGCATTTACTCTCTCAACTGATACAATTTTGGTAGATCGGTTTAGCTCTCAGAACATCAGTTTAAAGGTCCAATGTGTATGATTTATGGGGACTTATTGACAGGATATGTTAGAAATAGAATATAATATTTTTAAGTATGTTTTCATTTCATTCTTTTCCTTCTCCTCTATTTTATTTTGCTCTCACCGACTGCTGGAGTTTGGCACTGATGGTTTTGACGCTGTCAGGGTCCCAGATGACGATGTCAGCATCAGAGCCCACCGCTATCCGACCTTTGCGTGGGTACAGGTTGAAGATTTTAGCAGCGTTGGTAGACGTGACTGCCACGAACTGGTTCTCATCCATCTTCCCCATGGCCTAAGGGACAGAAAGGTGAATATTTAGAGTGTTACATTTAACTCACAGCTACACACTTAAAAGACACACACAGCACACACGTCCTCATTACTCACCACAGCCTTGTCCCAGACAAAACCCATTCTCTCCTCCACTCCATTGGTTCCCTCGGGGATCAGAGTGAAGTCATCTTTACCGATTGCTTTCTGGGAAGTGCTGTATGCACAGTGAGCACTGCCCACCACCTGCAGGTCCCCGCTGTATCAAGACAACAACATGATATGAAATCATCAGCATACCCTTAACACTCCACTGATTAACCTCACATGTCTGCAGATTTTTGAAAAACCTGTGACTCTTGCATACAAGCAGCTCAATCTTTGTGTTCTGATGATCAATTAAAGGTACAGTCTGCAATTTCTGCCATCATGCACTGTAAAAGAAAATTCAAGACCTACTGCCTTCGGTAGATTTTTGAGTTTTGAATCAAACTCAAACTCTTAATTTTTGAAAACTTGATCTGTAAACTTTTGTTGACATAATTCACTTTTCTTCTTCAGATAAACTTGAATCTTTGAATTTCAGAAAACAAAAATGCTATGAAATTGATTTGTCATTATTTGGGTGCTTGAAATTAAATGGTTGAAACTGAAAATACTAAATTATTAACCATCAATCACCTTCACTCAAATTAGTTAACTTGATATTTTTCTAATACAATTTTTATGGGTTTCTAAAACTCTAAGATCAAGTTTATCTAAAGAAGAAAAGTGAATTATCTCAACAAAACATAGTCAGTAATACTTTCTCAAAATTTAAGAGTTTGTATTGTAAAATAACATCAATTGCCATGAAAATCTGACCTGACTCTGTTCACGGACCAAAATTTTATTCACGTTACGTTTAGTATCGTCTGGTGTTTCCCATGTTTCTTCAGAACTTAAGGCAACTAGAGGGGGTAGAGAGGATATGACGCCACTGACAGGCAACCAAATGATACTCACCATTGCTGTCATGGTTTGGGATTTTAGTCAAGTTGTTTTCGGTTTTATTTTGAAGTTCTTGACGTCCCTCTTGTTTCTGTGGCTTTACTTCCTGTCTTTATCTCTTCCCCTTCTTTTTAAACAACTAACTGTTTTCACCTTCTCCCAACTGGCCTTATCTGTGTTGTTATCCCCCCTTCAGTATTTTGTGTGTGTCTTACTTTTACACTTTGCCAGTTGGTCTCCTTTTTGTCTTTTTTATACAGTGTTCAGAGTTTATACAGAGTCTGAATTTTGCCTGTTCCCTTGGTTTTCGTTGTCTTATTGGGATTCCTTCTCTGATATTGACCCGTACCTGCCAGACCTCCCATAAGCTGTTTGTTACTTGCTTCTGTCTGCATTTTGTGTCTATTCCCCTGTTTTTTCCTTGTTACCCTGCTTGACGTGAGATAGTTACCTTAAATAAAATGATGGATTGATCTGTACATTGAGTTGGAAACATTTGGGATGGAGTGAGCATACAACCTGAATATATAGGTCTAGTTTTTAGACATTTTAATGAGGAAATGTTGCTTAATATACCTTTAAAGGAAGTTTGGATGCCAACATGATTTAAAGACAAGATTCACATTCAAGCATTGATGACAAAACACAAAGACAGACATTTCTACTATTAGCCACCAGGTGTCCTCATTGAGCATGTGAGTACAAATCATGAAGTGGCCGTGGGCAGAAATCCAGCCAGCTGAACCAGTCAGAATGGTGCAACGCAGCTGCAATACCAGTCCCTAAAGCCTTAACTAGATCACATCACAAACGTCCACTGCATTATCTAAAATCAATCAATTTATATACTCTTTTTACTGCTTAATATACGAGAGGATACATTTGACATAATAAAGAGCTATTATTAGCATAATTTCTCATCCGAGGCCTTTTAGTTATTTGTTAATTACAGTGATGAGTTCATGATAGTGAGCTGTGGGATCATCACCCCACTGCCATGAGAGTGCCTATTACGGAGATAATGGGCCTCAGTGAAAATGTGAGTTTAAGTGTTGTTCTTTTGTTCGCACCTCTCTGAAAAAGAGCCTAAAAATACACCCTGTCGCTTCAGCGGGAGCTCAAATACAACAGCAGTATCACACCACCGGCGTGACAGCACAGACACGCCCTGAGAGCTGGAGTTGCAGATGAAGGGAGGAGGAGGAGGAGGTGGAGTGAGGATGAGGAGGAAGGCAGTTGGTAGCCAAGGCAACAGATGATGAAGGATTCGAGCTCCTGCGCTATTTATGGAATCGGGGACAGTCAAAAGTGTACAGCAGGATCTTCTGTGCATTTTGTGTGTGTGTGGGGGGGGGGGATGTGTGCACAGGTTTCAAGTAAGAACTCAGGTTTGGTCAGGGGCACTTTATGACTCTATGGTACTGATGAATTATCACTTAACTTACTATTCCAGATGGGGTTTACACATTTAAACTGCCCCACAAATGATTTTACAGTCCTTTATCCATTATTAAGTCTGTCCTCCTCATACACACCTTCATCCTCTCTCCATCTGTTTGTCTTTTTGTCTGTAGCTGGTCTGACATTGTGCATTACACAAGCAGTTGTTTATGGCATGAATACCAAACTAATATCTAAGGGCAAACAGTGAGCTTGGCTTGTAGTTGTCTTCTTTGTTGTCATCCAACTGATTTGCATTTCACTTTCTGCAGAGGTTAGAGCTAAATTAAGCTCACGCGCTGCCTTCACTCTGCATTAATTAGAAAAGTTTTAACATGTTCTGTGAAATATACTGCAGGCTACTTTCTGTCAGGCTTCTCAGAACATTATCATCAGATGCTGTAACACTGAAGCCTTTCATTAAAATGAGACTTTAGTGCGTTTACTTATTTTGAATTATGTGCATCCATCGCTGAAAAGGTTTAAGACGTACCAAGCCAGCAGTGTGTGGAGGTGGTCTGGGGTTGTTGGGTCAGGACTCAGGGGTGGAGATGTCACATAAGCAGCTGCTTTGGCCCAGTTCTTGCTCCAATAATGAGAACCGTCAGTGGCCAGACTAGCTGTAATTGGCTCCCCAAAAACTACAGAACCTGGATGGGAAGACAGCGGGACAGTAAAGGTCAGGTTGTGAAATGAAGATGTTGTTCATAAACACTGAAAAAGTCAATCAAATTAAGGATGTATGATACTGTTTTATGCCAATAGGCCAATATTTTCCAATCAGATTGTGGATATGGATCCTGATAGATGCACATAGAGACCATGAAATCACTCCTGTTGTGGAAATGTGGAACTAATGTGTTATTAAGCCTACTCTTATTGGGATGGCCCACTGACAGACACAAACATAAAATCAAATGCTTTTCAAAATGATACAATTAAGGACCTGATGAGCAATGGAGTGAAAAGAAAGAGAAGCTGACCTTTCCTACGGGCCTGGGTGATCGTGTCGGCTGCACTCTTGCTCATCACCTTGGTGATGTAGACAGGACAGTTCACACGGTTACCAAGAGTGATGGCACGGAACACCGCCTCAGCCTCCAGCTGCATCGACAAGGAGTGAAGAAAATATTAAAACCCATGCATGGATGGATGGATGGAGTGGTGGAATGTAACTAAATGGATTTACTCAAGTACTGTGCTTAAGTTCAATTTTGTAGCACTAATACTTTATTAGAGTCTTTTTTTTCCACTTTCTACTTCTACTCCGCTACATATACTTCTTGCTGCACTACATTTGTTTTTAGTGGTTACTATGGATGTAACAATATATTGAATATCATGATATTTTGAGAAAATAAATGCCGTACTACACTAATGCTGTACCAGACTGTGCTGATATCTACCACAATATCATATGGTTAATTATTTTTTATTTATTATTTTTTATTTTATTTTATAAAATGACTGCTACTGACTGCTACATAATTTTTTGCAACTGAACATACATAATTCAAGTGAACTGCTAAAGGCAATTCATGTCAACTACGGCAGGCTACTTTTATTTTATTTTATTAAAAAAGGAAAGCAGAAGGATGATGGGATATACATAAATTAAATCACCTCTTCAGGACGACTCAGAGGATGGCCTTCAGGTCCAGTGATTCCCATTCCGAGGATTTTGCTCTGTTCCTAAAATACAAATAAAAAGAAATATCCTCATACACACCACAGTAACTGTCAGCATTACACACATTACCTGTCAGATCATGTTTTACACACAAGTCTCATGTTTTAGTGCTTTTGTTAGTACCTCATGGCTGTAAAATTAAAATCTCATGGTCTGTCATGCTATCAAAGAAAATAACGTGTGCATTGTAATCCTAGAATGTCAGTGTTGTTGTGCTTCTCACAGCGCTGTCTGGAGAACACCAATATTTGGACCCACCCCCATACATACATTTTTATTTTTTTTACGTTACGTTTTTCATCAACCATCTCCTTATTTCCACTACCATCCGAGTTAGATTAAGAAGTATGTCATTATCATTCATCAGCACTCCGATTATAATTCATTACAGTCATTTATCTTCAAATACATCATAGTTTTTGCCATAATTGTCCCCTTAATAAGGACCATCATCTCCACGACCATGACTACCACTTTTCATCGCTGCTGTCAGCATTATCAGCACCTTCACCCTCACCATCTTAATCACCGTTACATCATCTTCATTAGTATAATAACGGTCAACAGCAATGGTGGCCTATGATAAAGCTGTCACACCCAGCAGCTGCAGCAGCAGTAACAGCAGCATTAATCCCCTCCCTGACTCTGTGAGAGCTGGGGAGTTATGTAACAAGAACATCTCTCAACTGCAGTGGAGGTTGCAGGGGACTTCAAAGGTAAAAGATTGGTTATGGTTTAGTCCAGACATTATATACTGTTAGTTATTTCAGTACAGGAAACTGCTGTGTCTGTGTCTGGAGGCTGAGTAATGACACTGACACGTTGTGAAGAGGTGTATGGGGTGCCATTTTTTGGGGTAGCATTTACCTGAGCAATCAGGTCTCCATTTTCAGCATGAACTAACACCACTGCACCCAGCTGCTTCAGGAAGGAGAAAGCCTCGTACAACTGGAAAGAGCAGAAAATCACAGAATTACATTACGAAATTAATAATTAGGGTAGCACTTTACATTACAGCTCGGGAATAACATGGTAATATTGTGGTAGTGGTTTGATAATAAAGAGGTAATAATTATACCACGTAGATACCAAAATAATAATCAGGTAAAAGGTAATTAACAATGGGTATATATGGGTAAAATTAGAATGAGGGGAAAAAACAAACAAGAAACAACAACGCAAAACAATAGTTCAGTGATATTTTGGTAACAATACTGAGTGTCGATTTGCTCATGGGTAAGAATAGCTACACAACAACTATTTGGCTATACACTCCCTTACTTTAGCTAAAGTTAAGTTAAGTACTGGCCCTGGGAGACTGAGATTTGACAGTTGCATGACATTACATATCAGCAGTACCTGTTGTTTACAGCTTTTTATTATTTATTTTTTTTTCAGTTGCATTTTGGTTAGTTTATGAAGCAATGCTACTTGGTCAGGTTTAGGGAAAGATCGTGGTTTTCCTCCACCATGTGGTACAAATAGTTTTGTTGGTTGCCATTCATGGCAGTATACACACAGATGTAAATAGCCGCATTGGCTATTCCATCTCAGGTGCAAATAGGCACACTGGCTATTCCAACTCGAGTGCAAATAGCAAGTGCCATAACAATATCATAATGTGCTAACAGTAAAGTGGTTATTTGTTTCCCATTATAACCCTGTTGGCCCTTTATTACACTGATATATTAACTTCAGTCTAATATTATATTTACCCATTGTTAATACCAAGCTACTTTGGTAAACAAACATTATGGGATTGTTGCTTCTTTATCATCAAACTATTGCCCCACTATTACTATATTATCACTAAGCTGTACTTCAATTAGTGATTATGAAACATACCTCAGAGTCGGACATCTGGTACAAATCCTTATATGCCATGTACACTTGGAAGGAGTTGATACCTGACAACAGTGGAAATTATAAATGTATTCATGACAAGAAGGCAATAAAGGGAAGCTCAGTGACAAGGTTTACAAAGACAAACTATGAGTGTAACCAAAGTAATATGTAATGAAATGCAAGAAATAAAGTCAAGATGAAGGGCAAACTTAAAGTTGGAAAATAGGCACAGAAACTGATCTACAACCTCGTCTGCAGAGCATGTTTATGTCTAGCAACTGTAGCATGAAGACTTATGACTCAGCTTCATTTCTGAAGAAAACTGGTCACACAGGCAGCTGCCTTGGCTTAGTTACTGCATTATATTGTAGCTTCCCCAAAAGAAAAGTGATTTCTTACTTAAAACAGATTACAAGCAAAATTCACACACATGCCACCATGACAGCACCGTAATGAGAACAATGGATTTCCGCTGTGACTTCACTATAAGAGGATTCCACGCCGGGCCAAATGCTTTCTAAATCTGTCCCTATTGTTCTTGTGAAATGGTTCCAAAACAGGGATGAACATGCAAGTATTACAACGATGACCACAGCTCTGAAATGTTATGGGCCAACTAAAAACTGATGTACCTTTCTCGTGCACTAGCAGCTCCAACTCATCTTTAATAGTCTCATTCCACTGGGGGATGTCTACGTGCAGGGAGTAATCGCAACACGCCTTCTTGTCTGCAGCCTCCTGCCAGCACTCAAACGCCTCCAGCAGACTATCCCCAGGCTGGGGGGTCACATGGTCGACTGAAAGGTGGGAGAGGTAAAGAGGGTTAAGATGGAAAAAGCAGTGCAACCGATTTTTTGAATGAATATGCAGTGTCCACACTAACTGATCATGGTGGTGCCCCCAGCAAGAGCAGCCTTGGTGCCCTGGAGGAAATCATCAACAGGCTTTGTGCCCAGGTAAGGCTTCATGAAGCAGGTGTTGACGTCTATCCCCCCTGGTATCACCATGCGACCATTTGCCTCGATCACCTTGACACCCCCGGGCACGACCAGATTCTCCCCCACCTGCCTGCCAAGGATAAACATGCATGTGGAGACAAAAGGGGTGGGTGAAAGAGAGGCAGAAAGCAGAAACGAGGAGGCGTGGAGACAACAAGAAAAGATGTGGTGCAGGAAAATATATGGGTGTGGATACAAAAGGGTTGGTGGAGAATGAGGAGAGCATAAATAGAATAAGGAATCATTATTGAGTGCAAAATATGCACAATACTCAAATCTATATTTTTATGCCTCTGCAGCTCTTATGCATAAGTGGCTTCTTATATACGCACTTGATGAGCCCATCCTCAATGTAGACATCTGCATAGAAAGACCGGTCATCATTGACCACTCGTCCTCCTTTGATCAACAGCCTTTCACTCTGCAGGGGAGAAGTACAGAGAGAGGGAGAGGGGCACAAAGGGAGGGAGGAGGGAGAGGTACAAGAAGGGTGTGAATTCAATCCTGACATTTTTATATATTGCACAATCTGTTATGTAATCCATTACTTTATAGCAATGTTATAACACAGTGCAGTGAATGAGGGTGGAATGAAATGCACAGTAACACACACAAGTGCTGTGCATGGGCAGAGTCTCACAAATGCTTTTATTAGTGGCTTTTGCCTTACTTTCTTATTTGCATTAATTATAATGTACAATGAGATTATGAGTAGAATGAAATTAGGGTTGTGCAATTAATTACTACATTCACAATATCACAATAATCACAATATGATAGCATTCAACATTTAAATAGCAGAAAGTGCACTTTTTTGAAAAAGGTAAAATGTGTGACAAAACTGTGCAAAATACCCCATAATCTGAAGATATCTATTTGTACAGTCTTGCAAGAATCTGGACCATGTCTGGAGCACATCTGTTGATTTTTTGATATGCTTAATACCAGGTCAAATACGCATAACCCAGCATTTGCCTCATATAGTATACTGTGTCCAGGTACATCTAATGCCGCATTAAATAAAATATCCAAACATGCCCTCATGGCATTTATTGATATTATGTGGACTATTTTTTATGTGGAGTATTTGGCTAGAATATGACAAATCCATATCATCCCTCTTTGTCACTTAAGCATGCACTTTTACAATGCAAGTTGCATTCACCCATTCACACACAGATTCATACAATAATAGCAGAGGCTGCCATGCCATGCCATGCAAGGTGCCTCTTCTCCTTGGAAACTAACCTTTAACACACGCAAAGGGGCACAAGGATATTTTGGTATGCAGAGTCAAGGGAATCCAATCAGTGGACGACCCCACTTTATCATGGCCAACCATGAATTTGAGGTATGGCATAAGTCATATCAGAAGAACATCTTAACTCCCTATTCTGATAGTGTCAAAGAGGCCCCAGTTTAGAGTTAAATTATAGGCTCCAGATTTGACATTTTGCAGTGCCATGCTAACATGGATTATATCATATATGGGTCATAGTTTGAAATATTCTGGGGTATTTTATGATAAGTACTGTAGTGCTGCAGAGCTGCCCTGGCCTATAAATCTTGCTCTCCTGTCTTCAGTGAAATTGAAAATTCTGATGCAAAATTATCACTCCCACTCAATCTAAATCATACTGCAAATACAATATCTGTCCAAATAATAGCAATATATATATCTGACTATATCAAGCAGCCCTAAGTCAAATACTGAATATGTAGAAACAAGATGTTCCATAAGCACGTTTTTCTCAGATTAGCACAAGTCCACACCCTCCACCACCATGGAGAGTGCTTGGCAACAGCATTAGGAAGATGCTATGTCTCCATGGTAACCAGTGATCATCCATGGTTCGAGATGACGGCAACTGACAGCCCTGCTGAATCCTCAGCACACTTAGCCAATAAGGGTGCTGTGAATGCAGTCTGATGCGTGTATTTATGTATCCACGATGCAATTAACTGCTTATTAACTGTATTTGTTTAACTTAATAATTTTCTAGAATGACAGAGGAGGCTTTGTGCGCAGTGCATGCTTTGTCTGAATAAGGATGCATCTTTGCACAGATCCAGTCTCACACCGTTGTGCTGTTTCATGCAACCATTGTTTCCTGTGCAGGTCCATATTCGACCGTCACGTCGACCGAGTTAATCCCTCTGACAGGCGTTGAGATTACACAACACCGTGCAGCCCTGACGAGAATACACGCTCGATCTGACACACACACACACACTGAGAATTGTCACCTGCCTCTCTGTCTAGGGTTTATTGTTACACTGCAGGAGAAACAGTAGAGGAGCCTTCTGCTCTTTGCCGCCTCACTAAGAATTTAATCTCCTCTCTCTGTGCCATCCGGCATTGGCAACAGAGATTTGCATTCAAGCGGTGGAGAAGCTTCTCCGGCCACCGCTGACTGAGCAGGCCGGCTCGCTTACCGTCAGATGGGGGATGCTGTTCTTCCCCTGGTAACCGGTGCCAGACATCCTGCCTCCGTCGCTCTGCCCCCGGGCAATGAACTCAGTAGCGGCTAGCGGTGACTCTTGCGCCCTGCGCTGCGCTCTGCGCCCCTTTGTCTCCCCCCGCTATATGTGTGTGAGTGTTACTGACTGTTTCCGTGTGTGAGAGAGACGGACAACGATGAATCCGCCGCCGTACGGCTGCGTCAGGCTGCGTGCGGCGCGCGCTATGAAAGACAGGTGACGATACTGTGCGTGCGCGCGTGCGGAAAGTGAGCCTGGAGGCGTTCACGGCACCGAGAAACGTCGGCAACCACACACACCCCCTACATCACGTGAGAGCACAAAAACAATACAGCGAGGGCTGCTGTCTGTATGCTTGTCTGTCGCTGTCCACTTCAGCACCACAGACAAGATGAGCGTCTTTTGTATCGACGTGCTGGTGCATTTGCATATTTTTGGAGAATTTTGTTTGAGCTGCGTAGACGTAACTGCAATGCAGCACAAAAGTTCGTCATTTATTCAGACTGAGGCGTTTGACTCACAATAAAAACTCCTGAGGGGTTAGAAATTAATTAGGCCAACACAACACAATTCGATGAACAAAAATAAAATATTCATATAGGCTATGTATATTTCAGTCATTAAAAACTGATAGTCGTTGATGTTTCTCGAAATAGGCCAATAGTCATCATAAAAAAAGACAATACAGAAGTAAATGTGATTCATTCTTAACTTCTCCTAATTGTATCACTAATATTTATTTTATTATCAGATTATAATCTCACTATATTTATGTATTTATTGTACATATTTTTATTATTCGAGGGTGCCTAACAAACTCGAATACTGATGAAAACAAGCTTTTAGACAACTCGTGGGGAGTCACATTCCTTTGAATGTTGATTTATGTGGCCTATCTTGTCCCTTTTCAAATGGGAAACCTGTTCGGCCATTTTAACCAAAAAAAAAAAAAAAAAAAAAAAAAGAAAAGAAAAGATACACAGAGAAAAAAAAGCCGAGGGGTAAAATCGTCAGTCCTACCTTCCCATTTGGGCTTTCCTTCCCGGGCGAACATCTGCTTTCAACAACAGGGCGTCCTCCGTCTGTCTCCCCAGGCGAGTTGCTCAGGAACCCCTCCCGGGCTTCGCCGGGCGTCTTCCCGATGGAGTCACCCGTGTCCAGGAGCCTCTCCCGGCTCCCGCTTCTCGGGGTGCGGCTCCCTTTCCTCCCCACCGCGTAGCTATCGAAGTCTATGGTCTTGCTCTCAAACGCCCCCTCCACCGAGCTGAACATGCCGAAGCTCTTCCTCTGGTTCGGCCCGGTGCTGATCGGCCCCGCCAGATACACCGGGAGCTCATCCTCCCGGTTCCACTGCCTCCTGCAGTCAGACATTGCGCTGGCTTCCACACTAGAGATTGTGGAGACTTTCCCCCCAGTCTGAAGAGATGGAGACGGCAGTGAGGAGCCTGGCTGGTCTTACGTCTAACCGGGTCACAGACAGACGGCCCCGCCTCTCAAGCGCGCTCTGATGCTGTGAACTGTGAAAAGCTGCTCTCTCTCCGGGCTACCTAAGCATGCTGCTGCCTCCTGTATCACACACACACATGAACAAGTGGAATGATGCAGTGCTCCAGTTTTAACAGAAGGAGTGTCACTATGAACTAGTTTTATACGAAGAGCCTAGTTAGTGACCAGACCTACAAAATATAAGAGGAGAGCAAGTCCGTCTATCTCTCTGTCCTTTTGATGTGGGGGTTGTGCGTGAGGAGGTCACACCATCTGCGGATTAAGCCAGCATGTGTCATCTTTTAACCCACATCTGGAGCGACAGACAGATTCATTGTAAAATAAAACAAACAAACAAACAAAAAAGTCATAATTCATAAATTCAAGGCAATTGTCTTGACTAAATGTGTGAGGTTTCTGAATCAAACTGAAACTCCTAAATTTTGAAATAAAGTTTAAAAAAAATCATATTTACCCGATTTTTTTTTTACTGAGATGATTTGCTTTTCTTATTATTATATCATAAGACACCAGCCTGGGATGAGTGCAACTTGCAGGTAAGAGTCTAGGCTGCAGCAGAGGTGCTTTTATCTCGACTGGTTAGTAGCCTGTGACCTGCCTGCTCATGAGGTGTTTGCTGATGTGAGCCGACAGTGAGAGTGTTTTTTTTTTTTTTCCAGCCAGCAACAGACTGTCCTTTTCCTGGCCCGTGGGGACACTGGGAAAGAGCGAAAGAGAGAGAGACAGAGTGGGAGCTGTCCTTTCAGTACTCGCGCAGGTGGACAGCTCCCAGAGGAACAATGCACTGTGGAACACAGCACCAACACAACACGAGGCCTGCTGGAGTGCATTACAATGCACACAGTTTAAGGACCACGTAGAATACATGTCTGGAAGCAGGTTATAAAGCACATGATATTATTATAATTAGGTAGAACTTTATGATAAGGGTAGAGATCATATGCTTCAGTGATACATAACTAATGCATTACTCATGGTAATCAAATGCATCAAGGAATGAAGAATGTATGACAAATTCTTCTTGCTCACCATTAAGAAAAGACCACGTCACTATGAGTTTATGTAATTACTTAATACTTAATGGGCCATCAATTAATTAATGTTATAATACACACAGTGTGAAAATAGGAAGAAATAGAAGTAAAAGTCCTGCATTCTTTCTTAAGTAAAAGTACTAAAGTATTAGCACTAAAATACAATTGGAGTGCCAAAATTCATGCAGATGTCCTGTTTCAGAATAATAGGGCTGTGTATTATGTTACTGGATTATAATTACTGATGCATTAATGTGTTGTGATCTTTTGTGTTGCAGCTGGTAAAGGCTGCTCGATAGATTATTCTATAATAATGTACTGTGTTTTATTAGATACGTTTCGTTTTAATAATCTGATTGTGCAAAGTAACTAAAATGGAGTAGAAACCACAATACTGACTTCCAAATTGTAGTGGAGTAAGTATAAAGCAGCAAAAAATATGGGAAATACTCAAGTAAAGTACATTTGAACAAGTACATTCAAACTGTGCAGTACAGTAGTTGAGTAAATGTCTCTAGTCACACAGTTACTCATGTTAATGTATATACCACCAAAGCTGCTGAACTCCATTAAGTTTTTTAAATCAAACTGGTGGTCAGATGCAAAAACATGTTCATATTATCATATAATCTCATGTATGAAGTAGCTGTGAATTAACACTTATTAGAGGATGATCTTATAACCTTTAATGACAAGCAATATACATAACTCGTCCTTACAGTCCTTTTTCTCATATCGATATGAGATAGTAGAGGAAACACTTGTTACCAATTATATCAATTATTATCAAGTGTTAGCTATTTTATTATTGCGTCCTACCACATCCCAGTCTTGTTGCTGACTGGTGCCATATGGGAGAGTCAGACTCGATTAAGAGCAGGCCTACATATAGTAGCTTTTGACCTGGAACCTCATAATCTACTTAAATGGTGCGACCATTCAGTTGAAATAACAGCACAAGCAGCCTTATTGGATATAAGCCACCCAGTATAAACGTGTATTATATTAATGGAGATTTTTTTGAAAACAGAAGAGAAACATGTTATTGAAATAAGAAAACGAAGTAATCTAAGAACCAATCGGATAAGTTTCCCATTTGATGGACATTTATTTCCTCCTATCAGGGACGAGTCTATTTCCAGAGGGCTGGCCATAAAGTAGTGGTGTTGTTATAGACCAGACACATGAGAGTTTGGACACAGTCGGTGTGCGTCTCTGGTTTCGCAGAGCTGTGTGGAGTACGTGGAGCTCAGCATGGACTGCAGACACAACTTTTAAATTCAGGAGGACAGTTTTTTTTTTTATCCTGAAGACATCGACTCATCTAACCACCAAATAAGGTTCCTTTATTTTGTTGAACTTAGTGCTGGCTTAGCGCAGGTTTAGTGTTGAGAATTTATTTGGTATGAAGTTCAGAGAGTTCACGTATACTCGAACGTTCAGTGTCTGCATGTTCTGTGGCTGTGCGCAAAATGAAATGAACTACAAACAGAAGCGCAGAATTTACCCTCTGTGTTTTGCAAGTTTTAAAAATTAGACAGTGGCGCATGAAGTACTGAGATTCTGTACTCAAAAAAAAAAAAAAAGTTATAGGCCGACTACAGTGTGAAATGCTCCATTAGTACCAAAAGTTCAAAATCTTACTTTGGCAGCAAAATTTACTCAAAATATCTAAAGTAAAAGTACTCCCTATGCAAAATGACCCCACTCTGTGTGTTACACAGAATGCATTTTATATAAATGATATAAATATTATTATTACTGCATTTATGTAAGTGGCATTATAATGTTGTCAAAGCAGAGCTCATTTCAGCTACTTAATAAGTTACATGCTTTATTTCATGAGAATGTATCATATTATTTAAATTGATCATGTTTTTATATGTAAAATACTTGCCTGAAAAGTAACTTAACTACAGCTGTCAGATAGTGAAGTCAAAGGTATTAGGTAAAACAGGCATAATAGGCATAGTACAAGTACTTAAAACTGCAGTACATACATTCCATTTTTTTAAGGAAAAGTACCAGTAAAAGTTTTCGATTTCAGTACCCTGATATAATTTTGGACAATAAAGTTTATTGCTAAACTGTAAAATATCCTGCCTCCATTACATATCTTACATATCTGTCACAAACGTTGGATAACCACAGTCAAGGGATCACTGCCATATTGCACAATATATATCTTTTATTATATAATTTTCTTACTCCTTGGCATTGGCCCCAAAAGTCCAATATCAGTGGGCCCTGGTTTGTTGAACTGCGTTTTTACTGCAGTGGATATCCTACAAATGTTTTATCCTCTTCCTTTTTTCAGTGTTGACTCAAACTGAGTAGCATAGGGTTTTACTGCATGTGTGTTGTCTTGTCAAAAACACCTTCTTCTTTCAAAGTGAAGGTGTCATATTTTAGGTGTAAAATATAACCAGAGGAAAGGGGTCCTCCAGTTTCTGTGTCAGTTCTGGCCAACAGTCCACCGCCCAGCTGTGTCTTCTTCGCTGATGAACCACTATTAGACATGACCTCGATTATTTTGCTGCAGTGTATGTTGGTTGTCCTTAGTTACACGATTAATTACTTGCATCCTTTTTATTGCAGGTAATATGGAGAAGGATTTCTCAACAGCCCAAACTGCTGTCAACACCCGGGGGTCATGCCCTGTACAGGATGGAGCCTCTCTTCCCTCCCCCATACAGATTCCTCCTTCAGTCGTCTCCAATAACCTCCCTGCTGCTCCCTCTCGCCCCGACAACTCTCCATCCTCCACAGAAAACGCTCTAGAACTTACGAAATTATCGAAATCCTCTCATCCATCCATTCACACCGCCTCTAAACCGATGGATCCTCCACCTCCTCTGGATGGATCAAAGTCTCCTGCTGTGTCCACCAAACCCACATCTAAAACTGTTTCCACTAAACCCTCCTCTCCAGCACCTCTTGTTACATCTCCAAATTGCTCCACTGCTCAAATCCCCAAAATTTCATCCTTTTCCAAGCTCTCATCTCCCTCCTCTACGCCAACTAATGTGGCCTGTAATACTCAAACCGATTCCTCTTCCTCTTCCTCCACTGCATCTTCTGCAATGGCTCCTGCAACTTCTTCCACCACCCCCAAACGTACCTTCGTTTCCTTGGCCAAGCGGGTGATAATGCAGGAAAGACTCAGGAAAGCCGAGGAGGAAGCCAATGAAGAGGAGGATGGTAAGAATGCATTTATTGCCAGCCTTGACAGCGTGTGGCTGATATTGTTTTCACCTTGTGATTCTGTGTGTGTGTGTGTCATCATGGCAAAATGTGGTCCTAGAGTAATATGCTGTAACAGGAGCCACTACAGAGGCAGTTTTTAATATCTTAGTAGATGCCTGTCTGCCTGTGGACATATTTTTTCGTCAACACGATAGCATCACAACATGCAAGATGCAGTCACAAAACTTTACAGATGTGACTAGACTATTGAGTACTTATGCACTGAAACATTAACATGTTGAAGGGCGTCACAGCTGGTGTGATCCCATCACAAGATGGTCCTTAGTTTTGAGTTTGGTATTAAATGACACAGCTGAATTCTCCAACCACGGGCCCATTGCTGTGTAAGAGGCGATAAGCCTTGCTCTATGTTTTGGAATGTCTTTCCATGTGTAGCAGAGTAACTCTGCCCCTGAATAAACATGCCTCTTAGCCAGAATAGGGAATTACTTTAGCTAATTTTGTTTTTCCTGACATAAAGCTTTTGTTTTTTAAATCAGCTTGGGCTGTATCTCTGCATGAAGTATAAAAAATAAAAGTAGAAATAGATAATAATTAATGAATAGTTAAATACAGCTGAATAAAAATGGTATTTTTTTAATTATCAATTGGTTCAATTAAATTTAACATTTGAAATTTAAATCCCTAGTTGTTTAATTACTGATATTGCTTAAGAAATTCCATAGAGAAGAAGAGGCTACATTACCATGTCTGACAGGTAGGTTAAGAGAAGCAAACATGCAGACAAACAGTTTTGCAGCAACTTGCCTTCCCCTTTGCCATGCATGCAACACATACCTTAGTGAAGCTTTTTACTCATGTTAGCAGCAAGACTCCAGGGATGTCAACATTGATCCGATGGTCAGTCAGTCACCACTTCAGTCCAAATTGTAAGCTCTCCACAACTATGAAACAGATTGTCATAATTTCTTCTACAGATATTCATGGTCCACAGACAATGAGTCCTAATGACTCTGGTGATTCACTTTTCATCTCATGCCACCATGAGATTCACATTTGTGGTTTTGAGTAGATTTTATCCTCTGAACTTTGTTGCACACATTCATGTTTCCGTCAGGATGCACTTTGGTGACCCAACTTTTAATTGTCCATCATCATCAATCAGTAGAGACCATCTTGTGATAGGATCACACCAGCTGCAACACCTGTCACCATTATTACACGAATACTCAGTATTCATTAACCAGACCACACCAATTCTAAAACTCGACCTTTGTTTTGATCTCAGCTACACACCTATAAAGTTTTATGACTGCATCTTGTGACGCTTGTTGTGACATTATCGCGTTAACAAAATCTGTTCACAGTTACCTGGCAAATTAATCAAAAATGCTTAAGACCTTGCTGACCATGAGGTGGATCTGGTTAACCTGCCAGAAGCAATTTGTAAGAGGACAGTTCCTCTAACTTCCTGCTGCCGGTGGGTGGCACCCTTGCTTGAACCAGACCCATCTTTGAATTTGGCCATTATTTTGATCTCAGCTACACACGTCAAGTATTGTGACTGTAAACAATTGCCAAAGTACTCAATATTGCTTCAGGGGTAGTCCCTGTTACAGTAGGTGTCTGCAGGACCAAATTTTGCCATGATGACACACACAAACCCACAAGGTGAAAACTATAACACCTGCATTGTCGCAGCTGGCAAATTTTTATTTGTCCAGTAGTCTACTTTGATTCATCACCAAATACCTGCAAAACTATTGTCATTCCCATCAGTCTTAGCCATACTTTATGTTTAGTGCTAATGAGCAAATGTTAGCATGCTAACATGCTAAATTAATATGGTAAACATGGGAAATATTATACCTGTCAAGCTGCATTTTAGCATCGTCTTTGTGTGCATATGCTGACATTAGCATTCAGCTCAAAGCAGTGCTGTGCCTAAGGACAGTCTCACAGAGATGCTAGCCTTGTTAATCTCTTTGTTCTGTTGAATCTGAACATCCTAAAGCTCTTTTGTCAGCATATATGAACTGATTAATTATGTTTTATAATTATTGAAATACTGAAATACCCATCATTGATTATTTTCTATATATTTTTAAATGATATTTCAGAGCTGCAACAAGTGAAACAAATAGTTGCACCAGCAAGAGGTTTTGCTGTGTGGCGAAGAAGCTTGACTCCTTTGCTTAAAGGACACTGGGGAGACAGTAACAGTAATGAAACCATACGCAAGAGTTCTTGGGTCTTAGGATATTTGCATAGATAGACAAATCAAAGAGGTGTGTAAAAATGCACACACTCTCACATCCACTCCACCTCTAACTTCTTGTTATTCTCATGTTACGAGATATATGTCAGGCGGGATTTGTTCACCGCTAGCTGTGAACACGTGTAAAAATCAGCACATTGACACCACGTCTTCAATTAGGTTATACTGCAGTACAACTTAAGAAGCAAGTGTATCATGTGATGCATTGATTTAGAGAGGAGTTTTTGATCGATCAAGACAGATATGTGTGTATTTAAGACATCTGGTCCTCCTCCAGATGAAGAATCAGAGGAGGAGTTGTCCGTGGAGGAGATGAAAGAGAAGGCCGAAGCCGGTGATGCCAGGGCTCAGACCCGGGTGAGTGAAAGCACATGCACACAGACTGGCACTTGGCATTGTTGTCAGTCCTGCTGGTTGACTCGGTCTGGTTGTGAGCATGTGTCTATTTTTGGCTGCTTGGAAGATGATCCCAGACTTTCAATATGATACACCAAGATATTGTCACGCATACAAATCATTATGAACACTATTACAGACTATTGCAGCACTGCACTAATTTAATACACATAATAATGAAATATTCACTTTTTCTTTACCAACAAAATGTTAAAACAAGGTACTAGCAGAAGAAAATGGGGGGTAAGAGGTGAAAGATGATCCCAGACGTGCATTTAAGACTCTCCAGCTCTGAAAGGCTAAATTCCTAAGTGGTTGGTTATGTGACTTGAACTTTCCCAAGCTATAGGTCATGTATACGCACATACGAAGCACCTAAATAACCACCAGCGCTGCGTTAAAATGTCAAAACAGCTGATCACATCAGTACTGTGGTTAGATATAAAGTACGCATGTGGAGAGGAATTAGTGTTTATTGTTTCTGTATGAGTGTAGCTGCTTTTATTTACAGTATTAGTAGTATTTACCATAGATCCTCTGTCAAGTTGAAATGCATGCTAGTAAAGCAGGTTCATGAGATCATATGGTTGTTATATGTAACAGACACAGACAGGAATATATTAAGGCTGAGCCGTTTCAAATGAAGGCAAATCTCATCCTTCTACAAATAGACCCATTTGATGATAACTGTGAGAGAGCAGAGTTATGAAATGAAAGTTAAGATTAGCAAACAGTTACTTGATATACCACTGGGACCTCTGTTACCCCATGGAGACACTGACGGCTAGAGGAACAGGGAATTATGGGTTGTGGAGTCATCTGTCGTCAGTGGGTTCCCTGAACTTTACTGTGAACTGTTTTGTTTGGAACTACTTTCTACCAAAAAAATAGTCCCAATAAAATTTTATATTTTGACAGGGACATTGCAAATACAAAGTACTGTTGAACTTTTAAGTAAATTAAAGTAAATCAAATTAAAACTAACTACATAGGTGGATTTTATTTATGTCCTTTTATGGTAAATCAACCTGTCAGTCAAAATAAAACTTTTTTTTTCCAATCAAATGGACAATCTCATTAAGGTTCTCATAATTTATATTATTTAGTATTATATTAATTATAATTTTACACCCATTACAAAGACTTAAACACTGATAGATGTAAGTAAACATATACAATGATTTATAGCATGTAACAGATTGTAATAGTATACTGGTCAAGATCACAGTAAATTTATCAACACTATTTATGAAGTAATAAACTAAATAAGTAAATCTACAATGTTGTAGGGTAAAGTTAAGGCAGTAATTCATGTAATAATGTGAAGGAATTTAGTGCTTATTTTTATTATTCCACAAACTAGTTTATATTGTTTTCTAAATATCTGCAGCTAATACAGTGCATTCAACTTTAAGACAAACTTTATGTCCCGTTGTATTTAGTAGTTAGTTGTTCAAGGCCACCAAGCTGAATGAATTTCCATTCCTCTGTGTTTCAGCTGGGTCAGCACTACATGGTTCTTGCTGAAGAGAAGGACACAGAGCAAAATAATCATCTGGCTGTTAATTGGCTGATTAAAGCTGCTAAACAGGGAAGAAAAGGTGCAGCAAGAATGCTGCAGCGCTGTTGGATCCAGAGAAAAGGTTTATATCACCGAATTCAGTGCATGCATGTGTATGTTTGTGTATTTGGTTTTGTAGTTCCTTAACTTTTCCCTTGTCCGCCATCCTCTGCTAGGAATCACTCCAGAGAATGAGGCTGATGTGCGCAAATTGTCGACAGAGAGTAGGTTTGAGCTGGCAGTACGTAAAGCAGCCATGATGATGTACTGGAAACTCAACCCAGAGAGGAAGAAGAAGGTGGCTGTGGCTGAGATGCTGGAAAATGTCGGCCAGGTCAATGCAGTTCAGGGTACTGTACACACACACACACACACACACACACACACACACACACACACACAATGACAAATATGTGGATCTGTGGATAGACACCAACAACACCATATCAAGTAGTTTTTTAAATTGTGACAACAATCCTGCCTGATGTACTACAGACTGCCCAGGATGCTGGAGCATGATGTTATATGATAGCTGCTGCTGTCAAATATATTCCCCTTTGTGATTTCAGTATTTGCAGCTGCTATGGTGAAGAATATCACATTACACCAGACCTCTGGGGGTAATCTTTGTAACTCACTCACAGTGTTGTGGTCATTCCTCACCATTAGGTGGCACTGCAAGCAGGATTCCTGCCCCAACTTCAGGCCAGACTCAGAAAGTGTTGGAAAGCATGGTCAGCAATGAGTGTAAGTATCCAGACAAGAGACAGACAGAAACAGAGATAATGTGTCTCCTTATGTAATTGCCTGCTTTGTGTCCTCTCAGCCACGCAGATGGTGGACCTGGATGGTTTTGTTGAGATGACTAAAAAGTACGCACAAGGTATTGTCCCCTCTACACCTCAAAATGACAGCCAGGTCACATCCAAGACTGAAAGCCCTGCACATCGTAACAGGGATGAGGAGGTAATGACCCAGTCAGCAACAACAGAACTTATCTGTCATCATAAGGACACAGATGTCATTCCATTTTTGATTTGAACTATTAAGACATGTGTGTGTATGTGTGTGTGTGTGTGTGTGTGTGTGTGTGTGTGTGTGTGTGTGTGTGTGTGTGTGTGTGTGTGTGTGTGATTCTGTTTGAAAGCACAAGGCTGAGCTGGTCCCATCAGGATACAAGAAGTCCCACAGAAGTTGCTGGGGTTTTGGCCGAGGTGGGATGATGCTGGCCTCTAAACAGAATGGGGCCTTAAAAAAAGCCATGGACATGAAATCACGCTTAATGGTATCTTAATCAATCCATTATCTAGTATTACAATTATTGTATGTCATGTTTCTATTTTTTGGAGGTTTTTAATCTGGTGCATTCATTACATTTTTAAGATGGGTCATACCAACAAGGATGCATTTTTAACCCAACTTAAATCGTGGCTTAACTTTAGAGCTACAGTTGGTAGAAACCCTAAAAACGGTTGATTTTTCCTCCTACCAGATGAGCAGCATGCACTTCATGCGCGCAAACAGTTTGAACTTGAATTTACTAAACAGAGATTAGTTTTTAATTGTGCAACTGCTTGATTTAGTTTTGCTAAACTCTGATTAGGACTGGTCTTAGAGTAAATTAGCTGGTCTTTGTTGGTGCAAGCCAGTCTTAATTCTTTTTCCTGGTTTTGCTTGTTAATTTCTCCAGCATCTCTTTATATCTGTCTCTCTTCACTTCAGATACTGCAGTACCCACTGCACGCCATTGTTGAGATGAAAGAACACCTGGTCGACTGGGCATCGCGGGCCGGAGTCCAGTGGCTGAGCACAGTCATCCCAACGCAACACGTCAACGCACTTATTTTCTTCTTCATTGTCAGCAACCTGACCGTTGACTTGTTTGCTTTTGTCATCCCTTTACTTGTCTTCTACCTATCTTTCATCTCAATGATCATCTGCACATTGCGTGTTTTCCAGAGCAGCAAGGTGAGGGCAGATGGCAATTTTGGAAATCCCTGTTGTTACAAGATGTTGATGTGTGTGCATTTGGTTTAAGGTTTTCACTTTACTGAAGTGGAAGAACATGATGGAAAACTTCCAACATGTTCATCCATTGTCTTCCTCTCTTTTCATAAACTTTGTCAGTGGGAAACTCACAGTAGTTACTGTCATGAAGCTCAACACAGCTGATGTTCAATGCTGCACACACTGTATTGGAAAATTTAAAATCCATTTTATTTTAAACTCTCAGCAATTTTCTCTTTCTTCCCTCCCCCTCTTTCTTTCAGACCTGGGAGAACTTCAGGGCCCTGACATCTCTTCTTACACGTTTTGAACCTGGCCTGGATGTGGAGCAGGCAGAGACCAACTTTGGCTGGAATAACCTAGAACCGTACCTCTATTTTATCCTGTCTGTTTTCTTCATCATTTTCTCCTTCCCTGTAGCTGACAAGGGCTGGATCCCCTGTTCTGAACTCTCCACTGTGGCCATCTTCTTCACTGCTGTCAGCTACAAGAGCCTCAGCCCCACAGCTGCAACATATGCAAGTCGAGCAATGATTATAGAGGTCAGGGGGCACACAACACTGCTGGAACAGTATGATCAGAATCACAGTTTTGCAGGCTTGTTTTAGTAAGCTTAGTAAGATGTTAGTAAGCCAAAGGCTTACTTAAATCTTGTTTTGGTAAGCCAAAGGTTTAGTAAAATCTTGAATATACGATTTGTATTTGATATGCAAAAACAGGAATTCTCATTTTAATGTTATTTAACCTGGCCAAGAAAATGATTGTGATATGTATCAACAATAGACTCTTCATCAATAGTAATGATAAAAATGTTTAATAAAATGTTCAGTACGTTCTCTTACATGCATTAAATGCAAACCACCATGAAAGAAATTCTCAAAAGGACAAGAAAGCTGACAGTATGGCAGTTTTTTTCAAGTCTATCGAGTCTATTACATGTGTGTCTTCATAAATAAAATGATTAAATTCAAAGTGCAGTGGTTAAATTCAAAATAAAGAGGTTAAATTAACATTTTTCTGGTCTTTATTAAAAATAGGTCAATAGAAATGTTTAATTATTATTTATATCAACTGAAATAAAACACTCTAACAAGATGCATTTTTCAGCTATATCGCTCAGTCCTAATTTAATCTCAGTCTTGAATTTTAATAAAGCAGTTCTCTCAAACTGTGTGTACTTGTGTTTTTTAAATCCAGGTAGCATCATCTCTGTGTTGCCTGACCCAGTTCTTACCAGAGCACATGACAGTGCTTCGTTTACTGGGACGCACTTTTGCCACACTGCCACTGGGGGAGTCGGTGGTGCTGAAGCTCAGTCTGCCCTGCCTACTGTATGTTTACCTCTTCTATCTGTTCTTCAGGTGAGCAGGAGCATCAGATGTCTTTGTTAAACACCAGTTCATACATTTGATTGTGTCAGCAGGCTTTAAAATCTCTCTCAACATTTATTGTGAATTGATAAATCTATGCCCTCAAAATGATTAATTTTCTTTCCTCTTCTTTCTGTCTCTTTTCACCTCCAGTATGGCCAGGATGCGTGGTTTCAGGGGGACTTACTGCTTCCTGGTTCCTTACCTGGTGTGCTTCATGTGGTGTGAGTTCTCGGTGGTTCTCCTCCAGAATTCCTCTGCTGTGGGTCTGATCCGCACCTGTGTGGCCTACTTTCTCTTCCTGTTCGCCCTGCCTCTTCTGGCTTTTGGCCTCGCAGCCATGCTCTTCATCCAACTCTTCAAGTGGTTCCTTGAGTTGGAACTGACGAAGATGATTGTGACCCTGGTGGTTTGCGCGATCCCTGTCACCCTGCGGCTCTGGACACGGTTCAGCATGTCTATCCTGGATGTCTTCCGCTCGCTGACCCAGCGCGGGCCGGTCAAACTCATTTTACTTTGCATCTCCATGGTGATCCTGTTCTTTTCCATCTATGTGTACCATGCAGAGGGACAGAAGGTGTACAACTCCACCCTGACATGGAGCCAATACAGCCAGGTGTGTGGGCCGCCTGCCTGGGAAACTAAAGGTGTGGCCCAAACACAGATCTTCTGCAGCCACCTTCATGGGCACAGAGTCACCTGGACTGGCCGTTTCAAGCATGTCCGTGTGGCTGAGACAGATAACGGGGCACAGTCAGTCATCAACTTGTTGCCAGTGTTCATGGGAGATTGGCTGAGATGTCTGTATGGAGAGAGGTATCCCAAATGTGAACCAAAGAACGTGACAGCTGCCAATTTGGCTGCCAGTTCTGCTTCATCTGCCACTCCACTGCCAATACTGCTCCAAATGCAAGAAGAAGAAGAGTTGTGTCAGATCAAGGCTCTGGCCAAACACACCTGCCATATCAAGCGTTTTGACAGCTACCGCTTTGAGGTGACAGTAGGGATGATCCGGGAAGGAATCGCGGAGGATCCAGCCAGAGATATACTCCTGATGGCCAGCCATGAGTTCAGACAAGTTCTGCTGAACCTAAACCCTGGAAACATGGTGGAGTTCAGTACCAAGCTGGAGGGCCGTCTAGGAGCCAGAGCTCCGGCCTTCGAGTTGAAGGCTATCCACTGTCTGGACTGTGTGCCCTCGCTTCTGACTGGAGGCCGGCAGGTGAAGATAGAAAGAGACTGGAGACGCACCACAATGAAAGCCCTGAAGTTCGCATTTGATTTTTTCTTCTCTCCCTTCCTGTCAGCAAAAATCACAGCCTGAAAAGATAGACAGCAAGACAGTAAAGAAGAAGCTGAAGTTGTAAGGACTGACTTGAATCTCTTCAGGAAGCCATGCTGTCTTTTTCTTCTGATGTAATCATGTTACAAATGTAACCTGTAGTATTGTTTACAAGTTGATCTAACATGGATCTACAGCTCATGTTTCTGTGTTGAAATTTCAACAACGTGATAATACCTAGAAAACGCTTTAAAGGACCAGTGTGTACGATTTAGCTGCATGCGGCAGCGAGCTTGCAGATTGCAAACATGTCATCCCACCCTCCCCTTCCAAGTGTGTAGAGAATCTATGGTGGCAGCAAAACTAACACAAAACACAAAAAGCTGTATCTAGAGTCAGTGTTTGATTCATCCATTCTGGGCCACTGTGGAAACATGGCAGTGCAACATGGCAGCGTCCATGGAAGAGGACCTGCGCCCTGTTAGATATAAATGGCTCATTCAAAGGTAAAAAGTAACAGTGGACACAACTCCAAAGCTTGACAAATATGTTGGGTGCACGGTCAAAATGAGGATCAAAAGCATACAAGCTACCATCACTCACTGATAAATAGCTAACTTGAGCTCTCAAGCTCTCTGACGCTGATGATGGCTTGGAGCTGAAATGCATTCATGTCTGTTTTTTGCCCACAGTAAACAAGTAAACTATTTGTCAGTGAGTACCAGTGTGGAATGATTTTAATCTTTCTCCAAGATAACAAAAACACAACAATTCTTATTTTCAGGTGATTATACACTACTGAAAACATACTTACAATTATTATATTCCATTTTGCCATATTCTGCCACTAAATGCATGTAAATCTTACACGCTGGACTTATTACTATACTTTTACTACTTCCTGTTTGTGCATGAGTTTACACAAAGACTTAACTGTTTCAGTTCATTTACCTCTAAAGTCGTTCAAGAATGGTCAGATGCCAAATTTGGCTTCAGTCACTTTGAATTTCAAACCCTGTTTGCATTAAAGGGACAGTTGATGTGAGCAGTTTCAAAAAAACAAAGTAGTTCCAACATGAAGCACCTAACAACAAGGTTTGTGGATTATTATGACTAATTGGGTCAAAATTTCTCGAAAGAGACATTACTTTGGGGTTTTTAAAATGTATTTTTGTGGCGGTTTCAGCACCGCAAGCTGAGTGTGATTTACTTCCATTATAATCAAGAGAAGGCAGACATCTCTACAGCCAAAACTCACAAAAAACAATCTAGATGGATAAATAACACTACAGGCCAGAGGAAATATTTCTATTTTTAATTTCAGGGTGAACTGTCCCTTTAAAACATTCTTCTACTTGTATCCAGGGTATTGCTTTCAAAAAAGCCTGTAATTTGATGGTGCAAGATTACATGCAGGGAAGCTAATGTTGGGTGCTGACTACTTCTTAATGCCTGGAGATACTGCACATTTGTTAAAAATAAAACTTTTATCACATGTCATTTATCTTTAATAGAGTACTGTTGCTGCTGTTTTTGTATTAAGGAATTTCTTACATGTATAGGAAATATGTTTGCATGTACAGTATTTGCATAAGTTTGTGTGTGTATACATTAGTGTATTTTTAAATGTACATTTATCTGTTTATTTATTGGTGGTCATTGCATAGGTTGTGTAGCAGAACATGTATATTTCTGGCTCTGTTGGCCATCATTTTCTTGCTTTGTGGTCTTATAACATTCTTGTCTTACTCTCATTTTTAATTAATAATCAGATTATCCTGTGCCTTGAGCTACAAAGAAGCTGTAGTCTCAGTTTCATGGTTTGCATTACACACTCACACACCCAAGTGCCAAACATGTCATTGCTACCGTTGGATCGTTGGCTACTATTTATGGTGTTTGCCCAACACCATGCAGTGATTTAATTTAACTAACTGGGAGAGATTCCCTCCAACCATGATTTTAGAAAAATGTGACTAGAAATATCACTTGTCCTTACAATCTGCATGTTCCTCTGGGAAACGAGCAAAATGCAAACTAAATGAATGCATTAAAAATGTATTTTTGATGTTAACTGTAGATTTACCAACAAAACATTGAACAGTGTTCATTCCGTAGAAATACTGTCAGTAGCGAGAATATTTGAAATGATTTGTTTTACTTCACAGCACATGCATTTACATGACCTTTATGTTGATAATTTAGTCACATTTGTGATTACAATATATACATCAACATTTCTAACTTTTTTTTTGTCACTTTCCAGTAAAAACCCTGTATCTCTCCAATTTGGTGAGTTTTGTTTTTTTTTCTGCTAAACTTAAGTATTAAATGTTTCTAGATGAGTTACGGAAATAAACAATCTGAAAAGCAATTTGTGAAATCTGATTATCTGAAAAATGGTCAGTTTTTCTTTTGAGATACATGAATTTCACAGGACGGTGACATTTCGCTGGGTGATCAGCATCATATAATGTTTGCACTGCATGAAAAGCTTTAAATGTGAACTCTAAATTGTAACCTCTACTTACCTGTGAAAGGGAATCATGTATACTGTGAATCTGAGTGCCTTCTTTATTTAGTGATGAGTTTATGGGAGCGTGCAATTACTATTAAAGTGCCTGACTTTCAAACAAAACCCACTGTGGTTTCCTATTAAACACAGACACGCAGACATAAAAGGATCCACACAACACTCTTTTTCTGTCCGATTTCACATTATTTTATTAATGCACATTCCTTTCATTCACCTCATTTGAGTTATGTTTTTTGTATTGTTAGATTTGTCTCTTTTTTTTTTTAAAGTATGATAGATATACACGCTAGTAGCTTTGAGTAATGGCAACATGCTGCTGCTGCTGCTGTGCTCCTGAACACAAATCCTCTCACTGGTTGTTAGGTGGTGATGGTGGTTATGATGCGATTACAACTGACCTGCTCTAAACTACAGCTCACCATGGGAGGACTGAGCCCAGGGACTTACATAATGCTTAAGGTGGCCTGTCACTATGTAAACCACTGTCTTGTGGATTTTGCTGTGTTTTGTACACCTTGTTAAACCAATCAGTGCAAGATCGTGTCTGCATTCAACAACACTGGCGGACAGTGACGACCAAAAAATAGTAGTAGCTCACAGGCTGCGAGGTGAATGTCTGAACAGTGATTTTGAAACCAAAAAGGGAGAAGACAGCAGACAAGTGGAACTTTTTTTTTTCTTTTCTTGGGGTTTAAAGTTTACACAGTGAAACTGTTGTTGAGTCAGATTTTGGTGAAAAAGTTCACAAGAACTTGATACTTCCCACCTCCATTTCTCCACCTTGTACACTTGGAATTATAAGGTTCTATCTGACAATTTTGTCAAATGGTCATTTGTTATTCGAATATTCTTTATTTGTGACAACTTATTAACATTATTGTGATTTGTTTTTTAAAGTTGTGTAGTGGTTGTCCCTTAATATTAGCAATCACTGCCTGCCAGAATAACATTTAGAAGCTAGCATTTTCAGGCTAGCGTGGTAGCTGACAATGAAAATAAATTCCTCAGCAAGATTTTAATATGTTTAAAAAAACTGAACTTGCCCTGTATTTTCTGGTGTCATCATGAGAATGTTTAACTTTACAGCTAAAATGTTAATTCAACAGCTGAGTTTTTAAAAGAACAACCAAAAAATATCTTTGAGAAACATGAAGTTTTCATTTTTTGCAATATAGAACCTAATAATTTCAAGTAGACAGCGAGTTTTTAGGATTAGAGGGTTCTATCTGCAGCTGTTCCAGAAAATACCATTTACAAATCTGAGAGGCTTTTGATTTGCACATTTAGAACACATGTAGGATGTTTGTTATTTTCATGTATGAAGGAAACTTGTTCCATGTACCATTTTTGCTGTTTGGAAAGGACAAACTCTGGAGCTCAGTGTCTCAAAACTGCTCAGAATGGAGATAGAACCTTATTATTCCAAGGTGGCGACCTGCTGCCATTCACATGTAGACCACTTACAGTGATCACTAGGCCAAGGTCACTTGAAAACAAAGCACTTCATTGTAAACAATCAAATCTTGACCGAGTCAGTCCGACACAGACGTCACCTTACTGCTGTACATCCCGGGCTTTCAGGGTCGCACCCCAGAGTAGCATGTGGCACTGTGAGGTATACGGTATAATGACATTTAGAATCTGTGATATGATAAATTCACATGACATGTTATTGTTTTAATGTTAAAGACATTCCAGCAATGTACATAATGAGCTATTGCACTGATGATATCCTCAGACCTTCAAATACACTGGACACAAACTTACTTTGATTGGCTGAATCGGCTGAATCTCATTTATGTGCTTAAATTCCATCATATTTTTGATTGTAAGATACTGTCTTTTAATTGTGCTTATGCATTATAAAATGAACACTGTTCATTTTAAATTAGCATAACACTTAACATAAATTAACTTTTGTCTACATTAGAGTTAATCACCAATCAGCCTCAATGTGAGCATATGTGACAGAGCTCAGCATTAACACACTGTCGCTCTTGTTTTCAGTAATTTAACACAGTGGTTCTCAACCTGCGGGTTGGGATCCCCAACAGGGTTACTAGATAATTTTTTGGGGTTGCCAGGTGGTTGTGGAGATGGTTAAAATCATAAACCGGCATAAACCACCATTTTCTGAGCCAAAACAAACACTTACAAAAAGTAATATTTGTTTTTTGTAATATAAAAACTTACACACAAACAGTCAATCTCATCAAACTGCAAACTTAACAAACTAGTCCTGCAAGCTTGATGGGAAATGAGGGATGTATTTTAGACTGGGTGATCTTTTCTTTTACATTACATCACCAGTAACAGTGATATAATTTGCCTTAGAATAGCTTTTATTGACTGTTTGTGAGAGTCAAAGTGTGTGCACATGAGTTCCAATTGGATACACACACACAGACACACAGAAACTCTTTGATTCTGGCACTTTTGTGCCACACTAGCTTGCTTACCCAAGCAGCTATAGCCAGTTTTGTTCGCTACTGCTTGAAACAACTTCTAAAGAGAGATGTCTTCCTAGAAAAAATACTCCAGCTGAAGGCCAACAGGTTACTGGACATCAAATTGAGCCTGTGTTTTAAGATGGGTCACCTGGAAGACCAACAGCAATATGGATATTTTGTGGGGGTCTTGAACAGCAGCCTGATTACTCACAACTCAAAAAGGTTGAGAACCACTGATTTAAGACATATGCATGTAGCCTTCAGACGGGGAAATAGCCTTAATACAGCAATCAAAGACCAAAACGGGCCTGATTTAACAAAACAGCAAGTGTTGGTTTGTTCACAGCTCGCCCCTCCTTCAGTACATCCAGTAATAGGCCTACTTATCTATGTACTGCTGCAAGAAAAAAAAAACACATCAAGTCTTTAACTGGAATAGTGTAGTTCTGTAACCTTTCTATACATGAAATTCTGGGTTCATCTGCAGTGTACTAGACAAAATGCCTTCTTTAGCTCTCTGCAACCAAAATTGGTATAGCCTTAAAAAAAAGAACACATAATATTTACAGCTAACAGTACAAAGAGTGTATACCTGTAGAAGAAGAGCTCATGTTTCAAAGCAGGAATACTGCTGCACTGTGTTTTTCTTAGTGCTGTTATTGCAAAGTGAATAGGGCAAAGATTATGGGTCATTTATGCGTGCAATCTCCAAGAGCACTGCTCTGAAGGAGAGGTTCAGCTGCTGTTGTCATCTGTTAGAGAAAAAAAAGGTTCAGAATGTGAAGAACTGTACAATAACACCGCTCCTAACGTTCCACAATAGTGAAAAAAAAATGCTTAGATTTAGATGCACTGGCTGGCAAAGTTATTTGGAATCAACAATCTGATCATCTCAAGACCTTTTCGTTTTGCAGCATCATTCCTTCTTCCATTTTTTTTGTGCCAAAAACGTACCAGAGCACATCAGTGAGGAGTGCAACATTGTGTGGTCAACAGCACTGAGTCACTGCAGATGGAGAGGTGTCCCCGCACCTCTTTTACTGCCCCCTACAGTCGGACAGATACACAAACAGCTTCAAAAAGTGAAAGTAGTGGGACCAAAAACATGTCCTGATGAGTGCTGGAGACGCCAGTTTATCCAAGTGTTGAGCAAAAATGATTATACACCCTCCTTGGAGATCAAATTAATTAACAGTCTGGTCATTTTATCATGAATCCAATCTTTTATCAGCACATACAGATGTTGCATCTCAGCATGTTGTGAAACAGCTTGGCTTCGACTTAATCTTCTCAAGCAGGCAGCCCACTCCCCATGCCTTCTCCAAGACATCCAAGTATATTTGGGTCATTGTCTGTGGCAGTCGATAGAAGCACTGTGTCGGCCACAGGCCATGTCTCTGTCACTGCGTCTGCGTCTCAGGGTTGACACGATCCTGGAAGATGTACAGGTTGTTGGTGGCTGCTATGGCGATTATATTCTCAGCTGGGTGCCAAGCCATGTGCAGGATTTTCTTGGTAAAGTCCAGGCTATCAACGCCCACATCTCCACGGCGACGCTTCCCGCCAGTATAGACCCGACGGGTCCGCAACACAGCCCGAGGCTTGCTGCTTTCTCGCCAGGCCTCCAGGGTTACGCCTCGCCCCGTCTCCCTGTCAAACATCCGGAAGAAGCTGTTGTATGCTCCAGTCATGATCACACTGAGGAAAAGAGAGGAGAGATGGACATAATAAGTTTTCTATAACACTTGCTATGACACTCATGTCTATAAAGCTTTATAACTAGGGCTGCAACTAATGATTATTTTCATTGTAGATTAATCTGTCGATTATTTTCTCGATTAATCGATCAGTTGTGTGGCTTTTACAATGTCAGGAAATTGTGAAAAATGTTGATCTGTGTTCCAAAGCCCAAGATGTAGTTCTCAAATGTCTTGTTTTGCTCAGAACTCAATGATATTCCGTTTACTGTCATAGAGGACTAGAAAATAGAAAATATTCACATTTAAGGAGCTGGAATCAGAGAATTTTGACTTTTACTACACTGGTCAAAATAGCAATTAATTGATAATCAATTAATTACTCTAATTATCCTGTGCTTGTCATAATGTTTAAGTCTAGTTAAATATTCATACATAAATATTCATAGTGATTAATAACAATAATCAAAACAAACCATTTTATGAGGTCTTATAAGGTCAAGGTCAAGTATCATTATACTACACAACTGTTGGTCACTCACTAACATTTTTTTGTAAGGATCAGAGTGTATTTTCATAGTTGTAATGATGCCATGGCTAAAGCTCAGTCAGGAAGACTATCCTTATGCATGCTAAGGCCTGTAGTTTATTTCTCATTCCTCCTGCCTTTCACTCCTCTCACACAGGCTCACTCATAATTTCCCTGTCGTCACTGTCTGGGACTCTCAGTTGTGTCATCAGCTGATTCTTATCAGCTGGTCACATCTGTCCAATAGCACAGCGACACACCTTTATTGTTGGCCTACCATCTTTCGACAGGCTTTTTAAACAGGATTTTCTATTTCCCTTTAGATCCTTCATGCAGCTGTTATGCACGCCCCTCCACCTCCCATCACCACCCAGTCTTAGCACATTCATCAGTCTCATCAGCATCCCAGTCTCAGCAGAGTCCTCATCAGTCCTCCACCACCACCAGTGTCTAGACTCCATGGGGACGATTTATCTCTGCCACTGCTCAAGTTCAAGAGCCAATGACTTTCTGTCATAACTTTATTATCACAAATCATCTGTTATAATAAACTTTATTTCATTCACTTGTCCCTCCTGATTGAAATATATTATAACCATTTTTAAATGCATTTTAATCACTGATACAATGCCTTACAAAGTGATTGTAAGCCACCCTGTGGTGGTCATCAGGTGGTTTAAAGTAATGAAATTTCTTGGTTATAAGTCACCATAAGTCAGTCATTCCCAAACCTTTTCCAGCATAAATCACATTCATTTAACTTTGTTTCTCTCTATATTTCATCCCCTGTCATCAACCCTAACCCTCCAGTGTGTCTGCGCCCTCCCAGCGGGACCCGCCCCCCAGCTTGGGAACTGTTGTAAGTGATCACTGTCTGCTTTAAGTAAAATGAAAAAATAAATTAATTCAAGAACACACAAAATACAAAACATTGTAAAATTAATGTATTTGTTTAGGGGGTCATAATAGAAATTGAATATTATATTTGTAATACAAAATGATAATTTTATAATGCAATCTAATGACAATATATGGCACTATAACAGTTATTATAATACATTATAAAATGGCATTACAACTATCAGAATTATAACACACTATGATCCTTGTCAAAAATGCCAGTAAGTGTCCAGCAATTATGCTAATTAACATTATAAGACATTATAAAATGCTTTATAATGTTGTAAATATTGTTATAAATCAGTATGAATATTTGTAAGTGCTTATAACTACAATTATACATTGCCTATACAGTGTAATACATTATGAATATGTTTACAATGCATTATAATGAATTACAGACATTTGAACGGGGAAAATGAATGCAATGCAGATGGTGAAGAGAAGAAAAGCAAAGGTTCAAGGAAGGGTGAGGAGGTGGAAAAGTGGAAAACAAAACCTAAGGCGCAGCGATTGATTTGATGTCTGCAAAGCTCGTCTCTGGGATTGATTTAAATGTCGGATAATGGCAGAGGCAGAGCATTTAGAGGAATCACTGTAAGCAGAAACACACTGACACACTCACCCTTCTTTGCTTACAAAAGGACCTAATACACTGTACTCTGTCCTTTTTTCTTCAGGTTAGACTGAAGAACTCTTTTGTACAACAGTCAATCGTAAAGCTAAATATGGAGCTAAATCTCAGATCAAATGTACACAGAAGGGCTGTAAATATCATCATCTATGACTGTAATGTTAAATGTATGTATTTTTGTCTTAATTTTTGTCTTTTCTGTGGTGTTGCAAATGGAGCTGTGGGAACGCAAGAAAAAGCTGTTCTGACAATAAAGTATCATCATCATCATCATCATCATCACCTTCTTTTTATCTCAGCCACTTACCTGTCTGTGCTGTTCCAAACACACTCAAACTTGTCGAAGATGCAGTCATTTTCATAGAGGGAGCACAGCTTACTCCTCAGGTATTCATGGACCTGGGGATCACGAAGACGGTCAACCATGGTTAGAATTGTATATGGTGCTCTAGTGGGCACAGCGACAACAAACTGCATGTGTTCAAATTCTGGCTAGATGAATATATATTAATCTCCTACTCTCCTCTCATATATAGTATACAGTCTGATTAGATGTAATGCAGCATGTCTGACAACTCAGGTCTCAATATAACAGTTACTGTCAATAATAATCTGTGGATCGATTAATCATTTCATCTACAAATTGTCAGCAAAAGTAAAAAAAAAATGCACACATTTTATTATCAGCTCAGAGTTCAAAGTGATTAATGTGCTGCAAAAAACTGAAGATATTTCATTTACAATGATAAAAAAACAGAATATTTTCTAACAGTTAGGCAATAATAGTAGCTGGCTCTGGAAATACAATGGCAAGCTGACATTTAAGGGTACAATTGTCATACCCAGCTTGTCTCCATTAAGCATAAACACATTTTGCTTTCCCATCTCTCATTATATTGCCTTTCCTCTATGTCAACTTTCCTTTCATGGACATTTTGCTAACAGTACTACCTACAACCACTCAGAGTGCCGCTGTTGGAAACGACTATATGATTCTGAGATATTATCTAACATATACTAACATCTAGCAGACATGGAGTTTATATATACTATACTTCCATAACGCAGCATAAAATTGTACTGCACACATTCTCTTGCATCCTGTTACAGGCCACATAAAGTGAGGTGGTGAGCTAAATTCATGTCAACTAAATGATTGATGAACCACTAATTTTAGCACACTGAATCATTTTCAGACATAGTCAATGATACGTGACTAAAAATAAGGCAGACATAATATAGACTGGTGGACATACATTCAATCAGCACAGATGATACAGATTGTAACTAACACATGGGAAACACACAGATCAGAAAACTGTGCTATCATACCTGGTATGTTTCCACGGGGCCCTTGTCCATGTTCAGGTCCCACACCTTGGCGGTGAGGTAGTCTCTGGTCAGCAGGTAGCGTCCACTGTGGCTGAACTTGACATCTGACACAGAAGAGATGATCTCTGAGAAGAAGGACCGGCTCCCTGGATCCTCAGGTTCCTCAAACACTGACCAAAGACAGAAGGTGCATTTTATTGATTACTTACACACATAATTACAGATTTTGCTCCACAGGTTTTGTTTCTATACGCTCACGTTTGGTGTGTTTGTCACAGAGTGCGGAGGCTCTCATATCACAGAGGCGCAGGGTGCCCTTACTGCTGCTGTACACAAACAAGTGGCAGTGGTGAGGGTGGAACTCCGCTGCTGTTATAACCTCCGTCAGATCCTCCATGTTGGCTGGTTTGATGTCCACAATATCTGAGAGAAAGGTCTGTCAGGGTTTAAACGCGAGATGTGGCACCATATTCTTGGGAGGTGAAACAGAGCAAAGAAATTCCAAGGTAGAAAAGTATGCTGACTATACACATACGTAAGAGGGAAGAGTGATGCATATGTTTTCAGTTTTCAAATTCTTTTGTTAGCACCATCATGTTCTAATTACACCTCAAACCATAATCACAACCCAAAAAATGCTCCCCAACCAACCCCCCAATATTCATGCACGCTCTGCTCCTCTCTCTGTTCTATTTGTGGTAGTCCTGTGTGGTTCAGTAGAAAGTGTACTGCAGAGTGAATTATTTAAACTCTTCTTCCATAGATGCCTCTATGATTTTCTAGGTCAGCTTCCATTTGAATGGGAAATCATCAAATGCACCCAGTCCAACACGCTACAGCCTGCGCTGAACACACACTCTGAGGCGGAACACGCCACGGCACTCTAATCGAAACATAAATCCAAACATGGTCACGCACTGTTTACATTAAATATACATCCAGGATGAACTCAGATGAGTAGGAATGTAAAGTATATTTCAAGAGTATGTATATTTCAAGAGGTGGAATTATGTTTGTGTGTGTCGATTTAGACAAATGTTTTTGCTGTTCACAGTAGTGTTATTTGTAGATGAATTGAATCATAAAACTAACAAATACAAGCCGTACACCATAGGCTTCAAAAGTAGTCATTTCTTTGCAGCAGCATGTACAACATAGTACACGTGAATCTATTTGAGAGAGCATCAGAGAGCATATAAATACATTCTGGCACACTTTTATGTGGACACATTGACACTATTAATTCATGTGATTGAGTCATACTCACTGACATAGATAGGATTTAGTGTTCCCTTATTTTAACAGCGTACTTTCACACAAACATTCATCGACAAAAAATGTTATTTTGTTTCAATCAGAAAATGGTTGCCCTTTACACACTCTTAAAAAGCATTCATTTTATGTTTGGAGAATGATTTAAATGGATGAGACCAGGACCCAGAAATATTATTGATATATTATTAAACTATTTTATAGGAATATAACAATACCAAAAACTTAAGGAATGACCATACCATGATTTAAAAAAAGGTCCTCACTTAATCTCAATATCAAAAAATAAAGAAAAATGACAACTTAAAGTATCAATATGTAAGACTTTAGTGATCAAAAATGAGTACTGCAGCTCAGATAGTGAGTTTGAGCCATAGATGGTATATTAAACAGGTTGAATCGCTATGATCTATGGTTGAAGTGACAATAATGACAGGTACAATTACAATTCATAAACAGACACTTTCTCCTTGGGCAAACGTTAAATCATTAATTTAAACGTCTTTAGGCGTAAAGAAAAAAGAAAGAAAAACAAAAGTTCCAGACCAGAAGGAAACATGCTGGCTGTAGCGTTGCTGTTGGATAAGTTAGTATTTCCACTTTCCTTAATCTCTGACATAACGTGGTCATTTTATGATTAAGTACAGTCAATATATTAAATATTTCTCCTTTTGCCAATGATACACTGACAAAATATTATTAGTTATTTTGCTCCATCCAAAATGTGATTATCCTTTAAGCAATTTTAATAAACCTTAATTTTAGGTTTGGAAAATTGTTTAGATGGATGTGAATTGAAGACAAACTTGACTTATTACAGTATTTTAATCAGTAGGAAAAGGCTAAGGCACCTGCACATGAGGTTTCTTATTATTATTTTGTTCCTTATTCCTGTTCCAGGAATTGATTTTTACTTTAAAAATATCCTGGTATAATTTTCACATTGCTGCTGCAGAATTAGTTGTGATGACATGCACTAATACTTTCATAACAGTGAAAATGATAGCCCAGATGATCTACTTTGTTCTGGGAATTTCACACCCCATGAAATACGAGGTGCCTCCACCAGTGAAAGATTATGTTACACACAAAAATCTGAGGTGAGCAGCTTATAGGAAGCAGAGGATGATTTATGAGAGCACAGTGGGATTAAAAAAGAAATGTGTATAATATAAACAAAATGAGCCAGTGTCAGGAAGGATACTGAAGCTGCGGTCCGTGATGCCCAGATGCCACATGTTGATGCGGAGGTCATCAGCTGACAGGTAGGTCTCCCCGTCACTGTTGACTGAGATGGAGTTGACATGGTAGGTGTGTCCGTTGGCGAAGACTCGCCTGGGACGAACCTCTACCATCAGGTCTGTAGGTTTCAGCACAGGCACCTTAGATAAAGAGAAGGAAGGAGAGAAAGCAAACAAGGAAGGAAGACATGAAGGAAAGAACCAGAGGACATGAGAATCAGGGATCACATGAGGACTAGAAGGACATAAAGGACAGATACTGCCAATCGAATGTCAGTCTGATATACACAGTATTTGACTGACCAAAATAAAGTTGTGCATGTGCAGGCTTGCATGTGTGTGTGTGTGTGTGTGTGTGCACCTGAAGAGAGGTGATGGTAGAGATGTCCTTGATCCGTCCCTCCTCATCTTTCAGGTTGTATCCCTCTGGTCTCTTGTCTCTTTCACTCACCTTCCACAGTTTAATGGTCTTATCTGTGACAGGCGGAAAGATTTGCACATCACCAGAAGCTGATAAAGTGCAGAGAAACTTGATAGTAAATGCTACAGACAACTTAAACAGCCTTTAGTGAGTGGAATGGAGACTTGATAATAATTTCTTTGGCCAGTTTCTAAGGCAATCAAAGAGGGCAATTTTCTTAAGTGTAGTTAAAAATGTACTTCTTTGTAAACTGAGCTACATTTCTTGAAAATAGGATCACTGTCTCACAGATTTCAGGGTTATTAATTCTCATATCATTTAATCAAAGTACAGATTAGATTCTGTGGTTTTCACGCTGGCAGGTCACTGGCACTACTGTGCCCACAAATGTGACTCCAATGGCTGGCTGGATGTAATATGACCCCACCTAGGTAATATAAGATGAAGCCAGGGTGGCATAATGCTGCACCAAAATTATTTTAAGCTGGATCAACATAAAAATGTAAGTTCCCCTGCTGTCTTAAAACTGTGAGTTAAATAAATACGGATTGACAGTCAAAGTTCGAAGTCATCTTACAAGATTTAGTCTGTAAGTCTGTAATATGCTGATCATTTTTTTCTTTATGTAATTCATTAATTGAGTTCAGTGAACTCAGCAGCACATTCATTCAGCTGAAAAGGCTCATGATCATGCGTTTGAAGTGGTCTGAAAATAAAAACTAGAAACTTACTTAAAATACTCTTATATTTAAGCAAAGTTAAGTAGGAAAGATCAGTCGATTGGACTGAACTCCTGTATTGTGTTTTACAGTGTGGGAATTGGAGGTATGTTCTACTAATGTAATTTCTAATATCAGCCAAAATCCATGCATATTCAAGGTTTATATGTCATACTACAAACTGTGTGCAGATCTAATAGTTGTGCTTCATCCTGGGAATCATGGTCGATCTCATGGTGTCACTGCTCTCTTACCATTGGTGGAGAGGAGGAAATGTGCTGCGTTCTGCTGTGGCAGCCATCTGATCTTGTTGATTTTCTCTTCAATCTCCAGACTCTTCAGGTAGTCAAAGTCCGGCTCGTGGCTCTGGAACGTGCTGTAGACATTGTACTCCCCAGAGTCCCCCGTCTCCCCCGCCTCCTCTGACTCCCCTTTAGACTGTCCAGGGCAAATAGTGGAGAAAACACAGCTATGAATTAACATTTATGTGTAAAAATACTATAGAAAGACCACAGTTTTTTGAATGCTTTAGTGTTTGTTAACATCCTGGGTAAGGATGGGTATCATTGGGATTTTATTTGCACTGATATTGATACTGATACTACTGATCGATAACTATACTTACTGATACTCTTATTGATACCACTCACTATAATGTGGTGCAAAGACATGGCATGAAAAGGCATGAAAAGATTCAACTATTCAAATAGTTTCCTATGTTCTTGCATTTAGCTGTATTTTCATTCAAATTATTCATTTCATTCATTTAGTTCTGAAAGTTTTGCCCTGTCAGCAGTTCATCTAACATTACATAAATGCTAATAACAGTTTTGTTCATCCAGGAGCTTTGATTGATATATCTGTACTGACCAGTCAGGAGCTAGTACTGGTTTAGTACCGATTCTTGTTACCCATCCCTGATTCTGGTTACAGAATAGAATAATAATGTCAAGTTTAACATGCCATACGCACCTCAGTCTCTCTCTGGAAGATGACCACTCGGCCACCTTTATCGCCCGTGGCCAGCAGGTCCCCCGTCTGGTTAAACTCCACCGTAGAGATGACATCAGCTGGGAGAATGACAGGAAAATGTGAGGCGATTAAGTAGGAGAATGGTTAGAATAAAAGAAGTAGGAGTGAAAGAGACAAAGATAAAAAACTGATAGAGAATAGAGAGGAAATTATGTAGGCACAGAAAATGAGGGGCAGATAATTAAGAGACAATAAGAAATGTGGAAGGGGGTGGGAATGAAAGATGAATACTGGATCAATACACAGTATCCTGTTCAGTAAAACCAGAATAACTCTTACTTATGATGCATGGGCCCAACATGAATAAATTGTCAGTGGGACAAGATGATAACCACCAAATATAATTTCTGTTACCTTCTGCTCTTTATTCTCCAAAAGATAAATCAAACATTTATCTGTCGAAGGAGAATACTCATATCTAAAATCTGAAACAGGCCCAACAATGCAGCATCTCTAAGTGAGTGTTCAGTAAGTCATGGAGTGATTAATGCCAACATCCATCCCCTGTATGCAGCAGTGCAGGGATAATGCACCCATGAAGCTGAAATGAATCCATTCAATCATACCAGCATGTTATCTGACACCACAGAGGCAGCGATGTCTGCTCTACCTTCAGTGACGTAGTCTCGCAGGAAGGTGTGGTTGATTTTGGGGCTCTCAGCGTCCTCGCCCATCTGAAGCTGAGGGAGGGTGACCCGCCAGCGCGCCCGTCCTGAGGGGAAGGGTCCAATCCGTGCTGTCTCTCCCCACCCAGGCTCCGCCCATGCTGCTAGGGCCTAGCGGAGTGGCCTGGAACAAGGCATCCTGGGAAACCAGCCGGACCGGAAGGAGAAGAGGCGTGAAGAGGAGATGGAGATGAGAATGGGAGGAGAAGGGGGAGAAAGAGGAAGAGGGACAGGAGTGTGAGGGGACAAGAAGATGCAGGAGGACAGCAAAGTGGTGATGTAGAAGATGTGAGTGGATTGAATGGCTGGTGATGAAGTTTGGAGAGAAAAGAAGAGGGCTGTCATTAGGCAGGCTGACAACACATCCACACAGCATGCCAAAATGTGTGACCTTTGTTAGACATTCAACACACTCATTAGCCGAGACACACGTGTGCAGACGCACAAGGCCTAGTCAACGCTGGAGCACATCCAAGGCCGTAGAGTGGAAGGAAAACAACAAACATCTCCAGCAGAGAAACAGAGAATATAAATCCCTCTGTATGCACACAGATACAAGTATATGATGAAGAGGATGTGAGCATGAAAATATCCACTGCAACATTTAGCCTGTGCAGCTCCGACACTGGTAGTTAAGGCTCCCTAGGTGTGGTAGTCCTCCCTGCCTACTTTCCAGATCCTTGCTCTCATACACGCACACACACACGCTTCTCAAATAGATAGTCCTTGACGGAGATCAGAGGAGAACGCAATGTCTTGCCTGTGCTGCAGGAGGGAGACAGGCCTCAGCACACCTACCAGTCCGCCTGCTGCTGCTGTTGCTGCTGCTGCTGCTGCTGCTATTCCTGCCTGTCTGTCGGAGGAGGAGGAGGAGAAGGAGGAGGAGGAGGGAGAGAGAAGAGACAGCAAGGGTGGTGGTGGTGGTGGTGAGAGGATGAGAGGCAAAGGAGGAGAAAAAAGAGAAGGAGAGAGGGATAGCGAGGAGGATGGAGAGGTCCGCTGCCTGCTGATGCTGTGGAACTGATTCTGTGCAGCATCCACTGTGTCATGGCAGCCTCCTCCTTGAGCAGCCAATCGCAGTACAGCTGTCACTTGTGGATCCACCCACTGCAGATGGGACAGATGGACGAGACCAGCAGAGGGAGCAGTTAGACACTGAGTGGTGTGTGGTCACACACTGGTGAAATTCAGGACAACATGTAGGGCTTTTAAAGGGAAGAGTTGCTTTAAAGGGAATTAAATGCTCACACACAGTACTTTTCTGGTGTCTTTGTGGCTCTCTCGTCACAGAACCAGTAGAATGAGATATTTTTGTGACTGTTTGATAAACCTTCTCCTGTTACAACACTATTTAGCATTGTTTCTATAAAACATTGTAGCCTTTGTGACCTCTGTACATCCCTCTGTCTTACATGGGGGACATGTGACATCCTGCTGTCCTTAAGTGACTTCTCTTTACAATTAAACAGAATTTGACACCTCTTTTCAGAAGCTTTCCATTGCTGTCATTACAGTACTTCATATTTTTTAAGTTTGTATATACTGAGTGAGGTTACCTCCTCCCTATACTACTATTCACAAAATTCACCTTGGCATGTATTTCTTCATGATTTGAGTTTGTCTAAAAAAAACTGTATGCAATCTTTTATATTTATTTATTCTTATATTTGTTACTATTATTCCGTCTTTTTATTACTTAATTTACTGTGGTGTTTTGCTTTGTTTTTTGTTTTTAATGGAGCATCCAAAGTATCCAAATCCAAGTATGTGTCAATGTTTTGGAGCACTTTTAAAACTAAAAACTACAAAACTACAAGACACGTTTTTACTGTTACAGATTAAAATGCATATTACACTTTACTTAAGTCCAAATAAAGCAAAGCTTTTGCATAATGTTCCCCACCAGCAGTGGTGTGATTGAACTCAGTACATTCACTTATATACTGTATTTAAGTAAAAAGTTGAGCTATTTTACATGATGATATCCATTTTGTGATACTTCACTTATATTCACATTATGCCACTTTACTATAAAACTATGCTTATTAATGAATTATAAATGGTTAATCACATCAAAATCACCTCATAAACTACTGATAAACTGTTAGAACACATTAAATAAAAAGGGTAACAGTGACCTGTCCACATTTATCTGCACTGTTACGCCTCAGATCTCACTGCTTACGTAGCTTCCTTTGTCTTCAGCATTTATACCTGTCAGCTTTATCACATATTTGTTAATAAGTTACAGCCATTTAAACACTGTCACCATATTTTAATATTCAAAAAGTTTCATTTGGCATCAAATTAACACATCAGATTACCAAATTCAAACACTAAGGCTTTAGCAATGTGTAACTGTAACTGTGTAAGGACTTGTTTATAAGTGCTTATGAATGATTTAAAAAGTGTTTGGAACCCAATAAATGAACTAATATGAACCATTTAAGCATTTATTTACCCAAATATTGTACTTTTTACTCCACTTATTTTCTGGCTTTAATTTGTTCACATGAATTATTATACAAAAATAAAAATGAACTAATAAATTATTATATATTGTTATGGGTTAACCCACCCAGAAGTATATTAAGTCATTAACATTAGCCAAGGAAGGAATTTTAGGTTACAGACGAGCAGTGTCACTGAAATGACACCCGAAACTTTCTTCAGGTAGCACTAAAATGTGAACTAAGCCCAACTGTTTCATTCTGTAATGAAGTTTAAATCGGATCCCTTTAAATGAATAAACCTGTGGCGCCAGATCGGCTAAATAAAGGTCAAGGGATTACCTTGACGCAATCGTTTCCACGGGCTCCTCCACAGAGATCGCTCTGCTCTCCCACACGTCACTTCAGTCTGCCTCTCTCACTCCACAGAGTTTCTCCTGGAGAATTCAGATCATCTCAAACTGAGTTTAGTCGATCTTTTCTCGCTTTACTTGAGCGAGGGGATGCCCTGTCTGGAGTCCATGGAGCCTGGCAGCGCGACTCCCGGGGCATCTCCTGCCGCAGGGACAGAGGCAGAGGAGTCCTCTCTCCGCAGGGAAACGGTGACCGCTCCGCCGATGGTGTCGGGCATGGGCTGGTTCTTCTCCCCGCTGTGGAGTCCGCGCTCCAAGACGCGGCGCAGGTTTGGAGACGGTATGAAGAGCGACCAGGTGGAGGCATGGCTGGACGACCACTCCGACTTCACCAGGGCCTACTTTTTACGCAGAACTTCCGCGTAAGATTTTATGGACATTGTAACCTTTTTAAACCGCTGAATTTATAATGTTTATTTGAGAACTTCTATAGGAATGTGACGATACCACAAGTTTTAGGTGTGATAATACCACAATATATGTCCACGAGATTTATCGCAAAATATACTTTATTAGCCTAAAAAAATCCGTTTTGTTTTGTTTAATCTCAAAGTGATTCTGCTTTTCTTCTTGTAATAAAAAAAAAGTATCAATTTAGGGGGGCACAGTTTTTTTTTGAAAAAAGTCATATCGTGATTATTTTGACTGAAATTGCAGTTCCAGTTTTGCATTACAACTTCCATGTTCGCTGAAAAAAAAAGTTAAAATCGTGATGTGTGATATTTATTGAGGTCTTTACCAAACAAACATGTTTTCTCTCATCTGGAGAAAAAATTTTTTAGGCCAGGTCATCTATGCAGCACTACAGTACCTCATTATAAAGCTGTTTTCTCATTTATTTTTCTTTTTTATTTATTTTTATATTATTTATTCATCTATCTTTTTTCATTTAGCTTTCTTTTCAAAAAACTGCAATTTGATTTGAAGTGTGATCAATTTTAGCCCATCAGTGTAATCTGTCTTGTCTGTGGCTTTAGGGTCAGTGGTTCACAGACAGAGATCTCTCCACATCTGGCCAGGGTTCCCAGGAGCAGCTCTGACCACTCCGACCTGCTCAGGAAGCCTCACCATCGCAGAGCTTCCTCTCCTCTGACCAGCTCCCACTTGAACATTTCATCTTTAATGGACAGGCTCAAACCCCTTGCCTCCAATCTCAGCGCCCCCGAGTGGATGGATCGCTCCAGTCCAGATGTTTTGGGCTGTCACTCCCCTTGCTCTCCCCACTCTTCACGCTACTCTTCCTCTCCCTGCCGTCCACTTTCTCCAAGTTGCCCTTGCTCCCATGACTTACCCCACTCTCCTCAGCCTCCGTGTCCCACTGCTGTGAAGGCCGCAGCCTGTGGCCACGGTGAATGCTGCCCATGGATGTTGGAGCTCCTGCGAGGAGGTCTCAGCTGGATGGGTTCTGTGAAAGAGCTCTGCCAGGGGGCTCTCCTGCACGCTGGGGAGCTGCTGGCCACTGAGGGCAGCTCCCTCTGTCTGGTAAAGAGAGACTGCAGGGGAAGGAACACCTTGGAAGAGGTGATTGCCCCAACAGTGTTGGAGTGCTCGAGTGAAGACAGCCTCTGCAGCCATGCACACCTGGAGCTGGTGAAGGGCATCATGGGATGTGTTCTGGCTACAGGGTCACCAATGAACCTGAGAGACGTATCAGAGGTAAACCCTCAAACTGACACATAAGTTGTAGTTGTCATGACTTTGCATTTTGTAGTAAGCTCTGCTGCTAACACTTAATTTGAAGGGGTGTGCATAAAACTGTCATTACACTGTCATGCTACCTGTTTTGAACATGAAGGAGTCTTTATAAATGTTTATGACTGCATGGTGTCATTAAGTGTCATTTGATCAATCATGTAATTTTTAATGGAAAGTTGACATTTACATGTTTTCGTGATAACAACTTGATGTCAATCATGACAATAATATCTTTCGTATAACAACTTGCCATTAACCATGACAGAATCTCTTTGTCATGACAGCTTGAAATTAGACTGCATAACCCATTTATGACTTTGCTATGACAACTTGACATTATCAAACTTAATGAGGCTGTTCAGCTTTATGTTTTAACATCACATTATGCTGCAATAAGTGGTCTGTTTTGATACTGGCCGATACCATTATAAGGTCATTATACTTGTCAATAAATTCAGTGTTTAATATAGAAGGATTCATCAAGACTTTTTACATGTTTCTAGATGCTTTTTTAAGCTTTAATAAAAAAAACATTTTGGATTAAACACATTTTATTTTCTGAAGTTGATGATGGAATTAGTGTCAAGACATGGTTATGCCAGTGTAATGACAGTCTTATGCACAACCCTGCAAATAAAGTGTTGCGGCCTTGCTTTACACACAACAGTCTACAGTATCTTTACATGACAAAGTTTGTTGTAGGGCACAGGTATGTTAAATAAGGAATGAGAACTAACACTAAGTAAGTCACCCATTTCCTGATAACCTGTTTTTAGACGATGGTATGGTTATTTTGTGAAGAGCGGGGGTGTGTAAGGGAATCCCAGATGACGCACCTGCTTTTAATCCTTTTAGAGGCTTCTGCTACTGATTAACCTCTGATTATTGAGACCCTGTTGTTCTTCACTACACTATGGTGTGTCCTCATCCCTGCACACACACCCACGCAAAGAGCAAAGATGGCACAGCTGACTTAAGGGCTTAGAGGAGGTGCCCAAACCACGCCTCCATGTCCTCAAAACCAATGTGATTAGGAACCACCAGTGCCAACACCTGGCAGAGTTGCACACCAGGTTATTCCCAGGAAGTGTGGGCGTAGATGGGTACTTCCTCGTAACTTGGGCGGATGTGTCTAAAGCTGACTCTATGACCAAAGCTGAGCTGAGCTTGGTGTTAAAGTCTGTTGCTGCCAGTTTACATAAAGATCTTAATATACACAATGATGAAATACATGATATACACACACAAACACAGCATATGTATGCATACATGTGTTCACCTCCTCAGGACCCAAGATTCGACTTACATGAGGATCAAGCAACAAAGATCAGGACTGTTTTGAGCATTCCCATCAAGAACCACAGGGGAGAGGTAACATTTAAAACTGTTCTTTCATTTATTTCAACATTATCTTGTGTTTCTGACTGATAATGACAGCTTTAGTTTTTTGCAGGGATGCATGTCAATACTGATAATCACCTGCTTCTCATGGCTGATACAGATGAGATAACCCGTAACTTCTCATTTTTTTGTATTTGGAAAAAATTCATATTGGTTAAGCTGTAGTTTATGCACACATGAGGGTAAGAAAGGCTACGACGTTGCGAGCAAAGATGGATGATTTAATGTTTCATTGCTCTGACATAACTAAGTCTAACTGACATCACTATGACAAAAATGACAAAAACAAAGAACAGTTCTGACTCTTCAAATGTTTGTTTATTTTTTTCTAGTAAAGTTCATTAGAAATATCCTTTGGGTTTATAGAGCATTTTGCCTAAGAATTGAAATTAAATGCTTTGATATAATCTGTCAAATCAGATATTATTATAGCCAATAAACAGTATGTTGGTTATAATTTCATAATAGTAATAATAATAAACAATATAATATATTTCCCATTATCCGCCCCAATATTTATTTTGCATCCCTAGTTTTTTGTATACTGCCACTTGCTTAATCAGGCTAAATAAACAGAGACGTTTTATTGTTAGGTTGTGTAACAGTAAAACGTGTTCTTTTTGTGGACAGGTGGTAGGTGTGGTGGTAATGATCAACAAGAAAAATGAGTGCAATGGATCAGGTTCTGTTTTTACCAGCATGGATGAAAAGGTGAGACACTACAGAGCGGCAGATGTTATGTATTATGTAATGTATGTATGTCTTTTATTTTAATGTTAACTATGCTAACCATGTATAAATGTGCAAATTTTGTTAAGAAGTAACGGCAACACAAGCTCAGACATTTTGCCTGAGGCTCTCAGGTTACTGACAATAAAACATTTAAAAGACCAATAGATTCACTTCCTATTATAGTCATTTTTGGTTTCCATTGTGAAGACAGTTACCTTCTTAGGACACAGTCAGATTGCATCATTTATTTCATTCTTTTAGCCAGAAGGCTCATTTTACGTAATTGGAAGCTGCCCCCATCCCTTAAACATTGGATTGCAGTTTTGAAGACAGAAAATGTAAGATTTGCTCTTCAAGAACATTACATGTATTTATTACATATTGACTTAAGCAACTGCAAGGTTGTAGTGTTGTTTTCACTTTTAATAGAATTTGTTTACTCTAAACCTTGTACTTCATTTTATTTTATTATATTTTAATTTATTTGTCTGTGTCCTTGAATGAGAAAGAAAAGGTTTTGTCCTGTACTTTTATACACAAAAGATTTCTTTCCAGCAATTCCAAACTAATAAACAAAGTGGAGGAAAAAAATAACTAACTCTTCTTGCAATAAATTTGAGTTAAGGTTGAGTTGAATTTTACTGGCCAGGTGCTGTCCAATCATATGGATGTGCTGGGGATGGTCCTGGATAATGTTCAGCTATATGAGAGCTCAAGACAAGAAGCAAAACGCAGTCAGGTAACACTACTACCAAACAATATGAAATCTTTCTATTCCTTCTTATGTATGTCTATGTAATCTATGTATATATGTCTATGTAATATATCTGTATGTGTGTGTGTGTGTTTTTGTTAGGCCTTGATAGAGATGGCACAGGTATTGTCGAAGGAGCACCATTCATTTGAAGTTCTGCTGAGTAAGATGGCTGCCACCATCATGCCCTTCACACACGCTCAGTACTGCACCATCTTCATCCCCGGCGAGCAAACCTCAGCTGTGGATGACAAGGTGCATTATCCTGTTGGACTCCCTTTCTTATTCGTTAAGAAAATTATGTGTTAAATTAATATTCGCTTAAGTACAGTATTTTGTGTTCCTTTAATTCAGGTTTCATTCTCCAGAGTGATCCACCTGGAGTGCGAGGAGCTCGGAGCAACTTGCCAGATCTACAGAAGGTTCTGTCTGCACGTTGTGTGATAAAGACAAATAATGATTACTGTCTGATTGATGGCTATGCTGACACATTTATTGCTAATAAAACTTCTGTATCACTTATAGATAACAGAGTTGTTAACTATATATAACTAATTTTCCTCATCTGACATCAGACTTTCCATATCTTTTTTTTCAGGGAGCGCGACATCCGTGATATTGACCCATCATATGCCCTCCGAACTCTGGTTGCCATGGAAACGCTCAATATGTCAGAGAGTTCTGAGGAATCAATAAGGAGTCTGATCTGCTGCCCTGTCAGAAATGAGAGATCTGAAGATGTTATTGGTGAGTCTCTTGAATGGCAACACTCATGATACATTATTCATGAGTCTCAGTTCTCGTGGTATCAGCTCACACAGACTAGACTTCACTCTACAATCATTCATGCCTGGCACGCTGAACATATGAAATGTTGGATGCTGACCACCCGGAGAGGAAAGTCAGTTGATTGATAATAGCTTAGTGTGATTAAGACCATTAAATAAGGACTTAATTATTTAACCCTGCTGAAAACAAAGACCATATATGTAGATGCAGTTATCCCACCCAAACTAGTTCTGGATGTCCAACTAAAGTCCAAACTGTTTCTCCTCCTCTCTACTTAGACAAATGTACAGTAAATTGACAGACCAGGGCAGCTTCAAGTCATTGTAATAAAATTAAGTAAACTATTTTGTATGGTGGAGCACTGAGGATGAATCAAGTAGTCTCACAGCCTGAGAAGAAGTTCCTCTGTGGTCTGTGCAGCGGCAGGTACTTCTGTGTCTCTTGCCAGATGGCAGCAGGGTGAACAGGCTGTGGCTGTCAACAATCAAACAATCAATCCGGATCCAGACTGTTAATTTCCTCCTGATATGAAGTCTCAGTGTTGTTGAAATTTGGCCAGTGATGGCGGTGTTGTCTGCAAACTTTACAACAGAGTTTTCTACATGTTGGGGTTTGCAGTTAAGGGTGTGTAGCACGAACAGGAGGCGGCTGTTGCTGGGGGCGTTCCTAGAATGGAGGAGGTATCTGGAATCTGTGAGGAAATGCAATATCCAGTTGCAGAGAAAAAGATGGAATACCTCTTAAAACATAATTTTCACGCTTCGCAACTCTCCTCTGTCTGTTGTTTATTGTCACGTAGCGGTGTGCCAGCTGATGAACAAAAGAAGCAGAGATTCGGATGAGATGGAGGCTTTTAACAGATATGATGAGCGCCTACTGGAGGACCTGGCACTGTACTGCGGCCTGGCTCTGCAGTACGCTCAAGCTGTGCAGATCACCGAGGAGCGGAGGGCCAGTATAGAGGTCACACAGGAGGTTTGTCACCCTTATCCCTCTCACATCGGCAGCTTAGAGTCAATTGAGCCTATTCAGATATTTAAATGCTTTGGGTACATGTGCTCGCTCTTCTTCTTGCAGGTTCTTGCGTACCACATCACAGCAGCTGAGCAGGAGATCCAAGCACTGCAGGTAATTCTTTCATTTGTTTCATTTCCTCTTAGTCCAGTCTAGTTATAGGCCTCTCTATGTAATATTTTATATGTAAATAATAAACTAAATTTCCATCTTATCTCCGTCCACCTTCCTTCTCCGTGCTCCACATCCTCGTTTTTAAGTTATTCCAAACAACTCCTAGTGTCACTTCGTCAGTCGTCCTGGAATCAACCCCCAGTTTATTTCCGCAGGTCAGATTAACTGACTTTAATACAAGCGTACAGCTAATGCTCTGCCACCTTAAATCTCTTGATTAGCTGCTATCACTGTCTGTCAGTGGCAAAGGTAATGTAACCTCCTCACCCACGTTAAACCTAGATGATTTCCATGTGCCAAGGCTGTGTGGGTGCAAGATAGAAAAAAGGGATCATGTGTTTATACTTCTGTTTGTGGGTGGATGAATGTTCTGTACCTGTTCATGTTCATTTCAATTGCTTTTTTTTTCCTGTTTTCTGTTTTCAGGAGGCCACTATTCCTTCTGCAGAATCACTGGTTATTCTAGATTTCCATTTCTCTGATTTTGGCCTGCCAGAAGACCTGACTACTCAGGCTGCCATCCGTATGTTTCTGGACCTCAATTTGGTGAAGGATTTCAACATTGATTACAAGGTAACTGACCTGCTAATAATAAGGCTTGGCAACAGTTGCCTTTCTGGTAGAGAGAAGTAGCTCTGTCATTTAACCATGATAGTACTCGAATATCAAGGTCTCAGGGTAATTTATTCATCATTATAAAATTCAGGGTGATGAAATGAAAGTTGTAGTCCCTTCATACTACACACACATACTGTATAAAAAATATTAACAAAATTAAATGCAGAATAGAATAAAATTGGATTTAATATATTTAATAAGAGTATATTTATATACTCTTATTTATATATAGATTTACATATAGTCAGATTCACCCAAGAAATTATTCTGTAGTATATTTTTTTGAATTTGCACCTGGGGAAATGCAGCAACAATATAGTTATGATAATATGTTTGATATCTTCACATGAAATGTTTGGCATCTGGGAAACACTGTCTATCAACTTTGACTGCTTTTGTGCATGAAGAATCATTGATGTAAACACAGTCCTCCTCCCCTCGGCCTTCTGAAATGTGCATGTTGCGTCCTGTTGGCGCAAAGCATGATCAAATGCAATAGCTCGATCCAAGAAAACTTAAAAAAGGAAGGGTCATCACTATAGAACATTTTATGCTTTGTCTGATGCCAGTGCCAGTTCCTCTGAAGCTTAAGAGAGAGGCACAGAGAAACACACTAAAACCCAACGTATCTACTGTATTACCTTTGATGAGGAAATGCCTCTAAAAGACTAAAAACACACACTTCAGAGACTAACTACTGACTGATTTCTTTCAAATGTGCACATTTGTGTATCTACTGTTGGTCTCAGTTGTCAATTTCATTTTCCTGACTGGACATTAGCCAGTCCAGGCTGGGTTAGCATGGCTCTTATCCTCTCTCTCCTCCTCATCTCCTGGGGAGGTCACGTTTCCAGCTGATCTTGCTAGTTGGTTGAAAGACGCTGTTTAATCCAAACCCCACACTTTCTTTTCCAATGCTTAGGAGTGTATTGCTTTCTTAGGTAATATGTATTTCAGCTATAAAGCTAATAAAATAACAGATTAAAACAAAAATGTAGCGCAGTTTGAAGGAACTACTGGCTGCAGCATCTGCGTGCACCATCGTTTCCAAGGTGAGAGGAAAAGAGGTTGAAAAGATTTCCATGGAAAACAAATTAATATAAAATAGTTTGCTGAAGGTTTTTGAGATCAAACAACATTAGCATGATAGTTTTATATCCGTACAGCTCTAATGCAGTTACATTAGATTGCTCTGTATGAACCCACTGAGATTACCGTAATAACACTGGCAAGCATATTCATTTTTTTAGTTCATCTCCAAGAGTTTCACCGTTGGTAACTGATCCCTGGTAACTGATGGTTGATCTGTCTTCAGTTGTTCACCGCTCCTTGTAAACATCTCTTACCTCCAGAGTCTCTGCCAGTGGGTCCTGACAGTGAGACGTGGTTACAGGAACAGCGTGCCTTATCACAACTGGAACCACGCACTAAGCACTGCTCAGACCATGTTCGCTATGCTCAAGGCCACAGACCAACTCCAGGTCGGTGCATGCGTGTGTCCATGTGTTTTTACTCATGTGTATGTATAATAGCTGTCACTGCAAAAACTAAAATATGCAATGATAATAATGTAACCTTTTTATATATGTGATTGTTTATATGTGACAAACAATCAGCACATTCCTGGAATGATTCTGTCATGTACTGACAGTTCCATCATGTTGATGAATGTCTGAGTCTCGTGTTTTGAGTTCGAAAGTTTGCGTGGGAGTCATTCAAGGACTGCAGGGTTTCTCCAGTGCAGAGCACTCTTAATTTTCAAAGAGGATTAATTTTAGACCTCCCCAAAACCTCTTAACTGCTTGCATGGGATCACATGCCAGACTAAACCTCTACTTAAGTGACCTCTGCTGCTCACTTATTTTACACTTTCTCTCTGTTTACATGATTAATTGTGACTGTGCTTTATAGTGCTGTGAAACAAGTGAGTGCGTGAGCATTTTGTACATTGCATGTTAGTGTTGTTGGTGTTGGAATGACTTATGTTAAAATACTTTAAGTTGTAGGATCCATATCCATGAGTTTGGCCAGATCTATGGCTCAGTCAATCAGAGTGAATTGTATACTGTATTTTGTACCGTGCAGTGTGAACTGTTTTTATTATGTAAGGTATCTGCAGTGGTAACCTGGTCACTTTATAAGGTAGTTATTGTGTATTTCATATCGTATTTTGTACTGTATAGTGTCTTCCTACTGCTTGTTATTATGTGCTATTTATTATTTATTATGCATCTACTTGTTATGTGTAGGACTACAGATGGAAATTAACATCTCACCAAATCTGGTGCAAACATGTTTTCATTTCTTGTAAATGATCAAGTTTGAGCTTTTATCAAATTTGCTCAGATTTTTTATTTCTCACTTGAAATTTACCTTCTGTACATTTTAATTGTTTGTATGAATTCTAAATACCACATCTGTATCCATGCCAACTTAGAAAAAAATTGTAAGTTTTATTTAACCTTACAAACTCAAACAGGATCTCTGTGAAATGTATTTGTCCTTCAAATAAGTGCCTTGTGATTACACACAAAACACAGAATTTCTTTCCTTGAGTGATTAACTTCACTATGAAAACTGTACAAAGTTACTCAGGCTTTCATGTAGAGAGGTGGGAGAATAACTTTCTTCATATTCATGTTTTTTTCTCTCTCTCTCTCTCTCTTTCCATCTTCCCCTGTATTTCAGACAGTTTTTTCCCGTCTGGAGATCTTAGCACTGATGATAGCCGCTCTGAATCATGATCTTGACCACAGAGGAGTCAGTAATTCTTACATAGAAAGGTGAGCATTACTTCCCTTTCACTCATGTTTAATAAGAAGTCATCTAATCCATATTTGACTATATTTATCCCGTATTATACTGGTTGTCCTATCAACTGTTAGTGTTTTCTTATATTCAACCAGTATCATTTCTCTGTCTCTCTCAGGAGCCAGCAGCCTTTAGCTCAGCTGTATGGACACTCCTCTCTTGAAAACCACCACTACAACCTGTGCCTCTTCATCCTCAACAACACTGTAAGATCTCAACTTTTTCTAAACCTGTGAACCAACTGTGTTTGCACACAATCATGAGTCTGTCTGCATGTTGTCCCTGTTACCTGTTTTATCTGATTGAACCACTCATATACCATAACATACTTCAGTGTTTTTCTACAGTCATCACACTTAGTTGGTGAAAATTGAATTAATTGCATAATAAACATATATTTTTTAATATCTGTTATGGATATTAATTGATTGTTTTAGGAATTGTAGTACTTGGAGTATCGTCTGCTTGCTTGACAAAATTAAAATGTGGATTCTTGTGTTTCTTCAGTACTGGCACATTATGCAAAAGCTGTAATGTTTTTTTATCTGAGTCAATTTGTAGACACAGTCTTTGTTCTCTTAACAGACAGCCTGTTTCTCTGTCTGACTGCATATGTCTAGTGTTCACTGAGTCAAAGTCTTCACTTTACGTCACTCTTTTCCTCTCTCAGGGCAGTCAGATTCTCAGCGGCCTCTCTACTGAAGACCAAAGAACTGCACTACACATGATCAAAAGGGCGATCCTCGCCACTGACCTGACCGTCTACATGGAGTATGTTAAGACATAAAATGTCAATGTAACTGTAGCTGATTTAGCATTGTGTGTGCCTTGTTTTAACCGTGGTACACTTGTTTTTTGTGCTTGTCTTTTTAGGAGAAGAAAAGAGTTCTTTTCTCTCAGTAAGAAAAGCAGAGTGAGCTGGAAAAGTGAGAAACAAAGAGATTTACTGAGGTGAGAATCAGGGACATATGATAATGATACCCATGATGGAGTGGGGCAAGTACCTGTTTTTTAAGACTTTTATTCACCCCATAGGTCAATGTTGATGACAGCTAGTGACCTTTCTGCTATCACGAAGCCTTGGCCAGAACAAAAAAGAGTAGGTCTCACAAAATGGCTTTCATCTTTACACGTCATACTTAATCGCTCCATCATTTTGAGTTCACTGCAACCTTAACCTCACTTCTCTCCTCCGAAACAGATTGCCAACCTAGTTGCCATGGAGTTCTTTGCACAGGGGGACAAAGAGAGAGAAGAGTTCAAAATCAAACCAATTGTAAGTCCCGCTAGCAGGAATTTGTCTTGTTACATTTTATATTGGTTTTCAAAATGTTGCAGGCTGAAAGTCAGCTTAAGGATAAGATTAATTTAAGACTTTATTGTCATAAAGGAAATTTATCTTGGACACATACAATATCTGTTGTAGCCTATGCTGGATCCACTGTCCCACTAGATTCTAGAAAATAGAAAATGTTTCAGAAATCCTAATTCACTGAAAACACCAGTGTTGTGACAGCCTCAGGCTATCTATCAGGACTTGCTTGTTGATGTGCTGTTACTCTTTGTTTGTCTTTCAGTATATTGGCTCCTGGTTTATTGGCACTTATATCATCAAGGAATTGGAGGCAGCTGGTGACTACAAGGTTGCATAAAACCTGCCCCATCATGTCATGTTGCTTTAGAGTTGTTTGATTTGTTCCATTGTTTATTTATCCTTTGTTTAGTTGGTGGTTGGTCCTGGATAATCCCTCAATTTCTTATGGCCCAGCTCCGAGATCATAGCAAATAAAGCAAGAACATGTGAGGGGTTAACTTAAAGAAACAAATTTTGTTTAACAAAGCTGAATTTAATTTAACAAATGCAACAAGAATGTTGATTCTAATGGAATGGAAATGGAAACTGACAAGGAAACATACTGCCAGATTAATTTAAGATTAGTCTATACCAAATAAACTATGCAAGGAATCAAACAACTCCAAAGCAACAAGGAAAAAGATGGCAGGGGAAGAAGGAGCCCACGGAGTGCAGGACAGGCAGGTTTTATGGAATCAGTGGCCAGCTGCCTCCAAATCCTTGATGACACTGAAAGACAAAGATGCAACACATCAACAACACAACAACAAACAAACCCTGACAGAAGCCCAGGGGCCATAACAGTTCTAACTATCAAATAATGTTTTTCTACACTCTTTTATATGATCAAATAAGAATTACGTTCATCCTGAAAATTATTTTACCTCCCTGATGCAGCCTTTTTTCATGTCAGAGTCCTTCAGACATGTTTGGTGGCAGTTCAGTTATGGTGGATATTGGGTGTTTTCTTGTGCAATATTTCATTCCATAGGGTCTTTACACAGACTGCACAAAGTATTTTCATGGCTGTTATTGCTTCTTGTGCTGCATTTTGAGAATCAAATAAATAATACAATGTTTGAATCCTATGAAGTGGTCCTTTTCCAACAGCCAGTTTACACTTTCTTCTCACCAGGACATAATGAACAGAGAAAACAGCACTCGACTACCATACATGCAAGTTGAGTACATTGATGACATCTGCTATCCGCTCTACAAGGTGTGTTATTTCTGCAGCTGTTGTGATGTCTGTGTGCGTGTGGTACATGCATGCTTATGTGTGCATGCTAGTTTACAATATTGTCGTTATTGATGTCCAGTCTCTCACCCTCTGCTCGAATTTCCACTTTTCCATCACTCCAATCATCACATTCTCTGTCTCCCTCAGGCTGTATCAAGACTGTTTGACAAGTGCTCACCGCTGCTGAATGGTTGTAAGAAGAACAGAGAAAACTGGCTACATCTTGCTAAGGACGCAGAGGAGGAAAACAGCGAAGATAGTAGTTGTGTAACCCTGAAAACAGATAAAAACAATGACGAAGAGACACAGAGAGAGGAATAGAGGACTGAACAGAAGATGAGGACACGCAGCTTTGGAAGCAGAAAGAAGGCATACCTGCACCTGTTGTTCTCCATCCTCTCTTGGACAGATCTAACCTAAATACTGGCCAAGGTTCACATCAGACCTCACTGACTACAAAATGTGTTAATGGGATATACAATATACAGTCTTGACTAATAAGCTATGCTGCAGTTGTGTCCCAAACAACTAAGCATGTATTCTGTAACAAGTCCAGCAGTGTCAAGTCTTTTCATACTATATATGTATTTTTTCTGTACTCTATACTGAGTTTTATGTACACATATCCAGATGTTTAAATACACTGAGACATATGGGTGTGTATGCAGTTTTTAAAATATAAAGATTTGTGAATGCAGATCCAGATGTGAAAAACTGGAAAAGAAGAACTTATTTTTCATGTACTTGAGTCTTCATGTTGTCACACACTATCAAACCAGCTCACAACTTTTTGTGAATTATTATTGTCCACCATTTAATGTAGTGATAGATTTATTCTGAGATGTACTAATTTAATGATGCTTTGTCTCAGGCCAGCGCTGGTTTTTGAAGTTTGATAGTTACAGCCCCTTGTCACACCGTCATGATGCTGTCTGGCGTCAGAATTGTTAGGTCAGCCAGTAAAACTGCAAATTGTGGATAAGAAATTTCAATACATCACATTTCATTTCATGTCAGTATCTTTTCCAGATTCTGAGGACAGAACGCCTGTGTGAAGTCTTTTTACTCAGTGTTGGCAGGAGGACAATTATTTCACCTCCCAGTTCTCATGCTTAACTGCTGGGGATTGACTTATAGGGACCAATGAGTTACTGTTTAAATTACACAATAACAATGTTATTATCAGTAACTTCATGTTGACTTGCTCATGTGAATGAAAATGAAAATAAAATGTATATTAAATTGGTCTCATGTTGCTCACTTATTGCCAATTTGTAAATTACTGCATTGTCTAAATAGGACACACAATTAACTTGGAAAAAAGCAAACAATCAACTCCCATAAAAATACTTCTATTAAAAGCTTTAACACCCTATAATAATATTATCTCCTATTTTTCCAGTGTAGTAATTTTTGTTATTGATTTGTCATTGTGTCACATTACATGGCTGGTATTGATAATTTTCTTTTAAAATACTTATTACGTTATTTATTTACATTTTATGTAAAATGAATTAAAACATACTAGCATGGTGTTTTTCACATTGTCGGCCCAGTGTTGTTTAGAAAGTCTTATACATTACATACATGGATTTTCAAAAACACTGAAACCTACTGTGTGCTCTGAAGCTCTTAGAATACCACTTGTACTCCTTTTGGTGTTTGTGCTGATATTAATGTTAATTTTTAACAAACAATTCAAGTTTTAAAATCATGATGAATAAATGTGGTCAGATTGAACTTCTATTGTTTTTTTTTTTTTTTAACACATTTTCATCATCATTAACGTTTCCTACACTGATGACATTCTTCATTTTTTGTCCCAAACATTGCCTTCTAAATATATAAAATAGAAAATGCTATAGACTGTTACAGACAGCTACCATTGCAGTTAAGTTTCCTGAAGATGTTTGCACGTAACATACATTTTCCTGTATTTTAAACCTATGTTTGGATCAATCAGTATAAGGAAAATATGAAAACACATGCTATAAACTGCCTTAAATATGTATGCTCAGTATCCTGCAGTTATCAGTCTCGGCCTCTGGGGGGCAGTGATGTGCCTTAACGCGGCGCTGTTGCTGCCGAATCCGGACCGCAGAAGAAGACGCCGGCGGAGAGACAAGAGGAAGAAAATGACAGGGCGCGCAAAAAGAAAACCCAAATCCACTCAGGTAAATTTGCACTCTTTTGACCCCCCCTGTTTGGCTGCAGAAATGTTCATTTAAGAGCAGGTTTTATGGAGCAAAGAGCTGTGCGGCTTGTGGTTATAATGGCGCCTAATGAATGTGTGTTTAACGCTGTGGGCAGAAGTGTTTGGCACGCTGTCTGAGCAGCGGTGGTCAGACGACAACATGGCAGCAGCACTGCCGACTGGTAGCCTACGTTCACAACCAACGATGGATGCTCAACCGTTTGCAACATTACGTTTCGATTTTGTTTGTAAAACACAAGTCAGCCGCGCTGAGTCATGAACCGTAACAAAGTGTTTTAGTTGGGTAACGTTCATACGCTTGTATTGTGCAGGTTAACAGGCGTGTCTTGATTTGACTCGTGGTTTGATGCTACAATGGCCATAAATCAGTGTCCTTAGAGCTAACATGGGTTAGCAAAGATTTCACACAGCTGTTTATAAATATCTTTATCATGAAGTTGTGCAAGATGCTCTCCGAAGAGTCCACTTCGGTCCCTTCACATTTCTCTACACGGTCCAGAGTACTGAGCACAGCTCTAACATTACTTTGTTATAAAGATGATTAGGACCTAGCTAATGCAACATTAAGAAAACAACCCTGTAATAAAGCTTACCTTTACGAAAGTTACAATCAGTTTTTTTTTTTAAGTCAGTTTAACAGTTGTGTCTGTTCATCTTGATGGCCTTACTGGAGGCTGTGGTTTCTGATGAGTTTTATTGTGTTACACTGCAATGTGTTTCTTTCAAAACTATCGATTTCTCATTTGACACAGATTTTAATCAATTTTAACATCCATTGTCAGTAAGACCGGCTATTTGCCACTAATATTAAAAAAAAAGTAGTGATACACTGATTGTGAAATCCTGGGCCATAACAATTTGGCTGGTACCAATGTTTCTTGTGGTTTTGTATTTTGTTTTTATTGTTATTTATTCCCCCTTTTGTGTCAGAGAAACACATATCTTTATAATTGTTATAAAAACCAGACCATACCAGAGTTCTGTCCAGCCTGTGGCTTCTAGAGTTGTTATGATACCACAATTTAAAAACGATACTCAATTCCACTTTTTATACCACAGAAAAAGCAAAAAGAAAGTCCTATGCACACAAAATGGGATCTTTTTTTTTCTTTCTGTTTATTAATAATGTGCACAGAGTGAAGGTACGTAAATATTCACTAAATTCAGTCTGGTTTTGCTGCAAGCCCAATTTCAGGCAGGGCAACAAAGACTGAATTGAACTGAAGTTATCACTTATATTTTTTTTCCATAGCTTTGGTACTTAAATTCTATAAAATGTCAGTTTTGTTTTGTTTGTTTAAACATGTGGTATTAAAAAGTATGGATACATAGATACTTTTGACAACCTTAGCGGCTTCTTGTCTTAAACAGTATCTGGTTGTACAAGTTGCTGAATCTTTTTTTTTCTGAATCTGACTGCAGATAACCAACACAACATTTAGTGAATGCAAAATTGATGCGATGTAGCCAATAAACATCAGCCACAGCCATCCTTGAATGTCATCTTATTTTACCAGCAGTTGCAACAAGACAAATGTCAGCATATGCCAATGTTTGATGGGTGAATTCTATCCATCTATTCATCTTACCAAAAAAGGAACAAAGCACATCGTCCTCCCATCTTTCTGTACCTGATTTGATTTTGGAAAAACCTGTCAGTGTAACCCAGTACATCTCAGTTTATTGCAGGGCTGTTGTATGAAAATACATTAGTTGTACCAAAATAACTGGCAACTTTGTGTATAACATAGTTGTTTCTCCTACAATTTCTTTAGGAGTCAGGTTCAGGCAATGGGGAGTTGAAGAAAGCCCGTACTGATGAATCCACAGCCACGCCATTAGCAGACGTGGATTCAGATCAACGTGAGGAGGTGATGCAGCTATACAAGCTTCAAATGCCAGAAGATCTGTACCACTTCTGGGACTTCTGCAAGACGCTTTGTCCTGACAGCCCCTGTGGTATGCTGTGTACAGTCATGCGGTATCTTGTTACAGTAAGACTGATAGGACAGAAGGTGCAGCTGATATTTAATCATTTTTTCCATCTGTAGACATAGAGGAAACAGGATGGTCCTTACTTAGCCAGTGGAAGGTCTAGATCTGGGATGGTCTAGATGCACAAATGCTCTACAAGACTACTTGTAAATATACACAGTACAGTCCAACATTTGAGAAAACCTGCTGACCAGACTTTACACGAGCGTTTTTACTAGATATCTCCTTTATATTTGTGAGTTTCGTGGGCTGGAGTTGTTCTTTTGGTTGTAGTTTAAACGGTGTTGCTGTTTAACATGCCGTATATGCAGGACAGCTACTAACAGCCAATAATCATTCAGTCAACTAAGAGTCAAAGAATACTTAACCTCATGACAAGTTTCCACTTCTGAATTTCTGAAAATTTCAGAATTTGTGTGACTATGTGTGACTGTGTGACAGTCACAGTCCAGATATATTAAAGAGGGATAGGAATGAGAACATGTGAAATGTTATGTATCTACACAAAAATATAGAATAGAAAATAGCATAATACAACGTAGAGAAAATAAGAATCCAAACCATCAGTAAAGTCTTTTATTTGTAGCAGGTGTACTCAAGCATTTGACCGATGGCTGTATGTCCATTGATTTCTGTATCAGTATTATTATTTTTTTTTATTCATTTTTATCAATACAGGTGCGCTGAAAGACACACTGGGTTTGCAGCTGGTTGGTCCTTTTGAAATTCTGGCAGGAGCTCACAAAAAATCCAAGACTCCTCAACCCAACTTCCACCTTCACTGGAGGTATTTCTATGACCCACCAGAGTTTCAGACCATCCTTCTGGGGAGCGAGGACACACAGCATCACGTTGGCTACTACAGGTATAAAGCACACAACTTGTTCCCTGCTCAGTCTGTGATGGTGTTAGATCTGTGCCAAGCAAGTGTAACTGCTTTAATTATGATGCTGTAGCGTCCACCAGAGAGCTCCTGACTTACTGTACCAGCTACAGTCTTATCTAGTTAGGGGTTGATCATATAGCTATAGTGGAAACTATATCTACATGAGCACGAGTAGTTCTGATTTACAGAATTTTATTTTTCCCAACATCCACCAGAGATACTCCAGACTCCCTTCCATCATTTGTTGGAGAAAATGAAGCCAAGAAAGGCTACACCATTACACAGATGGGAGACAACTTGTTTGCTGCTGTCCTGTGAGTAATATGATCTGTAAGAGTCATTAGAAAAATACCTGGCATTTATCCATCTGGCCTTGACAGCTATGTTTAAATATTGTAGTACATGATCAAATTACAGCAAGCTGCATAAACTGATACTGCATTTATTACTGCTCACATAAGTGATCATAAAAGGTGTGTGTCTTTGTGTTCACATAATTGAACTAGACCTCTTTCTCCTTCCATGCATGGCATCCTACCTACCATGGATCCCTTTATTTGCTCCTCCGTCAGCATCTATCTGTTAAGGAGGAGGAAGGAGAGGGGCGGCAAGAAAGCAGGGGGAGATGATTTGGAAAGTTTGGAGACACAGCTGAGAGACAAAGCAGAGACACTGGGCTTGTCTCTAGAGCAGAAGACCAAAGGCATGAAGCAGAGGGACAAAAAGGTAACCTACCACAAATAGTGGTATTATCTTCAGTATATTCTTTTATGAATTTGTAACTCTAATGAAATCTTAATTTGTATCTCACATTTTGGTTTGTCCTTAGGGCTGCAAATTTAAATTTCTGTAGTGTATCAATACAGCACTATGTACAGTTATGTTCACCACATAATATACACCTGTAAATATGCCCCTATTATTTGGAGAATGAACCAAGATTCTCCTTGGTTCAGACATTTTGGATGAACTGTAGATCATTTTGAAGTGGTTGTGGTCAGATGTTCAAAACAAAAAGACCAACCAAAGTGTTGTTCTCAGAGTTGAAACTAGTATGTAATTAGAAACCTCTTGTCACACCGTAGGTGGTCACCAAGACATTCCATGGTGCCGGCATCGTTGTACCTGTAGACAAGAATGATGTAGGATACAGAGAACTACCAGAAACAGACGGTGAGCTTATATACTGTGCATGTATAGTACCAAACTTTGACATTCATGGAAGGTGCAACTTCTCTCACTCATCTCTTTCCCCGATTAATTTATTGTTGACATGAGTTGTGATCTAGAAGGTATTTTAGGCGCTGTTGTAATAAACAAGCTGGATTTATTTTGAAGACTGAAAATGTGAAGAGACTGATTTATTTTTTTGTATTTATGAAAAAAGAGACCAGAAGAACATTTTGAATTACAGTGTGCCTGCTTAAAATATTGTAAATATCTAATTCTAGTAACATTTAACCTATTACTGATGACCTTACATTTATTGTCCTCCCTCCTCTGTATCCAGCTGGTCTTAAAAAGATATGCAAGGCCATTGCTGAAGCCCGGAATGATGAAGAGCGCATCAAAGCCTTTGGACCTATCCAGGAGATGATCACGTTTGTTCAGTTTGCCAACGATGAGTGTGATTACGGCATGGGTTATGAGCTCGGAGTAGATCTCTTCTGTTACGGATCCCATGTGAGTCTCATGAAGTGGTGCATAAAACCCCTTCAACATTCACACTCAGAGATTTGACTTTCACTTCCGCTGTGTTTCTTCTTCCTGACCATTCTCTTGAATTTACTGTGTGACTTTCCAGTATGACAACAAGTTTCATTGAATGAACATCTGCTCAAATTGTTTGTAGTATTTTCACTTTTGCACAGTGCTTCCTCTGTGTCTTATTAGATATTGTTGTAGGTCCTTATTGCACACTGTAAAGTCAAAGCACGTGTCACAAAGCATTACCTAATAGCTCATCCTCCAGTGTATCACAAACTAAATTCGGGGGATGGTGAGATTTAATTGGATATAAGAGAGGAAAACAAATTTCTGCCCCACATTTATGTTCATTTTTGTCATTTATAAGCCAAAAAGTTTTGGAAACTCTGCTTTTAGACCATGCAAAGGCCTGATTGTTGCTGAACTGCTAAGTTATTGCTTAAAGAAATGCATCATTAATCTTTAGTTTCTGGACTCTCCTCAGTATTTCCACAAGGTTGTTAAGCAGCTTCTGCCCATGGCCTACAGCTTGCTGAAAAGGAATTTGTTTGGAGAAATTCTGGAGGCCCACCTCTCAAGCCGCAGCCATGACGACCTGGACCAACTCGCCGCACAATGAAAAAAAGATTCAGAAGTACACTTCAGTTCTTGCTCTTATAAGCTTTTCTCCACCATTTGTGCTTGTCTTCTGTTGTTTGTCATTGTTAATGTTTCTTGGTGGTTTTGGTGCTGCTGTCATTGATTGGAACCATTTCAATAATATCTTGTTTGTAAAAGGTAGATGTCTAATAAAGTATTTTTTATATATTTACCCCTCTGATTTGTGTATCCAAGGTAATCCTGAAGAACTCTGATGCTCCATTGTGTATAATGGACCTCAGCCTCATTTTTACATTAAGATCATCAAGGCAGGGTGTATTTAAAACTGGCTTGGTCACTGCCTTAACAGGTAATCTTAGAAAACATGTCTTGTAGGACAGTGTTGTGTTCTGACTGTGATACCATGCAGTGAAAACAGAGGGCAGTGTTGCATATGAAAAGGAGAATAGCATCACCTAATGTTTGGGAAAGACATCCCCACCATAAAGGTTGAGTCATCATGTCCCTTAGTGAAGACAAACACAGCAGTCAGTGATTGTTTAAACTGATAAAGGGTTAACAAGGAACAGCTTTAAGCATGTGGCTTTAGTTTCTTGGTGTTTCATGTTGTTAGTCTGTTTGGACTGGTTATGTTTAATATACTACTTGTATGGTGCAGTTACTGAGTCACACTTGCCTCTCAATTCTCACCAATTACAGTACATACAACTCTGCACAGATGGCCCTATATTTGGATAAAATACAACTTTATTTAGGAAAATCTGACGTGAGCTCAATTTGAACTAGAATAAAATGGTGTTCCAACTAAATTTGACACACCCTCGTCTGCATTACAAGACAGGGCAACAAGATTACATAATAATTGAGGACCTGGTTGATATTCTAAGTGGCATAAATTTTTAAAGTATCAAATAAGCAACTGGCTTTTGGGGTCCCTGGAGTTCCTGGCACCTAGACAGTTTTCCGTTTGGCCTGGTTGGTAATCTAGCATCGCTTGGGATTTTTTTTCTGGACAAGCAGAAGAATGACTAAAGACTGAGATAATTTATACACTGTCCAGATTAACAGTGAGCTGTGTAATCCTTAGGGGGTAACGTCACTTTTTTGAAACCTATTATCTAGCAGAAGATAGAGTCTTAAAATGTGTTTTTTTTTTTTATCTCACAGATGTCTGCTTTCTACCCAGATAACAGCGTGCTTGTGCAAAACCAATGTTTAAATCTAAATCTAAGTTCCTCCCAAATTTAGGAGTAACCATTTCAGCAACAGCAAATCATTCAAAAAAACATGTTCTGTTAAACCTTTAACAGAACAATAAGAAAAAAAAAGAATCTGATCGTCAAATTTTTTGTATTATGGTGTTGACATATTAGAGAGTTAGCGTAGGTGGTTCAGCAGCAGACAGAAGGAAATAAGTACAAATAGAGAAAGGTGAAAACTATAATTAGATTTATATGAAATGAAGGATAGAATATAAATAAAGATAGAAAATATACAAACACACTTAAAGCTATGGGAAAGGCCTTGGTTCCAAGGATTGGACAGTCTCATACCAGACCTATTACATGTCCAAAATCTAACCATTACAGTAGCAGAATGCCCTGAGTGGTCTTTGCTGATGGAGCTGACTGCTGTAAAATTGCCTTTGTCTACCTCTATCTGTAGCCATTACAGCCTAGTCATTACACCTCGGTGTTCTGTGTTTTATAGTAAATTGTCCTTCCTGGCCACAAAATCTAAAAGAAACATTACTGAAAGTTTCTCCCTGTAGGAATTAACAGGTATGAATCCAGATTCAATTAAGTACAGGGTCTACGGCTAAAGCTTAAAGGACCAGTTTGTAGGATTTAGTGACATCTACATCACATATGTTGGGACTGAGGCATGTTTACCACTGTGATGCATCACCTTTTCTTTTACCTACATTCAGTATGCATTTGGGAACAAAGGACACTATTTGTTGAAGTTTTTAAAGCGAAATTCTTTCTCATTCTTGCTTGACATATTGCTTAAGGTGCTCAGCAGTCTATGGTCTTTGTTGTTGTATTTTGCACTTCATAATGAATCGCGCATTTTCAATGGGAGACAGGTCTGGATTGCAGGCAGGCCACTCTAGTACCTGAACTCTTTTACTACATAGCCATGCTTTGTAGTGGCAACACAGAACTCCTCTACGTGCAGAGATCTCTCTGGATGCTCTGAAACGTTTAATATTATTGATTGTAGATGGTGAAATCATCAAATACTTTGCAGTTTTGTGTTGAGAAAAGTCACTTAAACTGTTTGACTATGTGCTCACAGTTTTTTACAAAGAGGTGAACCTCACCCATCCATGCTTGTGAACGACGGAGCCTTTGGAGGATGCCTCTTTAATACCCAATCATGATACTGTTACTTGTTACCAATTTACCTGTTTACCTGAGAAATGTTCCAAACACGTTTTTTTGACCATTCCACAACTTTCTCAGTCTTTTGTCGCCTCTTTCCCAACTTTTCTGAAGCATGTTACAGGCATCAAATTCAGAAAAAGTGTATATTTACAATAAACAAGTAAGTCCATCAGTTTGACGATGAAATACCTTCTTTGTACTGTATTCAATTGAATACAAGTCAAAAATTTGCAAATTATTGCATTCTGTTTTCATTTATGGTTTATACAACATCTCAACTTTTTGCAATTGGGATTTTATAGTGTGAAAACAATGTAGTTAAGACGTTGGGCAGGTTTAGGGACAAATTGGTTAGGGATAGGAAAAGATGAAGGTTTGGATTAAAATGATCACACTCATGAGATCTTTTGCAGGGATTCCCACACCACATAACATGACCTGCTCCCTTTAAGGTAAATGTATTTTCTTCCATTTTCTTTTTTTGTGTGTGTGTGTGCATGTTTGCGTGTGTATATAATAGTTTTTTATTTTGTTTTGAGACAAGAGACCCAGTTCAGTGCAATACAATACAGTGCCAACCTCCCTTGGACATGCAAAAGTGTTTTTGTCTGACAGAAATGGTCAAGTTCACTAAGAAGACAGTGTCCTCAATGAGACGCATGTGGAGTGAGAATCAGAACGATGTGTATGCTTTTGATATGTTTATGGGATACCCATACACAGACAGGACAAGACAAACATAATAAACAAAACAATGCTCTGAGAATAGCTACACAAAAAAATATAAAGACATTGTGAATGAATATTATAATTCTAAAAAAAAACAATGGGTTTTCAAATAATGGAAAGACCTAACAAGCTATACATAGTATGAGGTCATTCCCCAAACACCAAGAATCATTTAAATACCTACTCCACGTCTCTGTCTCTGTCTCTGTCTCTGTCTACTTGGGAACTTTAATGTTGGTGATTGCCGTCAAAGGAAACTCTGTAATCTTGCTTTTATTGCTCCAAAATAACGTATTGCTGTCAGCAGGAGGACTGCTTATCTCCCAACACTTTCTCAATGGACGGCAGAGATGTCAAGTTTTGTCTCCCTTGATTATTTAGATTACAAAATGAAAGGTCAGCTGGACATATATGACAGAATATGGACATCATATGTTAACTTTATCGATATTGATAATATTGATGTTGTCATTTCTGCCATATCCTGCCAATAAATCCCTGTAAATCTTAAATACTGGACCTTAAATAGAGGGCTTCAGCCATGCGCTTTTTGAATTAACAAATGAATACCAATAAATAAATAAATACATAAATAAACAAATTGCTGGACGTCTGTTCAACCCTTATTCCTTGTTATCCTTACTCAACAGGTTTTGTCTGTTTTAACATGATTTCTTACACCTCCTTCTCGAAGACATGCCTATTGATTTTGCCCTGTCAACCTCCATTAAATCTGTAGCTCAGTGAAGACACACAGGCCAAGGTGGGGGCGTGAAAGAATACTAACAGGAAGATTACATTATGTAAGCCCAACCCAACATGCCTGCCTGGCCTTCAATGATTCCATGTTTGTGTGTAAGCAATCATACAGTTTGCATTGAATCATGGGACATTGTGGACACCCATAACTATTAACTTTCTCATTGGAAGCTGCTGCTGCAGCAGAAACACTGAGGGGTGGGGTGGGGGCCACAAAAAGCAAAACAGGAGCACACTATTGCTTGAAGGTGCATTCAGGGGCAATTGGTTGGGAATATACTAACCAGAAACGTAACGTTGCAGGTTTATATTTTGTTTTATTATAAGGATGAAGTGGACCAGAGAGAGGCTATTTTTATCAGTTGTACCAAAAAATGAGTAAACCTGCTACCTAAAACTTAAAAAAACTAAAAAGAGTACCTCAATACATAAAAGACAAAGAATAAACAACAGGCATGTTATCATCATAGTGACTTTCAACCAATCACATTGTCTATATATATAATAGGGATCCAGCTACCCCCAGCGGCCCGTGGTACTCTGCCAGGGGTTTCCTGAAAAGTTTTCAGTTTCATAATTAAATCATCATAGTATTTCAAAATATATTATTTATTTATTTATTTTTACAAGAAGGCATAATGATTCAACATATAATGATTTAAAGTTATAGATCTTTAGATCTTTTTTTTTTATTGTCCTTTACAACTTTTTTGATTAAAAAATTACACGAGGTAGTATATTTTTTATCTTGTAAGAGGTCCTTGGCTAAGAAAAAATGAGAACACTTTGAGTATTGCTTCTCGCCTCCTACAGATCATATTTCAGCAACTAGAATGTCAGATTTTTTTTTAATTAATTAATTTATTTTCTTTTTTTTTTTTCAGATTGATCATCCTGATCAAAGTGCTTTTACAAAGGTTCCGACTGTCCATGAATGCAGCATTGATCCTGCGGAGTTTCGGGGATGCGCATCTGAGGCACGTTCACGTCTCCAAACACATACACACACGCAGGCATACAGCAACACACCGGGAGCATCCCTGAACGGAGGGGAGCGCTCGTTTTGGTTTGACACCCTGGAAGCAGATGCACTATTTTGTATTGAGTCACGCTTATAAACACCCCGTCTCTGCACACCGCAGAATGATCCCGGGCCCCGCCGAGCCGTTCGGATTCTGAGGCCCGCACACGGATCCACCTTGCACCGGCAGAAGGACCCTCGCCGACCGCGTCGCCTCCAGCAGCTGCAGCCCGAGACAGAATGTCAAGTACCCCTGAAGAAAGTCACTCCGTCAGGGGCGGCGGCTCCGAGTGCGACTTGAAAATGGCCTCTTCCGGCAACACGTCCCCCGAGGGTGGACCTCCACCACCGCTGCACCAGAACCGTATACGGCAGGTGGGTGTCTGTCCGCAGCAGCAGCAGCAGCATCAGCAGCAGCAGTGACTGGCCCAGTCAGCCGTGTAACGAGCAGCCCGAACCGCTGCTGTTGCTGATGCTGTGCGCTTTTTGGGGGGAGAGCAGGCAAAGGCGTTGCCGTGCGTGATCTGGCAGATTTTCTCAGATTTCGCGTTAAAGTAGCTGCTAATAGGAACAAGCCTCTCTGCAGAGAAAATACCATCTGTTTTGATAAGGGACTTACTGTAGAGAGATGCTTATGGGAGGCGTGATAATACATAAACAGGCCAATTGTGCCAGTTATGGCCGTCAAAATAAACACCAGCAGACTTCCACTCAGTTACTATTACAGGCTGCGGTGTGCAGTGTTTACAACTTCACCTGTTCGCTGTTTACATGGACCATATTCATACTGGTCAGAGGCTGAGCATCCCTGATCATGACTTCTGAGAGGCTGTCTCATTTACCCTTATGCCAAAAACATGACATATTGCAAGTGTGTCTACTGGGCTCATGTGTTTTCCATTAATAAAATCGCAATACTCTTGTGTATCGCAATATTATAGGTTGTGATACTCTATCAATTCTCAAAAACACTTGATGCTGTTATAGTTTTCCTAATGTTAGATTTAAAAAAAACTCGCAGTAAGACACCCTGCTTACAATATCACTAAATGTTGCATTATTTTGAATTGTAATCCTTGTATTGTGATATGCAGAGTATTGACAGATTCTTACAAATACACAGATTTATCAGTTAATCTGCTGATACTTTTAAGTTCAAATCACTTTTAGTTGTATAGTGCCAAATCATAAAAAAAGTTATCTCAGGTTACTTCTCTAATAGAGCAGTTTTAGACTATACTCTTATAAACCCAGTTGTTCCCACCGAGAGCAAGCACTGAGGCGACTTTGGTGAGGAAAAACCTTTGTGTAACATGTAGAAACCTTGAGTGGATCGAGGCTCTTTATTAAGGGTTAGGGCCATCCACCAGAACAAGAGATTCAAAAGTAATAGTATTAGTCATTCAGGCTATAAATTACCAAGTTTTGAAAAATGCTCATGCTCAGACACAAAGACTCTTCACTGACTGTGGTAAATAAGAAAGAAAAGCAGCAAAGCTTTACAGTTAAGAAGATGGAACCAGCAAATGTTTGACATTTTTGGTTGAAAAATGAATCGATTATCAAAAATATCTGGCAGCTACTTTTCTTTTGATTATAATCGATAAATTTTTGCAGCTCTACTTGTGAAATTTAAATGGTGGACCGTGTGAAACATTGGTTCAAAGCCTTTCTGTGCGAGACCCACAAGGTCACATATTCACACACTGTATATTAAGTCTGCTTGCTCGTGGTTGTGTTTCAGCGTAATGCATTGCTGGGTAAACAGTGAGTATACTCGCTATATGCTCTGTCAGGCCACTCTTGGGCTGGGCTGGTTTGTCCTTGTGTGGACTGAAATTCTAATATTACTATGCGGCCTCTTCCTCCATCCTCTCCTCCCATCTCCATGTCTGCAAAGCAACGTCATATATTTATTGCTAAGACCTAGGTGTTGTTTTACTAAATAGATGCACACAAGCTTAACAGGAATAATTAAATCTATTCAGCCAATTAATTCATATCTTTGAGCCTGTTTTCATAAATGTATGGCATAAACTAGAAAATTAATGTTAAGTCTTACCGCCTAGATTTGATCATGTAATGTGAGTGTTTGTGTATTCAGTGAAAGTGAGTCAGGAGATGGTAGATGGCTGTTTCCTGTCTCAGTGCACTCTCTCAGGCTAATGTGATTTCAGTAATGGACTGTAGTGCTACATACACACACACATACGCACATAGACACACTTTAGTCTCTTCTTTTAGGGTGGGGCCATTGAGCTCACATACTTAGATACAATCAGGAGTTTTTTGTACCATCAGCACTGATAAAATCTGAACCGGTGTTTGTGAGGGAGGGGATGTAGACAGTTGTATCCTTTTGTTGACGTGTTCTTCATATACACAGAAAGAAGATTGGTAAATTAGCCAATTAACTTGAGCTTGACATTCTTATAATGAAAGAATAAAGGAGACCTTTACTTAATCTCCCCAAAACATTTATTTTATTTTTTTTAAGACTGAACACTTTTTGAAGGATTAAATTAATGTTTGCATTCATCTGTTACCTTAATCTTTTATCTTGCATCATTTACTGAGATCTGTATCCACGTGTATACTGATCATATGGTATCTTACCAGTTTATTACATCAGCTGAACTTGGATGAGCACGTCTCCTCAGTTGAGATCTTGTCCCAAGCAGCTTTTGAGATGGAAGCACAGCTGTTCTTTTACTTGAACTCATCCTATTTCCCTCTTAGATGAAAGCTCTTGTTGTTGTAATTTTACTTTTCGTATCCTCCATGGACACTCCTTTTGGCAGCTAAAATACGTTGTATGCTGGTAACTGCTAAGGTCATTTGACTTCAACCAGATCACAAAAAAAGTATTTTCTCTACACTCCCACACTCTCAAGAGAGGTTCATGTTTGTACTCGAATGTACAAATTTCACAGATGTACTAGAAAAGGCAAATGAGAGTAAATGTATCCCCCCTCCTTCCTTTATCCGCTGTGAAGGCACAAAGTAGGTTTGGATAGACAAAGGTACAAATTTGTTAAAGTATCATGCTATCTGAGACACCTGGGTGGTGCAGGGGAAGAATAATTTACCACTGCAGAGATCCATGTTTAGACCTTATCAGCTGTGCCTCCAACTTGGCCCCACTGATCGATCACAAGTGGCAGTGGTGATGAATGATCATGTCCTTGTCCGGCACCAGTAGCTCCCTCTGGTTGTTCTGTCTGTCTTTTTTTTCCTTTTGTCTATGCCCTGCCCTGGCCAAGAGTGGGATTTTGCATTAGTAGGGACAAAACTACAGGTAGAATTGGACATTGGAAGACGGTACACAGTGCTAGAATGCAAAAAACTGATAAAGGCAGTACTCAGAAATACCTTTTGATTATAGCATTGTTTAAAGGTCCAACAGACCCAGCAAGCTGAAGATCGGTCTGTTGGGTGGGGCTATGCTGGGAGTTATTTGAGGTCACTACGGAGTGTACCCATAAGAAGGACAATGATGTGAGTCATTTCTCCTTAATAGATGCAACAGAAGAATGAGAAAGCTGACAGTTCAGCACGATATCATGGCCGTTTGTGAAATAGTCACAAAATATCATCCAAAGATTTGTGGATGGGTGCGTCCAACACAAGACGTTCACACAGAAGACCAGGTTTCCATTCACATGTTGATTGTTTTAAGTAAGTTGTTAAATCACAATCTTTTCCTAAATCTAACCAAGTAGTTGTGTTGCCTAAACCTTTTGAACCCTATTTTGAAATTGTACCCAGATCTTCAGCTCTTGTATATGTACACCACTCTGATAGAAGAAATCTTGTGACTATTTTAAGAAATACCATGAGACTGTGTCTAATCAGGCATTTTAGTGAAAACACTTGTGTGGGTGGACCATGGGCTGTAGGATCTGTAGAGCTGAATTAAATGTTTAGTTTTGTTGTGGCTTTTTGGCCGCTTGGTGGCAGAGCAACTCCACAACAAAGTGACTGAACCAGGCCTGACATTATATTGGCGTGTAAAGTTGTTTTAGCAAACATGTTAGCAAACTTTGCCTATTTACAAATCCAGCAGACGTGAGGCAACACCAGCATTCATTTTTAGTCATGTTTCTGGCCACTGAACAAATGAAATCCTAAATATTTATTATCCTTTTAGCTCTAGTTTGGGTCTCCTGCAGCTGCAATGAACAATATCTGTGTCGTTGTTGTTGTTGTTGGATGTTTGACTTTGTTCCCCAGCCAGCTGCTACTTTGTGAATCTGCAGTTTGGTGCTGGGGGGGGGGGGGGGGGGGGGGGGCTGCTTACTGTAGTTTTATTACAGCTTTTTTTTTACTGAAAACATGCTATGCTGCTGCTGTCATTGGGGTTTATGAAAGGAGTGAGACTGAAGTAAAATTGTGTGCAGGAAACCACAGCAATGAGCTAAGAGGCTAAAAAGCTTTAAAGAACTAAAGAGTTGGGTGAGAATTCTCATTGGGTCCATTTCACATTACATGAAGTCATTTCATTCATTGTTAATATAAAAACATTCATTAACAAAGCTTTATTTTTTGAAGGTAATAGTAAGATGAAACTAGATGCTGTCTGCCTTTAAAGGCTGCATTACAGTAAAGTGATGTTTTTTTCTGAACTGAACAGACTGCTCAAGCACTTTTACCCACTCAGTCATTATATCCACATTACTGATGATCATTTATCAAAAAAACTATTGTGTTAATATTTGGTGAAAGCAGAAACAATCATCCATACAATATTGTCGCAATATTGATGGAGGTATTTAGTCAAAGCCCTAAGGCATTAAGTAAGTATTGTAAGATCGTCATATGTTTGCAGTATTTGAGGATTTATGGAAAGCCACCCCAGCCCTAATCCTTCCAGTGACAACTGTTCACAGCAGTGTCTCTAAAATACCAGAGTAACAGAACATTGTTTCTATGAAGACATATTGTCATTGAGTTTTTCAAATGCATTTTCAGTGCTTTGAAAACCACAAGTAAAATTCAATTCAACACCATTTTATAGTGTTGGCACAACATTGTATATCTCAGAATCCCTGCAGATGATGGCTAGATGCCACTAGAGGTCAAAACTGTGTCTTCTGTGATCTGGGTGAACTGACTCTTAAAGCTGGTGGAGATACTGTGATTAAGAAAAAAAGTGTGAGAGATGCAAAACATTGATAGGTAAGGGAAACTTCAAATGAAACATAGGCAATAAAATTTAGAGATAAAGCTCAAAACGATAACAGATCCACGTACTGTATGTGAGACAAAGATGACAAAAAGACACGCTGTGATGTGAGGCTCTTACTCGCAGGTCTAAAAATACTGCCTGTCTCTCATGTGATTGTCCAGGAGAAAAATAGCTGCTTCTTCCTAGCCAAGTGGCTGTGTGTCCATGTCTCTGTGCTCACTGAACCTTTGTCACTGGGCATTTACTCTCTGCTCTGGGCTGGTGTGGAGCGATTGCTTCCCGCAGTCTGCTTTCTCCTCTGTCGGAACAATACAGAGACTGCGTCATACTTTGTCAACCCTGTGCCAGTTCACTTCCCTGTGGATGAATAGTGGATGCTTAAGAGCTCAGTTTGCACAGATCAATTCAGGACTGGATTTTATGTCCACTGCAGTCTGATATTGATGATTGAAATCTTAGAACCTGAGGCCTCAGTTGAGACAAGTCGACTTCCTGCTGAATATAAGAGTAAAATGAAGAAGTTGTTCATCTCCAAACACAAATATCTGTATTTTAAACATTCTGGTCTTATATTTAGCATGTTTAGGACTGGATAACTTGACCTATTTCTTACTCAGCTTTGTGGGAAGATCCCCTTTCAAGTGAACTTACTGTATCGTCCCCTCTCTGCCTTCATTTTACAGCTCTTCCTGCACTACATTTCTTTTCAGCTTTCCATCCATCTCTCCTCCACATCCTCTGGCTGCCTTAAAATGGGGGTTTGACTCTTTACCCTAGTTTTCTCCTCTGCTCTTCTTGGCTGTCATTCATATTCATCTCTTATTTCCTCCCCCAAAATACCTCCCTCCCTCTCTTCACCCTATCTGCCCCACACTCCTCCCAGCACTAAGATCCTGATGTGCCAAGAGGTCAGATTTCACTGCAGCCTTTGGCCTTTTCCTCTCTGTCTTTTTCATCTCTCTCTGTCTCCTCTGCCTCTGTGTCTGCATCCCTATCTGTCTCTCTCTCTGTCTCCACTGGGAGTGGTATGATGGGATTCTGCAGGAAGGGAGTCCTAATGGAGCCATGGCCTTCATTACATTACCTCTGAAGACACACGCATACACACATACCCATAGCTGTCTTACAGTGCCTGATGTCCAATAGAAATGTTCGGCCAATAGACCTTTTTTTTACAGCAGCCATATTGATATGAAATAATAGGGTAAATACAGATGTTACTAAAGATGCTAATTATGGTCCCATTCTATTTAGTGTAGAGCCTTTCCAGTGAGCCAGCACGCACAGAATGTAACAGAGCCTTAATTAGTATCATTGTGTTTACCCTTGTATGTCATGTCAAAATGACTGCTGTGAAAAAAAGTCTACTGGGGTCAGTGTGGGTGCAGTTATACAGGGTGCATGTACATACACAGACCCAAACACACTCAGCATTACACAGCTGTATTTACCAGAGCTGTTAGCGCACTTGTCTGGTTATAAGTGCTTACACAGAGACCTGGGAATGACCACAAGTCAACCGCTCCGGTACCTCTACTGAGGGTTACCAAAAGCCATTAAGAATTAATAATTGTTGCCCATGAAATACCTGCATTATTGTGTTCTGTAGCATGATTCAGCAAGATAGGTCTGCCTGTTTCTCAAGTGTGAGGACTTGCTGGTATTTTGGGGTTTTGGTCAGACAAAACAGGCTGTTGGAGTACAGGAATTGGGATTCAAAAAATACTAATTGGAATTTTCACCACTTCCTGACACTTAATAAAATGATTGGCAGATTAGTCAATAATCGTAGTTGTAGCAGTAGTGGATGGCAGATGTTTTGTTAAACCAACACTCCAAAATCCAAAGATATACAATTTATAAGCATGCAGATCCTCACAAACTGGAACGACAAAATGTTTTGTATAACTTAAATGGTAGTTGATTATTAAATAAGTTGCTTTTTGCCAAATCAAATAATTGACCAGTCATTGTTGCACTGCTGTAAGAATTATTTTCTTTATTAATATGCAGATTTTTTTCTCATTGGTTTTGTCTATAAAATATTTGAAAATTGTTAACAGTGTCTTGTTTTGTTTGATCAAGAGTCCAAAACCCAAAGATATTAAATTTGCAATGATATAAAACCAAGAATGGCGACAAATCCTCATCTTTAAGGACCTGGAAACATTAAATTCTTGGCATTTCTGCTTGAAAACTGAATAAGATTATTATTTGTATTATCGAAATAGTTGCAGATTAATCATCTGTCGACAGACTAATCCCTTAATTGGCTAATGGTTTGAGCTCTAATCTTCTTTCTGCTGTTCTGAACCGTGTCTACTGCAGCATATAAAATTAACCCGAAGATCTGACGCAAACATTCACATCCCGCTTGTGTAAATTCACCTCAGATTGTGGCCATATTTGGCATCGTACGCAGGCCTCCAAATACCAAGGAGCCACTTTGTCCACCAGCTCTGATGCAACATACATGTAACAGTCATATGATGGTTATATGGGTTTCGTATAAGTTTCCAAGCTATGTAATGGTGATACAGGGTGGCATTCCTGTACCGGCTCCAACATCCATATGGACCGTCAGCATGTCTATATTTGGGTACAAGCAGCGTCCTGATACTCCTTGACTGTCCTTCTTGGTTGTCATGGCATCTCATAACTACTTGGGGTGGCCTAGTTATATCTGACACCATCTCCCATTGACCTGTTTTACCCTGATGGATGTTTGAAGGGCACAGATAGCATCACTTGATGAGTCATAGTTCGTCATCGTTGTGCTTTTCTCGTTAAGGCGATTCATCGAAAGAGTCAGGGCATGACAAAGTCAAAAAGTGAGTGCATAATCCGTAGAGATGACTGCATTAACTGGCCACAGACACAGGATATAAAGATTAGAATTTAAATGCATCATCAAGCAAGGAAAGATATAGAAGCATTATGTCTTAAGATACACAATTTGCCAGTCATGCTCCATAGAAGGCAGGTGTTTTTGGACTGGGGGCAGTGGGAGGCATTTAGATGTCAATTATTCATTATGGCCTTATGACTCTGTTTCCCGTCAGAAAGAAGGAGAAAGGAGGGCGTGGCTGGTGATCAATGGACTTCTCAGAAGCTCAAACACCTTCATGTAAATGTTCTCTCTCTTTCGTCCTCTCCCCCTCCTCTCCCTCCACTGCCTCTCTCATCATGTTTGAGTTGAGTAAGTGAAGGTTTTCTCACAGGAAAACACATCAAAGCTCTTCGCTGTGTTGTTGAGAATAGCAGGGCTCATAGCACTGCATGCACGCAGAGACAAACGGGCACAAACACACACCTATATGCGGGCAAAAAACAGCAGACTGCTTTTTTGTCATGCTGAGGAAGATGCTGTGACACAACTTCAAACTCCTGCAGTTTTGAGAGTGAAAAAAAGAAGAGTGCAGTTTTCCTCGTGAAACCCAAACTGGTTTTATCCCAGAATAGACTTCTAATTAAATGTTTATATTTCAACTCTCATTTGTTTTATTTAGTCTGAATCATTTACCCTCTCACACACACAGTTTTATATTTTGTCTATCTGTCTAACTAATTGTGTGCCTGGTTATTTCTCTGTGTCTGACAGCATCACTCAGCATTCCTTGTATGACTGTGTGTGCTGCAGCAAATTTTAGGTCACACGCTTCATTATTCATTATACATTCAACTTGGAGGTGAAATCAGTTTCTGCCTCAATACCCTTTGTCATCTGACGTTGGCTGAGATCAGCCATCAGATGGAAATACATTCTGCCAACATTTTAGCAATGCTAACACATGGTCTGTAGGTCAGAGTGGTAAAACAGAAATTGTGTTTCTCTGTGTGCTGCAGATGCATACAACATTTGAGCCCTGTGGCTTTCTGTGTGTGGTCTGGAGATGAAGAAGTTTTCAAGATGAATTAGCCGTTCGAACAATTTGCTCATGTACACAGTATCTGATCTTTTAGTCAATTCAGTTTTGTCTCGTTTAAGGGGGCTTTGGGGTCTTTTGGGAAAAAAATCTTGAAATCCAAAACAGATGTTCCAGAAATTTAAAAGGAGAGCATGCTGCGTGGTTGTTTCCTTAATCTCTGATGACTTATTATAGTCATTTTATGATTATTATTATTATGTACAGTAAATTTATTACAGTTTCCTCCTTTAATGTCTCAATGAGTAGCTGAATGCTTTATGTTGCACTGTTCTGAACTCATAGCCTGCATTCACATCTAGATCCTATGACCTGCAAAAACCTCTCCTGTGATCCAGAACATTACAGGCTTCTAAACACACGTTCTACAATCTCAAGTCCGTAACACCCTGATACCAGGATATTGACATTATTCCGCATCAATAGCATCTGAGGTGGGACGGCAAGTTCGCTGAAATATGGTTTATTTTCCAGTGGCCTCTCTCTCATCTCATTAACAGGAATGGCAAACTGACGTCATGTGTTCTCAGGGGACTTGGGCAGCTCTTCAAAGAGGCAAAAAGGGAACGCAATAAATTAGAATGACAGCCATTTGCAAAGGTAGTGGGTATCATACCAACCCTCCTGTATCTCCTGTATCAGAGAGAATTATTTACGGATGAAATCAGCTGCTTACTCTGCATTTCTTGCCACCTAGATACTTATAGAGAACTCAGTTTATTTTGAAAAGAGGATGTTGATGGCTGTGGCCTGATGTAGCAAAAAGCTGCAAGCAATCACTTAATGTAGTGCTGCTCTCTGCCTGTAGGGCTGCTGTTTGTCTGTCTGTGGAAGTGGCAAGGCGTGTTAATATGGTAGCAGCACCGAAGGACGAACTGAATGAGTCATGTTACTGGTAAATCAGCTAAGTCACAAATCAGATGTATCCGTTTGTGTGTGTGCGCACATGTCGGTGTGTGGACGTGACACTGCTTCAGTTACAACAGGGTGTGGTCTTCTTCATTTTCTCCCTCCAGTCGTCTTTCTCTCTGGACGTATCATGTGACTGAATCAAGGTTATATGTCCCGTCTACAGTGCATTTCTCTATTCCCTCAGCCCTCCCGTCTCATTCATGTCTCGGTGTCATTACTCACTGTGTTTGGGTGTGGTCTGGTCTGGACTTTTAACCGCCTGCTCTGTCCACTTGCTATTAAATTTGACTCCGGGTGATTTGGTTTTGTGAGAAACAGACAGTGCGAGAGAGAAAGTGTGTGTGTGTGTGTGTGTATGTTTGCGTTTGTGCATGTGTGTGTGTGTTTTGTTGTGGACTTTATGGCTCTGACCTTTCATAAGCAGTAAAAGAGGCTGCAAGATGACTTGACATTTAAATCATATCTGTGAGCCAATCCATTACTGTCCCTGCTCTGTGTTTTGCTCACCCTGTTACGTGTTTACACAGGATAGAAATAATTTATACCGTAGACTGGCAATTTATCCATTACTAATATTTACACAAGCCTAACCTAAAGCACTAACAATGATTTAAATGCAAAAAACTCTTGTTTTTGTAGAGCTTATTTATTGATTTTAGAAGCCTACAGGTTTGTCACAGACCTCAGCTCAACGGAAACCTTGCAAAGTTGCCACAGTCTTTCTGCTCAAACTGTCTTGCCTCTTTAACTGCCATTTAAGCACAAATCTCTTTCAACAGAAAACTATCTATGTTTATTTGAACATGCAATTTTTGGAATCAGGTAGGTAGTAAAACTGCGGCGTGGATTTTCTCATGTTACAGTCATGTGGTGCAAGGTTCAGCCGCAGTTTCAAATCAATATCCTGAAAGGGAAATGGTGAGCATTGTGTGTGTGTATGTGTGCATATTCTGAGCTTCAGTGTGGGCACTGCAGACCTCCTGCTGCTGTCTTGAGCGTAGATAGTATAAAAATATTCCCTCAGGTTTCTGGATGTGTTGTCTTTATTATGAAGCCGTGGTCTGAAATGAAGGTACGTGAAGCTCGGGTTGTCAGGTCTTATTTACCACGGCTGACTGTGATAGGCTGAGAGCATACCGACACATATTGAGCCTCTGTTTTTGGAAATCCGCTTATTCACTTTCTTGCTGAGAGTTAGATTGGGAGATCTATACCACCACCACTGTCATCTCTGTGCATTACACATGGAGCTGGAGCTGAGAGTTAATTAGCTTAGTATATAGATTGTGAGAAGCCATAGACAGTAGAATAATGGTGCAATCCACTGTAAGTTGGAAGTTGATAGTCCCAAGTTGTTTTTCCCAAATTCAAATCTAAATGCGTCCCAATGCATTTGCTCAGGAAACATGGATACCCACAACAAACTAATATTTAAATAACAAAGTTTCTGAATTTCAGAGGCATCAGCAGCAGTTGATTAGCACACTTAAAAAGAGACAGGAGGAGCAGACAAGTACCACATGCAAAAAGAGAGAAAAAGTTTCCCCAAGTTCTGAGTACAATGGATTGCTGCATAAATGGACGGAGCTTCTGGGTCTGAAAGTTGAAGCCCATGCGGAAGTACCTTAAACCTGCAATCTTTCTAATAGCCAGCAGGGGGCGACCCCACAGGTGGCAAAAAGAATTCCAGGTATATGTACCCTTGTGGCAAAATGAGCCTATTTCTCACTTAATTTCTGACACCAGTAAACAGTTTCCTAATGAGCTTATGGGCTCAATCGCTAGCTTTAACTCTTCTTCAATACAGCTTGATGTTCATTTAGTAAATTATTGTCCCATTTAGAGTAAAATACATGATAAAACAGGGTATTATTTAAGACAAGGCTACCGTGTGATTGATAAGTCATTCTCAGTGAGTGTCCTGTGCAACACACAGGGCTCAGGAATCTCAGATCACCTAGCACCAAACTCAAGGCTTCAAAACAGAAGCCAATTGGTGGCTCTGTCCACTAATTATTCTACTGTCCACGGGAACAGCAGGGACACAGTCTCTCCAAAACTCCAGAATACACTTACTGGCATCTCTGCTCACAAAATTATTGTGTTATTTCATTTGTTTAATATGTGCACAGACTGAGATGTAAAAATCTGTATTAAAGCATGGGAAGCAATTTGGTCTCTGGTTTTGTTGTTCTAGTCGACTATTTAATGAATTTGTTGTTGATGAAGTTCAAGGGATTTAGGCTTTCTGCTGCATATGAAGGTTACCAGGTTAACATAAGCCTAATGCATCACTTAAACCAAACAGATGTAAGCACTAATGAAAACTAACATTTCTCAGTGAGGAGCAGTTGGGTGGGGGATGAAAATTGTAGTCATGAAAAATGTATGGGCTTCTTGAAGTCTAAATGAGTCATCTTAAACAGAAAGATCCTCCCTCCATTAAATCTCAGATGCATTATAAGCTGCCAGACACTCATCACTGGCAGAACTTCACTAGTCAGCACTGTAGCTCCATTATCAGCCGACAAATCATCATCATGAACAACAACAACAGCAGCAGCATCCAAAACAACCAGTGAACACAACAAATGGGATATTGTTGCTCCCAGGAGTAGAGAAATGAGTTAGATGGGGAAACAAACCAATAGTGTATATTTGTACATTTTTAAACATTTACTACAAATTTTGTGCTTTACAAATGTCCCAAAGCAAATCAATTAACGCATTTCTCCTACTTCCCAGGTAGCCACCAGTTCATCTCAGTTCATGTCAGGGTGATATGAAAATAAACCTGCAGAGACAAGCAAGGGGCGCATAGGCAGTGCATCACAGTTAACATGTATTTATTTATTGTCAAAGTTACATTTCTTTTGCTTGGAAATGGGGTTGAGAGCAAGCAATGAATAACAATTCAAAATCAATAACAATTGCATTGTTTCTGAAAATCAAACACAGAATACAAAGAATAAACATGAACATTGTGAAACAAATCTTAATTTGGAAATTTCTCACATAGAAAGCCTGCAAACATGTCTTTGCACATCCATACATGTAAATGTGTGTGTGCGTGTGTGTGTGATGAAGTACATACACAACAAACCTGCATACACATCCACTCACGAGCACATGAACAATCACGTGCAGTGACGTGTGCTGGTCTCTGCGTCTCCCATATCTGTCTATCATAGAGTCCTAATGGGCATATAAAAGCCTTTGGATCTATAAAATGAAAAAAAACACCATTAACCCCCCCTCTCCATGTAAACCAACAGAAACAAGACCTCACATCAGCTCCATTTAGAGCCCCCCCCCCCCTTCAATGTAATCTGACTCCTAAATGGACACAAACACACACTTCTTTATTTTATTAATGTATTCTAATCCTCGTTAACTTGGAAGGGTGATGGAAGGGATCAATAGAGGTCATTGATCAGACTTTGCTGACGCATAGGGACTGAAAAGTTAGTAGAATAGTATTAATGAAGACATACTTTGAGAGCACACACACACACACACACACACACACACACACACAACTGTAACAATATTACAGTAAGAACACTGTTTCAGGCTCAACTAACATGCAGATCAATAAGCCTATAGATTACGTCTGTTAAATCTGAAACTCAAGAACTCAGGCAGTACAGTAGTTGTTTAGAATTGCTTGCACCATACAATACACTGTGTTATGGGGAGGGTTTTCTTTGTGTTTTGTTGATTTTCAGGACTTTAATGGTTATGGATTATTGTTGTTGTTGTTGTTGTTGTTGTTGTTGTTGTTGTTGTTAGTAGTAGTAGTATTAGCCATCCACCAGGAAAATGGTGGTAAAATATGCAAGTGGCTGGTCGATTTGCTTCACTTGCTTGGCAAAAAAACAAACAAACAAACAAACAAAAAAAACAATGGTCATCTATTGACTTACTGGTAAATTTGAAAATCCACTAGCCAATTGGCCGATGGTCAAAAAAAAGTTAATTTTGGACCTTGATTGTGCATTAATAAAACATTTGCATTATGCAAGTAGTTAGTGAAACACAAAAAACATGTTAAAACAAGTAATGCCAAGTACAAAGTAACAAAGACACGCCAGAGATGAATGGAAATAGCAAAAACTAGGAAACACTTTGGCTTACTTTTTGAAGTGCATGAAGTGGAGTTCGCCCTAATCCCTCTATGATATGATAATTTGCATGTTACACAGGGCACTTTAAAAAATCTTGATTCATCAAATCAAAACCATTGATTAACCTGGAAAGAATTATTTATTTTGTTTTGGATGCTCATATCATAGAATAATGATGGGAAAAGATGCAAAAAGAATTACAGTCATCATCACTGTATAAATGTTATGTTATTTCTTCTATTATTTGTGTTAAATCAAAGATCCATAAGTGTTATCTTTAGAAAAAAAATGCCTTATTCTCTGTTTCACCAGCAGAGGATGCTAGAGGAGCAGAACGTATCCACTGACACGTTCCAGCAGTAGGATTATCATAGAACTGAATGAAGCAGTCAGGTTGTACAGTATGCACCACTGTAGAATATTTTAGACTGCATTACAGTGTGAAGTGATTCAGCAGATCTGTCCCATTCATGGTTACGAGTAGAAAGAGATGTTACTGATGTTTTTGTTATTGTTGTTGACCGGTCCTGTGAAAACATATCAGGCAGAATGTGTGAACAGAAATAGAGGCGTGAGATCGTGTCCCTGTCTCTGGTGCTGAAATTTCAAACTCCTAACATTAGCTGCATTGACGGAGAGAGACCTTGACACTCATCTGCTGGTGCTGGACACACACGCACATAAATGCATACACATACACACACACGCTGTCAAATCATATTCCTTCAGCCACCAGTACTGCCGGTGCAGTGCAGTTGAGATTCAGACCAGCCCACTTTCCCCCCCCATGCAGGGGGAAGCCTGTAACTTGCAGGTGACTGGGAGCCACTGTTCCGAGCTCACTGCTCACTGGTCCCCCTCTGGACCGGGTGGTGTGTCCCGTCTTCTCTGCTTGCTCACAGAGGGACAGCCTGTACCCAACTTCCCCCTGTTTCTCTTCCTCCTCACACTTATTTCTCTTCCTTTCAGCTGGACCTCTTTTCACTCTCTTCATGATTTTAATTTATTCAGTCAACTTGTTTACATTTTTGTCATATAATTGGCTCACTTCCCCCACTTTTCTCTGTACTATCTTCTTTCTGTATAGATTTGAACACAACCCTGTCAAATGTCTTCATGCCCACTCCAATTTAAGATCTTTTCTTTATCAACAGATAGAGGGGTGAAAGGTCAAGTCAGTTAGATTTATGGGGATTTATTGGCAGAATATGACAGACATACAATATAGTATTCATAAGTATGTTTTCATTAGTGTAAAATCACCTGAAAATGAGAATTGTTGTCAGCCACTGTAGGTTCTCCTACAGACTCGGAAGGGGAGAGTGAGACAAAGTGTTTGCAATCTGCAAGCTTACTGCTAGATTCTACTAAATCCTACACACAGATCCTTTAACTATGGCACACATAAGACTATCACTGACTTTGTGGTCATGTAAGTGCACAAATCCTCTTAACATCTCCAAAGAGTTTGGCTTTTAACTTTATTTGGAAAATGAACAGATGATGGAAAGTGATGTGGGAAAAAAAAAGGAAATATGTTGGATTCATCTTTAGCCAAAATAGCACATGTGAAAACCCAAATAATTGTCTGCACTGGTGCTAGAATTTCAACTAGTCAGCTGGTTGACTGAACCTTTGCAAATATACAGAAGTTGGATTTCATTTCTGTTCTGTTCTGTGTAACACCTATGAGGCTGTGTTGGCAGAAATGGAATATAATGTTCATATTAGTATTTTCATTAGTGTATAATCACCTTAAAATAAGAACTGTTGTGTTTTTGTTACTACAGACCGAGCTGTTTTTATCTACGTAAACCGTGGATCTTCTTCCGTGGAGTCAGCCATGTTGCACTGCCATGTTTCTACAGTAGTCCAGAGTAATGGCTACACTGTCTCTTGATATGATCTTTTACATTTTCCTCTGTGGCCACCATAGTTTAAGGGTTTATGAATAGACTTTTGATTTTAAGGTAATGATTTGATTTCTCTTTTAGCACCGATGGCTATACCATTACCAAATCCAAATCTAACAGTACTAATTGAATTGCACATTCTGGCTTTAATTTCGATAATTGACAATGATATCGAATGACAAGGCATTTTTCAATACTTGATCATATTGAAGCAATTTGGTCGATGCTATAAAAGTATCAAAGTTCGGTACCCGTCCCAAGGTACCACCACTGGAAAATTCTACACAAAACTGCTTTAGTATTCACCATATTTCACTTGTTTTTCTCCCGCTCTCTCCTCCTAATTTACCCCATCTCTCCTCTTCAACCAGTAACCTTCTCCTCTCCCCATGTGTCCTTCTTTCTCTCAGGACAGAGTGCATTTTCACAGCAGCTGTAGGAGGAGAGGAGCTGAGGCTGTAGCAGTCAGCTGGCAGTTGACATGCAGCCTCCCTAAACCCCTCACATAATAAACACTTTCCTGTGACTGTAGGGTCACATACAGACATTAACACACACACACACACACACACACACACACACACACACACACACACACACACACACACACACACACGTTTTGTAGGCACATCTGTTCACTTGGAGTGGGGTTTTCATGTGCATCTGGACTAGGTCATTCCCTGTGTGTGTGTGTATGTATGTGTGATTGAGCGTGTGTTGGGATATGTAGTGAGTAAGTGGATAGGTCTTACTCTCATCATTCATCAACCCTTTTCAGTCATCGTCTCCCTCTTGTGTGAATGGGTCGTTTTCATTTGGCGTTGTGGATGTGTGGAGCTCTGAGCATTTTGAGTGAGAATGTAAAAAATCCAGCAGCTGTTTCCCAGCTTGATGTGTAGGGACCAAGGCTGATTTTTCTCCAAAGGAAAGGAAAGAAGATGGAAGATAAGAAAATAGAAGAACTGAAGAGGAGAGAAACCGTGACAGTTTGAAAGACAGGATCATTTTTGGCACCAGTCTGTGGTATAAAGAATCTTTTTTATTGCATTTCAGTTAATGTTGAGTATTTTTGTGGCACTTAATTGAAGTTAAGGACATATGAAATCCAACAAAGTGAAACTTCAGCACCCAGCAAAACTATTTTTGAGACAGACAGAGGTAGAAAGGTGTCGTCATGGCCCACGCTGCGGCCCACCTGAAGAAAGCTCGGGAGCTCGAGCAAAGTGTAGAGTACAGAGCTCTGCAGAAAGCCAGGGAGAGAAGGAGACGACAGCGTGAGAGAGCCGAGCGAAAGCGGCAGGTAAAAACACCATATCCACAAGTTTCTTCCATGTTACCATGCTGATTTCAACCACCCGTGCACTTGTGGGCTTAAGAGTACACTGTGAGCAACAGTGCTATGACATTGTGTGCGAGGGTGGGTTGTGGAGGTTGCACAGATGTGGTGGATGTGGTTGACCGTACAGTGTGCTGCGGTTAAGTCCTGCTGTCCTCTCGGATGATTTATCATGTTGTGTGAGGGAGACTGATGAGGAAATAAACTTTCCTCACAACACTTCTAGTTCAGCAGTGCTTATTGTAGTTTTTGATCCTTTTTTTTGTGTGTTTCAGAGTATGTTTCTTTAAAAACCAGCAGCTGCAAAGTTGATTAGCTTGGCAAGATGAGAAAAGTAGTATGGGTTGCTAGGTAACAGACAAAAACGTTGTTGGATTGAGTTTGTAGGACTAACCTGAGATAAAATAGGATGAAATAGGATATGAATCCTAGAGTTAGTTAGGATTTGCTTATGTAATACCAAATTTAGAAAATTATATCCTAGAGTGTTCCTGTCTTAACTTAAGATTTAAGATAGGATGTTTCTGTAATTCAACACCAGATGCAGTTTTAACTGATGCCTGCCTGCCTGCCAGCCAGTCAGATATCTCTGTAGTCATTATGTAAACACAAATGCTACTTAGAAAAAGGAATATCTAATCTAAACTCAGCTGGTAAAGAGATGTTTATTATTCTGGGTAGAGTTTTGATTTCCCTCCAATGTAAACACAAACATGGACACAATACCGTACAGTGTATAATCCAGTATCCTCCATCACATGACGGACTGCAGGTCAAATCCTGTGCAGACAGAGATTAGGTGGTTCTCAATCGATCTGATCTCTGTTGGTGTGTGTGTTTGCCTGGCAGACACATGAATGAGAGAAAAACAAATCGCAATGGACAGTACTGACACACATGTGACTTCTGTATACTGCTGAATTCTGTTTAACGCTGCTGGTTTTGCTACCTGTTTGCAAATCTACTATGACATGCATTTGTGATTAGAATCTGAAGAGGCACATGTGCTTGTTTAGTTCCTGTGCCTGGTTGCATAAACCACCTTAAGTTTCCAGCTCAAGTTTATCCCCTAAGTAAAATATTTCACTAAGCAAAGGGGTTCACTTAGAAGCATTGCGTTATACCTGTTAGGTTTAAGTATTTAGACTGAGGCTTTCACAGCAGTTACTGTCAATGTACAGCACATGTGTGAAGGTACACCTTAGCCTAAGTGGTTTTATGCAACCAGGCACTGGAATATTCTGCAAACATGGTGGTAAAAGCATGTGCTCTGGTGACATTTTCTGTATCCTGTCTCCATATCAGACATTTTCTTCATTCCTTTAACGATGAACAATGCATTTTGTGTAGGGTTGTAAGTTACTGAAATTTGAGCACTGTGTTCAGGCTCAACTTCCATCACTTCATCATGATCCTTGGCGTTCCTGGAGAGCAGCACAGGCCATGCGGTCTCCAGCCTGACTCAAACCCAGCTGTCATGCACCCCACCCTGGGTACACACAGCAAGGGGTGGTGGGCTTCACCGAGGAGAAGTTCTCGAAGGGTAAAAATAGCCAAGGCTGGAGAGACGGTGAGGGTTGAGTGTTTATGGCTGCAGTTGTTATCCTACGGAGACAGAGGAGAGGTGTAGGAGGAGTAGGCAGCACCAGGCCTTGGCTAGGCTCGGCTCACACACTAAGACAGAGGCAGAGGTGTCCAAGACTTAAGAGTATTTCCTGGGCAAGGGATGAAAGGGCACAGAGAGAGGAAAGAGTGGTGATAACAGTGACGTAAATGAGAAGAATGGAAAGATGTAATGGATTGTAAGATTGATTGATGCAGTCAAACATCAGGAAAGTGGGCTGGAGAGGCTTTTAACCTAAGGACGCAAAGTAAGAAACTGCAAGGAGAGGACTTTGGTGGATCATATAATACTATCCAGTGAGTGAGGTGAAGAAAGGTCGCAGTTCTCAGGTATAACTGGAGAATCATTACCTGATTTTGATGGTAACCATGGGCAATGGAGCATCATGTCAGGCCTGTGGATCAGATAAGACGTTACAGACCAGTGGGAGTGACAAAAATTCAAACCATCACACTGACTTCTATGGAGCAGCTGAGTCTGGATCTGATGTTGACGATTCGCTGGTAAGAGGCGGAGAGAGAAACACAATTCATCAGCTTGTCTGTGACATATGTTGCACTGAGGAAGTGTCATGAGAACATTTCATGTTAATCTCTTTCCTGCTGATGTGTGCGTGTGTGAGTGAGTGTGTGAGGTGACATCACGTGTGGAGGGTTTGACCTTTGATCCTATGTGGGGGTGTGGCCTCATCTCAGATATGCAGTGGGGAGTTTGATTGTGCTGACCTCATGTTGACACCCTGTCGTGTTTGATTGACACATTACTGTCTTAACCCCTTTAACTAGAGGTTAAACCTTGTCAACACTCGCTCAGATCAATACAGTCAGTAGTTCTTTGCTAAACTAGTGTGACAGTCATGTAACACAACAGAAGCTCCACCAATTTTAAGAGGCAATATCTCTATCAGTTGAATACTTGAGTATGAGTTGATCAACAAGAAATTAATCAACTGTTTGATTATTGATTAACTGCATTAGTCATAATTGAAGCACTCATTTCAGCTTCTTAGATGGTGCTTTTCTTTGTCTTACTGTGTGTGTGTGTGTTTTTTGACAAAACAATGATTTGTGATATCAGCACGATGATATATGATATAATTATTTGTGTAATTCTGTAAGTTTTTCCCCCCACACACAATTTTCTGCCATTTTTATAGAACAAATGAACAATTGATTAATCGTAAAAATAATCATTGTACATTTTTTCATATTTAAATCTTATTTTTCTGAATTCAACTATTTGGTGTTTTTGTCTTCTAAGTTTTATGTATATTATTGTTTACAGAGATTTCATTTTCATTGAAGTTCACTGTACTGTGATCCTTTTATACTGGTATGTAAAACATCCTTTAAATTCAGTGAGTACATATAGACATAAATACAACAAAACACAGTGTGTGTGTGTGTGTGTGTGTGTGTGTGTGTGTGTGTGTGTGTGTGTGTGTGTGTGTGTGTGTTTGTGTGTTTGTGTTGCAGCTGCTTGTGCAGTGCAGCCTTGATGGCTGGTGGTTAAATTTAGAATAGCCTACTCAGGCAAGCTATTGATACAAGTAGGAAGTCTTACTTCCATTAACTCTTTAAACCATTTCTAAAACCTCTATATTAGATTTTTATATCATATTATCTACCATCATACAGGGCAATAACAGACCACATTCAATTTTCCAAATTGACTTGACTTTTTTTTTTAAATGTAGACGTGTACATAAACAGAAATAAGACAAAAACGTGGTTAAAGAAAATGACTAAAGAAACTGTACACGGACTTAATCGTTTCTGGTTTTGTATATATGCTGTTTAAAAATATTGTACAAATACAGTCTGATCTAAATATGTTCTGAACTAAACCTTACTGTCCATTTGTACGTATTCCACCTCTGTTAGAAATACCAAAAGTAGACCTGAAATTTAATAGAAATGAAAATTAAGAGCATGCTGGTATTCTTGTTCCTAATATTCACCTGTTTTCTGTCTCCATCTCTCTAGTCCGACAGTAACACCAGTTTCCTGCGGGCTGCCAGAGCCGGGAACATTGACAAAGTCCTTGACTTCCTTAAAAATGGAGTAGACATTAGCACTTGTAACCAGGTAAGGAAACTTCTTACCAGCCTCAACAGAAGCTGCGTCTAATACTGGTGTCTGATGACGATTCTGTTTCTACTGTCACTTATGATGTATGGTGTGCTTTGTTTTTCCTAGAGTTAAATTAGGTTGTGCAAAACACTCAGCTGGAAAATGATAACTTGTTTTGACTTGTCTAAACATTATAAATTGTTGTATACATTCTCACAGGCTTAGCAACAATAAAACTCATTAGAGGACAATGTAGGGTCACAAAGTCGAGAAAGGATTTACTCTTAAGTCTTAAGTCCCGTGACATAAGGGTTTACAGTATTAGTTGTACTTATTTTTATTCATTGTGTTGCCATCTGCTGAAGTCCAGATCTTGTCAGCAAAATTATGATATTTTCAGTGAAGGAAATCAGTCTGTTTCATAGTCAAGTAAATCTAGTTTTTGTTTTATTTGAGGTAAATATGTTTCCCATGTCCATTCAACAGAAACTACAGAAAATATGCAGTTGTTATAAACCTTTTATAGTTTTAAATGTTTTGAATTTCAAAGGTTAATTTATTCATCATATGACAACACAGAGTTGTACAACAATATGCTTGTTGTTATCAAGTAAATTTACATACAGCAGTAACACACACGCACTCACCAACAACGAGGATCACAGGCCAGAACCAGCTCTGCTTCCATACGACATCAAAGCTAAAGCGGGTCATACTGCAGTACAAACTTTCACAAAATGCAGTATGAGAAATTTACAGGCCACCGACCAACCACTCTCGTTATTTAGTTGACTTAAAATGAAGCTCCATGTTCACATAGTTTCTGCTGACGGTCCCTCAATATTATGACATGAGCCCAACATCTCCCCAGCCTGCTAGCCACAGTGCAGCATGCTAACACTGAGTTCTGCAAGGTACCCTACAAAATAAACACTAAAGCAATATAAATGTAAAACATACCAAAACATTGTGATGGAAAACATGTATATATGTTTAATCTTGTGTGAGACACATGTACTCTTGTGTGTGTGCACTTGGTTTACTAAAATAGACCAAAGATATTATGACCAATTGTCATTGCCAAAAGCAGATAAGGCCCAGAGTCAGAGCATCCAGCCATCTCGCTAATGAGATAAACAAGAGGACTGGACACATACACACAAGCACATGTCCCCTATCAAACAGACGCACACACATAAACGCATACACACACTACATTAGATTTTAACATGTAATAGTCAAACATGAGAGACTGGGTGGCACCGTGACCATTGTGAGAAGATAAGAGGAATATTTCCGTTGCTCTGCAGGCAAACTCAGGTCTTAATATTATTGTTGCTGTTGTTGTTGTTGTTGTTGTTGTTGTTGTTGTTGTTGTTGTTACTGAGAATAAAGATCTACGAATTCCTCTGCCACCGAGAATTTGATTTAAGTCACTACAACTTTGCAGTTCATGTGGTTCTCGCCATCTCTTGCGGTTGGCTTGTTGAGAGCACAGTATTTCAAAGTTGCTCTTATTGTGATAGTGCAAAGTAATAAAAATAAATCTATTGTCCTACACATACATATCGTTCACACAACCACATCTGGCCGAAGTTGCCTCAGCAAACACGTCTTCTGAAATCTGCTGTTCGATGGTTCACTGTGCACATAATTATGCAAGCCACATACAACGCATACATTACATGCTGCTGTCACAGTAGTAGGCCAAAGCTGTCAACTGACCTGTCTGTCAAACCTGCTGAAGCCAGCCTCCACTCTGCTGTGTCACAGTGGCATCAGCGCATACCTTAACTTGCCAGTCTTCCCTCACAAAATCAAGATAACCACATCTACGATTACACACCTCCTCTTCCCTCCACCACACCCATTCTTCCCTCCAATCTCTGCCTGTCTGAGAGGTCTGTGCCCCTCTGACAGCTGTTACCCCACATAACCACCCTCACCCACATTCCACTGAGGAGGAGGGATTAGGAGAGTGCAAAATACTTCCCCCAAGATCTCTGTGCACCCCCTCACCCCTCCCCCCTGCCCTCTCTGTCAGTATGATTTACAGTAGTCACAAGGTAGCTCAAAGGAGTGTGGTTACGTGTGTGTCTGTGTGTGTGCAGCCGTGCATCTCATCAGCTACTCTCATTTTGTGCTGTCTCACTGCTGTTGGCCTTTTGTTTAACAGTTTAATAGCAACTATTTATACACTTGGCTGTGATTGGCTGGCAAACAGGAAGTGGCAACTGCCCACCCTAAGCTCTACTATTTGTTGTCATGGGCACCTTGGGTTTTGTTTTGTGCCTAACTACTCAAGGTTGTGATTGTACACACACTCTCTCTCATGCACACGTACACATGCATACACACACAGCTCCCTGCAACAGGAGAGTCCTGCCCTTCATAGTATCTGTCAGGGGTCAGATGATTACATTTGAGCCCTTGTCAGGTGACCAAAAATGCGAGTGACATTTTCATATATATCCCAGTGATGCTTTCACTTTTTGTGTGTGTGTGTGTGTGTGTGTGAGAGAGAGAGAGAGAGGGTAGAAAGAGTGCTCAGTGTACTGTAATGCAGTAGTAACTTTGTTAATGAGTCACGAGAGATAAAAAGCATGCTATGACCTTTTCCTGTAAGCAGCCAATTATAGCTTGTTTTACTTCGTATTAGAACTGATCACATGGATCACACACACGTTGGTAGGGATGGAAATTGAGAAGTGGTTCCAGTTGGGAACAGGTTCCAAATTGTCTGATCCATTGGAATCATATACCTCTGAACTTATCAAGTCCTTTTATTGATGCCGGCTTGTTCATTCTGACATTTATGTATTGCAAAACGATGATGATGATGATGATGATGATGATGATGATGATGGCAGAAGTATTCATGGAATTCAAGTTATTTCTACACTGTATTCAGACTCAGGTAACACAACAGTTGTGCTGACATGGAAGCTTGTATAGGCCTACTCTTTTCAAAGAAAATCAACCTGCACACTGGTCACACACACACACACACACACACACACACACACACACACACACACACACACACACACACACACACACACACAGCAAAGTTAATTTATGTTAACTTGAAAATCTAAAGACACAAATATTCCTGAGCATATTTCCTTGTTAGTGTTATTATCAATGGCTGCATGTACATTTACATCACATGAATGTAAATGTGTGGACATTCCCTTGTGTATTTGTGTGTACTGTACTGTGTTGTACTGTATTGTGTGTGTTTCTGATTACACATACTTAAATGCAGGAACAAGCTTACACGCATACATACACACATTCCTACAAGTCCAGTTCTTATATACCTCCTTCCGGCATGTAGTTTGACAGTCATACTGTAGCTGAATACCAGTCATCAAACAACTCAAATAACCTTTATGTCCAGACTGCCCAGTTGTCACGGTCACTTATTTATGGCTGCACTGTCACAACTTAATTAAAAACCCTTTATATCTAAACCCTATATATTAACTTTACGTTTGTCTTTCAGTGTAAGATTATGGTCAAGCTAACACAACACCAGTGTAACTTTCTGGTGACAGCGTTTATGTCTGTGTACGTACTACTTAACAAGGGTCTGCTGCCACACGTTAACCAGATGCATTGTTTGTGTTGATGGAAGCTGAAGAGTGGTATGACCATCCTGACAGTGCTAATTGAAATTTGCCCAGATATGATGCCATTTGAACCATAATGACATTTTCAAGGAGATACCAGTTTCCTCAACCACCACAATGATACTGTAGGAGATCATTCAAAGTATCGTGTTACTCATGATTAGCAGCAAAATAGCTCTCAAGGAAATGACTGTATCAGAATCATGTCAGTGGAAAAGCACTTCACACAATTATAGAACCATTATCCATAAGAGCATTGCAGTCAGTGGAGTCAGAGATCTGTTGATAAGAGCACCAACAGACATGAAATGTTATGAATTTAAGATGTGTGGTCTGGTCAATTGGAAGTAACAACCTGCAATACATCTGCCGTGACTTCAAAAGAAACGAACTTTGTATGTTCAAGTACAAATTGGATATGTGCAACTCAGTCAGCTGAATTAAATTAATACACACATTAATACATAATATTCACTTACATCATCACCTACACAACATTCGTTTATATTGTTGCTATAGTTTAGAAAAACCTGCAAATCGCAAGGTCCCAAGGTTACTTCTCACACAAACTGTGCCCGAGTATGCAATGTACCATACTCAAGTCCACCTTTTTATGTGGACCTGAGCATGGATCAACAAGCCATGCCGGAACTGGACTTCGGGGTCTAGTGTACTCAGGTCCCAGCCTGAGTCCCTGGTGTGAAAGCCCACTCAAAATGAAGGAAGGGTCATCACATCACTATGAAACATTCTGTGCTCTGCTTGGTGCCAAACTTCGGTGCCAGTTCTATTTAAGCTTGTTCAAGATGTACGGAGAAGCACACTAAAACCCGACTTATCTATGTTGTATGACCTTGATGAAAAAAAGCCTCTAAAAATATTAAAGAAGATACATCAGAGAATAGTATTTTCCAATTTTCCAATTTCCAATAAGCTTCAATAGAACTGAGAAGTCTGGAGCGGAGCATGTTTGTGTGTGATATAATGACCCCTTCCTCTTTTTTAGTTTACTTGAACCAGGAAATGCATCCTAAAATTACATGTAGTATTTGCAGCAGATGTAATATCATCAGTGGCTCACTTGACTTGATTCAAACTGTACATCTGGAAAACAGCGAGGGATGCTGGAATGTCACACAGGAGTTTTGAGCGTAGCCCGTGGCGAGGTGTTCATTAATAACTGAAGAGTCAGATCCTAGAAAGCAGCAACAGGGTGGCGAGGGCCAGAGTCTGGTGCCAGGGGCAGAGGGCTGTCCAAGTTAGTTAAAGAGATACACTATCCTGTCAGCCAAAACCTTAGTCAAACTACTGCACAGATTTTATGAATGAGATAACTTTACCTACTAGTTTTTAGGCAGTGCGATTTTGTAAACATACAAGCTCGTTTTTGTGTGTTTATAATACAGTGTTTAAAAAAAGTTGAGAAAACATATGAGGTAACTGCCTTCACTGGGTTTTTGAGTTTTGAATGAAACTCTTAAAGATAGAATCAGTAGTATTTGCCGGAGTTGTTCAAGAATGCACCAGTTTATTGTTGTATCTCATTCCCACGATGTCAAATGCCAATGTTTTGGTTTGGTACAGTGTCCAGAGTGCACACAAAATAATGATAAATACAGCCAGAGGGCAGGGTATCTGCAGATACAGTCACAACCAGACTTCTAGGTCATAAGTGATGATGGAAAGGAATTATGTTTGAGAACAATGTCTGAGTCCAGACATTGTTTTTTGGGTTTTTTTTCGTAGAAAAATCTTGCATAATATGACTTTAAGTTTTGAAATAAACTAAACAAAGTTTGCCAGCCTATAATATTTTATAATTTACTTTTCTTCTTTAGATAAACTTGAATGTTTGAGTTTTAGAAACCCCCCAAAAATTCTACTTCAAAAATTGTACACAGTGAGTTGTGAACCATTGTCATTTTTTTGGTGCTTTTAAATTAAATGGTTGTTATGTTTGAAAATATTAAATTATTTTTCTATTTTATTACTCTATTAAATCATTATTCACTTCAATTTCAATGAGTTTACTCAGCAACTTGTAAAATACTTTTTCTGGTTTCTAAAACAAAAAGATTCAAGTTTAATTATGAAAACTAAGAAAAGAAACTAAATTATTTCAACAAATCATTATAAGAAGTTTTTTCAGAACTTAAGAGTCATGCTCAAAACTCAAAAAAACTATTTCAGTGAATTGATTTGAGTTGATTTGAGTTTCTCCACTTTTTTGTTTTTTCAGTGTATATGATCCGTTCACTTTAGATTTGCAGAGGGAAGACAGTACTTATCCGTGTGTGTATGTGTGAGTTTGTTCCATATGAGAGTGTGTATGTGAGCTGTTTCGTTTCCATGTCCCCACAATTAAAGGCCAGACTTCCCCCCTGTAATCTACCCAAATGCTAATCCTTGGTGAGTGATATTGCTCTTTAATCTGCACGCATTTACATTATTTCCTTTTTCCTCTAACTGTCACCCCCTCTGGCAATTTGGCCTATAACACAACACAAACTTTATTTATTTATCATGTGTGATTATAACAAGGGTCAGCGGTCATAGTGGCGTGAATATTAATCTGCATTGGATGCAGCTCAGTGCCATCCCTCCTGCCAGGAAACACTACAAACTGCCAGGGATCACCGCATCAGGTTGACCGTCCATTAGCTAAATGAAGCTTTCACTTACAGTTCAGAGGAAAAAGAGATTTAGATCAGTTCATGTCACAGTATGTGTGTGTGCGTGTGTGTTTTAGTCTGTTGTGGGTTTTGGTTGTCTCTCCTGGAATACATGATGGTTGCAATGTGATTGAAACGCTCAAATAAGATTGCATAATTCTTGCTGTGTCAGTGAGTCCATCATTTCAAAGCTGATGGCTGAAACTGAAACTTTCTGCATGTTCAAACCGCAGCAAAGAGCATCTAGTCTCACATTTGTAAGTTGTTTCATCTCGCCTGCTGGCTCTGCGGTAAAAATGTCACTGACTGACTGAGTAAAGTGATTTATGATTTACTGAAGTGCGGCGATCCAGAGCAGAGATATCAAGCATCCCCAGCTCAGTGTAACCACACCCATCACATGATGACTGTGCTGGTGTGATGATTATGATAATGATGATGTCAATGTTAGTACTGAAACGATTAGACAGTTAATTGATCAGTTGATCATCAAGAAAGTTTTTAACCACAGTTTTTAATGATTGTTGTTTTGGCATTTATCAAGCAAAAATGTCAACGATTTATGGGTTACAGATTTCACCATTTAGAGTTACAATGTGTAACATTTATGTATTAAAATGTTAAAATTTCTAAAATTGCTTGACCTAAGTTGTATCTTTTGTAGTGTTGTGTACTTACATTATCTCAAATGTTTCCAGCAATGGTCAAAACCAGAGATATTTGTAATTTATTCAAGGTAACAGCATGTTTTCTGCTAGCCTCTCACAGTCCAAAGACATGCAGGTTGATTAGTTAACTGCTGAATCTAACTTGCCCATAGGTGCAAATGCGAGCGTGAATGGTTGTCTGTCACCTCTTGCCCAGTATAAGCTGGGATAGGCTCCAGCCTTCCCACAACCCCTCAAGAATAAGTAGTTACAGAGAATGAAAAGCCCTTTGTTGAGTAAGGACAGCCAGACAAGAGCGGCCATTTTAAATGAGGACCTTATTGTTTTATTGTATGTTTCATTTAAATCATGTGTTAATGTTTTACTATAACTAATGTGCTGATTGATCATCATCGAATATTTTGTCATTATTTTGATACGAGAGAGACCGCTAACAGCAGAACTAACATATTGTGCATTTAATGGCAGTTACTGAATAGACTTGAATGGTTATCTGCAGCCACAGACCATAATAATGGGCTAAGTTCACAAAAGGAGATGAGGTTGGTCTGATTTGGTGTCTGTCATACAGAAATGAGTGACAGTGCAGAAGTTAATAATCGATAAATCATCCAGTCCTTTACTTAGATATGTTTTGTGCTAGGCTTAACCAAACCAAGGAAACAAAAAAATTTCAAGATTGTTAAAAGATGTTGCTGGAGACCTGTAAAAATGACATGTGTGTGGTCATATCTTGAGTTTGCTATTGTTGGCAAAATGCTGGCTAAGTAGCTAGCTAATATACATTAAATCATTAGCTTACCAGTACAGGATGCAAAGATCCTTGGCTGGAGTTGAACCAGCATTGTTGCAGTTTTGTGGCATGCTCAGTATACAGATAGACGCTTGAAATCATACATTTATTAATTGAAAATAATAACTGACAGATCAACTTCTTGCTGACTCAGATTTGGTCAAGAATCTTAAGCATGACCAAAGGCTCATTTGTGCTGCAGTAGGAGGCCTCTAATCACTTCTCAAACTTATTGCATAAAGACATCTATAACATTTGAAGTATAGCATTCTAGGTGATGGGTCTCATTTTTACCTTTTAAAGTCATGTCATACAATATCTTTGACACAGTCACTCAGTAATTCAGACACTCAGTTTCATACTTTGGCCTCTAAGGAATGCCCTCTTTTTTTCTTTTTGAAAGGTTGACATTTTCAGTGGCTTCTAAATATGAGTATCCATGTTTGTGTGTGTGTGTGTGTGTGTGCGTGTGTGTGTGTGTGTGCGTGCATGTCTGTCTGTGTGTGTTTGTGTCCTACATACCCTCTATGACTGTGCAGAAACATGACACCCCCTTGGCTGTTTGGCATTTGGCAACTCAGAGAGAGAGAGTGCGAGAGTACGTGCATGTCTGTGTGTGTGTGTATGTGCGTTCGTGTACTCGTTTAGTTATTTGTGTGTGTATGTGTGTGTGCGTGCGTGCATGCGTGTCGTACGTGCACGAGGGAAGGAAGGGGGCACTGATAGAAGTGTTAGCAACATAACTGCTCCTCTTGTACATCAGTGCCAGGAGAGGCTTCAGAGCCAGGAGGCACAGCTCCTCACTGTATGCCATGTGAGTGAGCCTGCAGGGGGGAGAAGAAGGCAGACAGACCCTGAAGCTTGGATCTAAACGGGAGGGGTAGTGGAAGGAGGCAGAGGACTGCTGCTGATGGTTGGAGCTCCATCACTTCTAAATCCAGCTTGGCGCACCATTTAAGAAGGAAAAAGACAGAAGAGAGCAAAGAAAGACTCACGAAGGATCACTGAGAGGAAAGAAGACTGAGGGAATTTGACACTTGGTTTGAGAAAAGGAGCAGGAAAGCTGAAGGATAAGAAAGAGTTTCTCGGTTTAAAATACTTGCTTAGTTTGCGCATTTCAGAAAGATACAGTGCAGAATGGAGGAAGAGGAGGATGAGGTGAATCATTCTCCTATGTGTTTTATTTCTTTTTTTTTTCTCAGAGGAAATAATGTTTGTGCATGTGTGTGTTGTGTAAATACATCAGCTGTGCTGCAGTTGCCTGTCAGTGTGAAACATTTACACTCTTGCTGTGCTGCTCCTAACCTGTAGCTCTGGTTGATGGCTCACAGGCCTTTGATGTAATGCTCATTCAGACCTGCCTGAGGGAGATATTTTCTCTTGACTGATACAGTACCTCTTATGTTTGAGATGCTGGATGATGATGATCTCTCAAAACATTTCTAGAAATAAGCATGTCTTTTATTTTCTTTCTTCTTTCTTCATTTGTTTATTGGCATTTTTAGAACTGTAAATCATTCCACAGTGAGAATCTGCATATTTTATTCATTTTTTTTATATTAATATTGTCATAGAAAATGTTGCCACTATGTAAAACTAATGCAGTGGTTCTCAAACTGTGCCCTGATGGGGTGTAAAGGGACGTAAACTATACCCAGGTGGGGCGTAGAGTCACTGCAGGGTGGCGTGGATGACCAGGGGAAAAATATAGAGTGAAATAAAGTTAAATATGATTTATGTTGGCAAAATAAACAAAGACAACTTGCATCCTTTTTTATTAGTTGCTTTACCAATTATTAATGACTGATATAAAATTGTGGGGTGGGGGGTGTGAACTTTTTTTTTGGTTTCTGATGGGGGACATGGCATTAAAAGCTTGAGAACAAGTCAAGTCAAGTTTATGGTACAATATTACAAATCACAATTTGTCTCGGGTTTTACAGTCTGTCCTCTGTCCTTTGGTGACTGAACTAATGTAATATTGACCACTGGCCTGAATGTTTATAAGATACATAATATACATCCATAACTAGAGCCAGCCAGACAGATATATTAGCCCAGCAAAGCCGTATCGGTCTATGTGTATATCAGTGTATATGTTGTGTGATATTTTTTAAAGAACATAATGCAAATAGATTTTTCATTTTAAGTTGTGTAGGCAGCATTTTATGCATATTTGATCCCTTTTCTTAATTCAGTATCGTATCTGTGCCAAAAATTCAGTGTCAGTTGGGTCCTAATAGTAACATCTGTACAGTACAGTGTAAATCCACACAACTCCTCACATTATTGCCTCACAACAGCATGAAACATTAAGACTTCAGTAACTTTACAAAAGCTGCAGGCTTTACAAGCGTGGTATGCATGTACTGTAGGAATACTGTATTTCAGTGTACAGGATTGTGCATTTGTTGATGTTATTGTGTTCATTCTACATGTATATTCTGTATATTCTAATGTAGACACTCTATGTATTGCCCAAGCTCTATGGTCTGGGTCTTAGCACCACTCACTTTACCACTTTTGTTTTCTTGACATCTTATGTTGACATTTTCTTTGTGTTTTCTCTCCAGAACGGTCTGAATGCACTACATCTGGCTGCTAAAGAGGGACACAAGGATTTAGTGGAGGAGCTGTTGGAGAGAGGAGCACCTGTTGACTCTTCCACTAAGGTACATGCACGTATTAATATTATGCAAGTTGCTAGTTCTTTAGTCCTATGTGGGGGGAAGGTATGTGGGGAAAAAAGAAAGGAGGGAGGGAGCGAGGACAGTGACAGCTGGATGATAGAGTGATGGAAAGAGAGAGAAGGAGATGATGGGAAGCAGCTTACATGAATACAAGTAATATATAGTGGTATCAGTTTTAAGGGGCTGTGTAAATCACGTCTTCTCTCTTGAACTGTGAAACCTGATTCACAAGGGTGGTGGTAAACATGAGGGTGATTTAAGAGGGAGAATGTGAAAAGAGTTAATTTTGTAACTTTGTATGTTTATAAGATTGTCTTGTGTGTGCTTCTGACTTACTGTGAGATTATGACAAAACTTCAAATCAGCTGTGAAAGAGGTCAAAGTGGATTGATGATTGCATCATGATTAGATATTCTACCGTTACTGGAAAGTAGAGAGAAGGGGAGTGTGAGGTAAGCTGCTTGGCAAGCTGTTGGTTATGTGACTCTGTGGATGCTTCATGTGTCAGATTAACAGCTAGCAACAGTTAACAGCCAACAAGGAATCTGTCACCCTGCTGCCGGTGAATTTTGGCCTTTAATTTTAATCTGTAACCTTCAAGGCATGAAATAAAAACACATGCAAGATCAAAACATTTGTGTATTATCGATTTGCATAATTTGGTTGTCAAAGAAACTATTTAAGGTACTTGCATGAATATTTTCTGCCTCTTTATGCTTGTACTCAAACACATTTCAGAGTCTTCAGTTACTAGTTACCTTTTAGATTACAACTTTCTATACCCTTCTTGTTCAGTGAAAATGTAGTGTCTCTAAATTTTGTGATTTTGAATAAAAGTCTTTCAGATAAACTGAAGGATGAAGTGTTCCTTTTGGGGCTGAGAAAATTCTCCTCTATCTTAAACTAAATAAACTATTTAAAAGCATCTTGGATTAGCATTAAAATGTATCATCATGAAGTTGAAAAGAGCTCATGAGATACTGAGATAGAGATATGTGACATGAAACAAGTGTTCTGTTGGGGTCTTGTCAGTTTTAAGATATTGTCAAAGAGGTATTTTTATTCTAAACCTCTCAAATGATTTCAGTTAAATTATAATCTTTGAAGTCCAAAGATGGAAAATTATCCAATGCTTAACAAAAAAGCAAAGATTAGCACAGAGAAAACTCTGAAAAAGAAATATAAATGCATGTATATTTTTCTTCTCTGCCCAGTCAATCATTTTATGACCCGTCAGATTTATATTGTGACACTTTAGACAGGCCCCGACCCCTAGGTTGGGAGCCGCAGGGTTAATTAGCCAACGGTATATACAGTAGCTCAACGTAAACATTTACAGCAGTAAAATGCAACATGCAGACTGATGCAACAACATCATACATAATAGTAAAATACATTTTGCTGATAATTCTGGCATATGTTTACTTAAGTAAGGTTCTGAATGCATTTTATTTTTACTTAAATTGGTGTATTTGCATTTGTATTTGTATTTGTGGTTTTACTTTTACTTAAATAAAGGATCTGAATATTTCTTACAACAGAGGAGGCTTCTGTGCTCATCACACCTCTTATACTTGCTTGTCTTTTTACCAGCTCTGATTCTGAAGGCATTTATGCCCACGCACACAGGACACACTCTTGGCCGGTAGCCTTAACTCTGTTTTATGTCTACAGAAAGGAAACACAGCGCTCCACATTGCCTCATTGGCTGGACAAAAAGAAGTAGTCAAACTGCTGGTGAAGAGGGGAGCAGATGTCAACGCTCAGTCACAGGTGAAAAGCTTGTTAATTATCAAAATCTATTAGACAACGTGTAGAACATCAACACCATGAATGTGATCTTACATTACATGCATGTGTGTGTTTGCCTCGACAGAATGGCTTCACTCCACTATACATGGCAGCTCAGGAGAGTCACTTGGAGGTGGTACGATATCTATTGGAAAATGAAGGGAACCAAAGCATTGCAACAGAGGTATGTGTATATGTAAAAAAAATGTATATGTATATAACTCTAAATTGACTGTAGTCATTCACTCTTGTTTCTTCCTCTCTTCTCCTCTAGGATGGCTTCACTCCCCTGGCCATTGCTCTCCAGCAGGGCCACAACTCAGTGGTGTCCCTGCTGCTGGAGCACGACACCAAGGGCAAGGTCCGTCTCCCAGCCCTGCACATCGCAGCCCGCAAAGACGACACAAAGTCTGCCGCGCTGCTGCTCCAGAACGACCACAACGCTGACGTCCAGTCTAAGGTGAGGACGTGTGACGGGGGAAGAATTGATGGTGGGAAGAGAAGAGGTGGAGTGCCAGACTGAAATGGAGTGAAAGATAGAGGGAGATTAGAAATGGAAAGGAGGGGAGAGGGGAGGAGGAAATGAGGAAGTGTGTCATAATGCATCTGATTGAAAGGATTTTTCATGTTGACAGTTTTATTCGTTTTATTGATTATTTGCATGTCCATTTAGGAATATGAAAGGCCTAATATTAATACACAGAGCCTCTCCTACACTCTTAGAAATCTGGGTTTCAAAAGGGTTCTTCATGAAGGGCTGAGGTTCTACCCGCAATAATTTGCTTCTGAAGAACCCTTTTTTGAAGAAAGGGTTTGTTACGGGTTTTTTGTAAAAGTAGTGATTCCATTAGGAACCCCTTTCTTCCAGCAAACCCTTTTTGGAAGAAAGAGTTCTTCAAGGACTGTTGAAATCCTTGAAGAGCTTTTTTGTCAAGGGTTAGTATGAAAGGTTTCTTGGGAGAACCACCTGAGTGTGTTCTAGATGAAACCCTTGGAAAATAAAAAAAGCTCTTGGTAGAATACCTTGAGTGTGTTCTAGATAAAACCCATGGTATATTAAAAAGGTTATCTGAAGAACCCTTGAGTGTGTTCTAGAGAAAACCCTTTGAATATAAAAAAGCTCTCAGTAGAACCCCCTGGATGGGTTCTTGTTAGCACCCTAAGCATCACACCATGGAATGGTTCTCTGTAGAACCTCTCATAGGGGGTTCTTTGAGAAACCTTTCACAGTTGGTTCTAGGTATAACCCTTTATGTCCAGCTGTAGGTAGACTCTCTGAAAGGGTTCCAAGTGGAGCCTTTATAAAAACCTGAAGAACCGTTTGTGGTTCATTTATTTCGAAGAGTGTAGGATGGTGTGTTGTTTGCATCCTTGTCTTTTTGTTTATCTGTGTGACTTTGTAAACTTACCCTGTGTGTGATGTGAATGCTGTGATAAGCCCTTTTCCCTAACAACCCTACACCCTATCCTCCCTCTCTCTCTCTATGCGTGCTCACCAGATGATGGTCAATAGAACCACGGAGGTATATCAACTCATCAGCTCTTCATTTAACTCTTTTCTATCACTTCTGACCATCTCTTCCAGCTCTTTTATCCTGATCTGTGCCTTATTTGACGAGGACTTGTGAAGTCTTGCATGCCAGAATTATGTACCATTAATATGAATGCATGCAGCTGACTATGGTGCTCTACACACTCTTGCATGGCTGACAGTAAAAGACATTATGTCATTAATAGTTCCCAAAGAATGTTAGTTTAATGCATTTTAGATACGGATTATTTGTTTTACATTTCTTGATTTTTAGACTAATAAATCATCATTTATAATATATTAGCATTACAGATTTTAACTGAAACACTGACATTATGCTAGTAATAATTTCACCTCTTCATTTATTGCTCTTTTTCTCAGCATGTGTACTTCTAAGCACCTTGATAGCATTGTTTTTTCCTCTCTGATACACGTTGTTGATCTTTAAGTTAACTCTGTTTTTTAATTAAATTGCACCATGTCTATCAGAATGGGAAGGTAAGGAGTGACCCCACTCACAACTGTGAACTGTAGATATTTATATATATATATATATATATAGAGTATATATAAATGTCCATTTGTCTGTCCAAGCAGACACACATAGTGCATAGTTGTTTTGTGTATTTCAGTCTTGGTTTTTAATGTCCTTTATGTTGAACCTTTAGTCTCAAAAAACCAAACTGCTTTGATTTTTTTCACCATTTGGTTTTTTTTAGCAGGCATGGCAGACTTACAGGGTTTTTTGCATGCATTATGTATTGCGTGTGCTATTTTTGGGATATGCTCATTTTTTATGCGCCTTCTTATACCAACGTGTCTGGTTTCTTTTTTCAGCATGCTGCCTCATCGTAATAGTGCTTCAGTAGAATCAAGCTTCTTTCTTGTATCTGCTACAGAAAAATATGATCTTCTTTCTTTCTTTCTTTCTTTCTTTCTTTCTTTCTTTCTTTCTTTCTGTCTGTCTGTCTGTCTGTCTGTCTGTCTGTCTGTCTTTCTTTCTTTCTTTTCATCTCACCTTACTTTTCTCCTGTTATGCAACTGTTTTCATTTTTCCTCACCTGCTGTTTCAACCAATCTTCTCTTTCTTCCTTTGTCCATGTTCTTTTCCTTTCCCTCCCTCTCTCCTCTTCTGTCTCAAACAGAGTGGGTTCACCCCTCTGCACATCGCTGCTCACTATGGTAACGTGAATGTCTCCACCCTGTTGCTGAACAGAGGAGCTGCTGTGGACTTCACAGCCAGGGTAGCGCCCCATTTCCTCTTTTCTGTACTGCTGTCTATTACAACTTGACGAGTGTGTTTTCACTTTCAGGCTTGCAGAAATTTGTGTTTTAGGGCTCATATGCTAAAAAAAACCTTTAACTGTAGCCTTTATTAACTGCATTTCCCCCTTTAGCCTGTCAAAGGTTACATTTGTTCTTGCATGTTTTCAGCTGCATTACTTTCTTGATACTTGTCCGTGAAGTTGTCTTCAATTCCTTTATATACAGTTGGGTAGCGAGTTATTTAACTTTCCATTTTGCTCGCAACTCAACAGAAATAGAAATTAAATTCATATGAACAACTATTAAAACAAGCTTTAGGGCTTTCATGAATTATGTTTTTGCTGTGTAAATCAAACCATATTTGTAGTAAAGTTAACTTTCCTTCGTTTCCTTGCCTGCCTTGTTAGAATGGAATAACACCTCTCCATGTGGCCTCCAAGAGAGGCAACACCAACATGGTGGCCCTGCTGCTGGACCGAGGGGCTCAGATAGATGCTAAAACCAGGGTGAGACTCAGATTTATTTCTGTACATCAGCTTATATTTAAGAGTCACAATTCTGTGACTGCCTAATACAGTTTTCCAATCACTGCTTAATTACCTTTTTTTTTTTTTTCAAAACAGACAAACTTGATTAATGTCTACACTTCATGTGTTTTAACATGTTTGTGCCTTTGTCAGGATGGGCTGACACCCCTGCACTGTGCAGCCAGGAGTGGACATGACCCAGCAGTAGAAGTTCTGCTGGAGAGAGGAGCTCCCATCTTAGCCAGAACTAAGGTACTGTATGTTTGGGTCAGTAATGCATACTCCAAAATTTATCCTACCACAAGTCAATTTTTAATTTTGCTCCAGGATATTGTTATTCTACACTTAAAAAAACCTCAGCCTTTCAGTTGCATTTTACTTGCTTTTTACTTTTTCTGACCTATTGAATCTATCTGTGTATCGTTACTTTTGTTCTTAAATAGAATGGACTGTCTCCACTGCACATGTCGGCACAGGGAGACCATATAGAGTGTGTTAAACTCCTGCTGCAGCACAAAGCGCCTGTTGATGATGTCACACTGGACTACCTCACAGCGCTGCATGTTGCCGCTCACTGTGGCCACTACAGAGTCACCAAGCTTCTACTGGACAAGAAGGCCAATCCCAATGTTAGAGCACTGGTAGGTATTCACAGGAAACTGTACAAAAACAGACAATTGACTCACAGTTATATACACAAACATATACATATGCATAAACATATATAATATGTTCAGACAGAAAGAGTAAGCAGACAATGATATAGAGTTTGGGAATGAGTAGTTTTGATTCCTACCAGAACTGTTAAATTAATTTAAACACAGTTAAATAGTGTAATTCTCCTTAGTAAGAGACCATTACCTAACAGTAGAAAGAAGTAATATAAAGTTAGGCTGAATAGCTTTTTAGTTTTTAAACCTGATTAAATAGTTTTAAAGCTAATTGTTTTGATTGGGTTTAATTGTTTGAATTGTTGCACAAAACTTCAACTTGTCTTAGAATTAAGTAAGAATAAATTTAAACCTCTCTTTGAACTTAAAACCCAAATTGAAAATGTGATCCAGTATAACTGTTTAAATGGCTGCCTTTTGAAGATGCATCTCTTCTTTATTGTGCTCCAGTTGATCCATTAAGCAGCCTGCCAGTTACTGCCAGACAATCCTCTTTTTCCTTACTGTGCTGTTTGCTTGTAGCCTTCTTTTATTTGGCTATATTGCTCTAAAGTAGCCAACATGTTTTTTGAAGGAGGAGAAATTAGAGCTTCTCTGTCGAGCTATCATAACTAGGTTTAACTTTTGGTTAGCTAGCAAATAATGAAATGTTTTGTTAACATTTTAGCTAGTTACCTTCCAAACAATGCAATGTTACGTCTAGGTCTGTTGATTTATGTTGATTAAACTCAGTATAGATTACAACTACATTTCCTCCTCCCGATACGCAGTATTTATCTGTTTATTTCTCTCTCGCTCTCTCTACCAGAATGGTTTCACTCCTCTCCATATTGCTTGTAAGAAGAACAGGGTGAAAGTGATGGAGCTTTTGGTCAAATACGGGGCCTCTATTCAGGCCATTACTGAGGTGAGACACTATATGGGGATTTCTCTGAATAGCATCTGTAAATACAGTAAACTTTTCTGTGTAGAACTTTGCATTTCATGCTCAACTCCCTGCCTCTTTCTCGCTGTGTCCCTCTGTTTTTTAGTCTGGTCTGACACCCATCCATGTAGCTGCCTTCATGGGCCACCTCAACATTGTTTTACTTCTGCTCCAGAATGGAGCATCTCCTGATGTCCGTAACATTGTGAGTACTGACAAATAATTTCTTTAACTCTCTATTATCAGTAGTCAGAAATACATATGGCATTAAGTGAACAGCATTTTTTTCGGCTTAGCTAATGCAACCACCTACATGTAGTGTTTCCTTCAGCACAGCATCTTAATGCTCATAAATGATCTGTCTTTGCATATCAGCGTGGTGAGACAGCTCTCCACATGGCAGCACGAGCAGGTCAGATGGAAGTGGTTCGCTGTTTACTGAGGAATGGAGCGTTGGTGGATGCCATGGCCAGGGTGAGTCAGCGGTCTCCTCATCAGAGTTAATCACTGGCTCCGTCTGTTTATCATAAATAACCATATTTCATCCACTGACTTGCGTACACATACGGGTCTTCTGTGTGTCTCTCCTTTCCTAATTTCATTCCTTCTACTTGTCTCTCTGCTTCTTTTGTTTCTTACCATTATAACCTCTCAAATCTGTACAACCTTTTCATCCCTCAACCACAGGAGGACCAGACTCCCCTCCACATTGCATCCCGTTTAGGGAAAACTGATATCGTCCAGTTGCTGCTGCAGCACATGGCTCATCCAGATGCTGCCACCACCAACGGCTACACTCCCCTCCACATTTCAGCCAGGGAGGGTCAGGTAGAGACCGCTGCCGTGCTGCTGGAGGCCGGAGCCTCACACTCACTGGCCACAAAGGTGAGCAGAAGCTAGAATATGATGCACACAGACAAGAAATACAAACATATTCAAGATTCTTATACAGGCATTAAGAATTTGGATGAGCAAATTTTCCCTTTTCCCTCTACAGAAAGGATTCACTCCATTACATGTAGCAGCTAAGTATGGAAGCCTCGATGTAGCACAACTTCTCCTTCAACGCAAAGCTCTCCCTGATGATGCTGGCAAGGTGAACTGAAAATCAGGATTATTTATACACATTATTTGAGTCAGATCCTGAGGTGATTCCAGGGCAAAGTTATTAATTTCAGTGAGACAGCGCACTACACCTTTTAGTACCTGGCAAGAAGCAATTTGTCTCTAGAAAAGACTCATTATAGAGCAGAATAGAACTGCAGAAAGACAAAACACAACAAAATCGCAAAGCTACACTGTTCCATATTATAAATATCAATCATTTAATCAAATGCTTCCTTTTACAGAATGGCCTAACCCCGCTACATGTGGCAGCTCATTATGACAACCAAGACGTAGCTCTGCTGCTGCTGGACAAAGGGGCATCGCCTCATTCTACTGCAAAGGTTGGACAAAGAATTTTAAAGTACTTAAAGTTTAAAGCACCCAACCACTTTTCCTCAGCTTACTGCAAGATTGTCAACCTATCTGTAGTCTTGTTGAGGAGCTTGAGAGTGACGCAAACAAGTCCTTTAATTTTCAGAGTTGATACCAAAATCTGAGATATCTTTTATGTTTTAGAATTTGGCTGCACTAAAAAAAAAAAAACATAAAACCCTGCTGTTTCAACCACTGTTTCAAATGTATAGGGTTAATTTTATCCATATAGAATGATGTTGCTATAGTATATAATTGTTCACCTCTATCCCTTTCCAGAATGGCTACACTCCTCTCCACATAGCAGCCAAAAAGAACCAGACGAACATCGCATTAGCGCTACTGCAGTACGGAGCAGAGACCAACATTCTGACCAAGCAGGGAGTAAGTCCTCTGCACCTGGCAGCCCAGGAAGGACATGCTGAGATGGCCAGCCTGCTCTTGGGCAAAGGAGCTCATGTCAACGCCGCCACCAAGGTCACACACCAAGACTTGTTCAAATACTTCTATCACTTGTGTTGATACTGATTAGACTATATCTGTTACTAAGCAGGGAGTACCATTAGCTATCACATACTCAGGAATCTCCAAGATGAAGGACATGAGCATAGAATGTTATGTCTTGAGTCTTTCAACTATTCAGGATATGCAACTGGACTGAGTTATAGGTTCGTGTTTTTCTACAGTGCGCAACTAAGACAATTTTGTGCTTTATCTATTACAGAGTGGACTGACTCCTCTGCATCTCACAGCCCAAGAAGACAGAGTCAATGCAGCAGAAGTGCTGGCCAAACATGATGCCAGCCTGGATCAACAAACTAAGGTTCAAAAATCCATGAACGCATGAATCTACACAAAACACACTAAAAGGCATACATACGAAAACTACTCACAAATCATGTAATTTCATGGATTCTCCGCATAGGACAAGAAGTTTGGATTTTAATTCTGTGGTAAAGTCATGGAATCATGCACATTGGCTAATTAATGGCAATCCCCCGAGCATATTAACTATCTTATTTTGAACGCATTCACTGCAGGAAGTGTTGTTTACCAACTACTTTTCAATCGAATGAATGAGTAAAATCTTTAATGCTCTAGGGTAATTTGTTATGTACAAAGAATGAAAATGACATCAGCAACCATACCTGAAAGCATATATTACAACATAAAACATAAGAATCATTGTGAACGATTTCCCAGCCAGTAAATCACAAAAAGTCACACATACATACATATTTAGCATATCTGCCACCTACTGGCTTTTTGAAGGTATGGCATTGTCCACATCAGATATCTGCAATATTCAGATATATTTGTATCAATTACAGTTTGTTGTTAAACACAGCCTCTTCACAGACAAGTAAAACAGATTAGACAAATTTGGAAATAACCGTTTGTCTCTCTATCACCTCCTCATCCTCTCTACACCTCAGCTTGGATATACTCCTCTGATAGTGGCCTGTCACTATGGAAATGCCAAGATGGTGAACTTCCTGTTACAGCAAGGTGCTAGTGTCAACGCCAAAACCAAGGTAAAGTGTCATGCAAAAGCTTCACAAAAGCACATGCATTCAAATTCAATTAATACTAGGTGTTGGACAGAAGTACATGTCAGAATGGAAAAATGCAGTCTGCACACTAGATGACACAAAAAAATATAAAGAGCTCCATAGTGCTTCAGTGATAAACTTCATCTCCTCTCTTTCTTTGTACAGAATGGATACACACCTCTTCACCAGGCAGCACAACAAGGGAACACACACATTATCAATGTGTTGCTACAACATGGTGCCAAGCCCAACGCTACTACAGTGGTGAGAAAGAGACATGTATCTCCTCTTTTATCAAAAAGTAAATGAGTAATTTCTGCTTTTATTTCACATGAACCACTCCCTGTCTTTTTCCTAGAATGGAAACACGGCTCTGTCTATTGCCAAACGCCTGGGTTACATATCTGTGGTGGACACACTGAAAGTCGTCACAGAGGAGGTCATCACTACCACAACGGTAGGCTTGCGATACTGGTAACTTTTATCGTAAATTGTCAAGAAAACGCAATTAACCTATCTCTGCTCTGGTTGTGTTTTTCCATGACTGTGATCGGGGACTCACATCAGACGATCACAGAGAAACACAAGCTCAATGTCCCTGAGACCATGACTGAGATCCTTGACGTGTCTGATGAAGAAGGTGAGTTGCTTCGAACCTGAAAAAAAAAAAAAGTCTTAGCTCTCTTTCCCTTTGTTCAGTTGCTATAAGGAGCTGTGTATTGTGGGTGATTTTGGTAGTTTTGTAGCTGTGAATCTTAAAGCTTTATGTTTCATAGCTTTGAGGCTGGAAGACGAGCCATTATCTGAGATGTCTGTGGAGCTGGAAGGTACTGCAAAATGTCTGCCCTGCTCTGCCAGCTTGGTGTGGACTGTATCTGTGTTACTATAACTAATGAACGTGATTATATTTGTAGTTTATGCAAACAGCAGTAATACTAAAACAATAAACTTTACCTCTAGCCGTTTACTGCCAAATTTGCCATCGCCATGCTGTCTGCTTCTAGAGAGTCTATGTACTTAATGTGGCTGAATTTCGTTGTTGTGCAGTATACACGCCTGATTTTACCCAAGCAGATCTTCTTTGATCTAACACCTTTTTGTTTATAGGGTGTAATCAAAACTTGGTTGATTGTGTGTTCATGAAATGGTAAAAACTACCTGCATGAAGTGTATGGCACTGTGGTTAAGATCATGACACTTATCATGATAATGGATGAGTGAGGAATGCATTGCTTTAGAAAAACTGACATAAATGGTAAATAAATGGACTGCATTTATACTGTATAGCACCTTTCTCGTCTTCTCCTGCTCATCAGGAAGAATTTCTGATATTTATTCACACGCACAGATGGCATAGGAGGCCTTCGGAAGCAGTTTAGGGTTCAGTATCTTGCTGAAGAACACTTTGATATGAAGGAGCCACACGACGAATCACCGATCTGTCGATTAGTGGACAGTCAACATCTGAGACACATCTGCCCCACAAAAGCCAAAATAAAAATACATTTTCCACAGTGCTGTCCGTGGAATCACTGACCCAATTCACAAAAGTGATTTTCAAGCGCTGCTCAGACAAAGCGTCACATTTAACAAATGATTGTCACTCACAAAATGCAGATAAAATTGAAAGTCCTACTGCAGGGCTCTCACATGCTTGTTCATTTACCATAAGCATAGTGTTTGTTCTGATGACTGAAATATGTCAAACTGAGCAAGATGAAAATGGCCACATGTTTCAAATCACAGAAAATATGCAGCAAATTTAACAATACGGGGCCAAGACTGGAAGTTCTCACATGGTTCAATGAGCTAAGATTGAAAGGAGAGGCAGGAGGATTGTGGACATGTTACAGAACTTTTACCACTTTCACTAAAGCAGTTTCTCATGAAATGTATCTTTCTATGCTATTTCTCAAATGGCACATCTTTGACTCCTAGGTGAGGACACTATGACAGGTGATGGAGGAGAATATCTGAGAGCAGAGGATCTCAGAGAGCTGGGAGACGACTCTCTGCCAGGACACTACCTGGACGGCTTCAGCTACATGAGCCACAACCTAGACAGGTCACGAACGATGCACACATGCACATAATTAGAAGGTCTAATTTTACATCTAACTTCGTAAATGACAGCATATATGTGAAGCTTTATCCACTGCTATTTACTGACCTGCCATGATGCACTGCAAACAAATACATACAAAGAAACTTTAAAAATCCAACTTGCTTTTCCAGCAGGCAGCAACACACACCAATTCACCAAAGTTTCCATCAGAGAGAAGGTGTTCTCATTGAAGAAATGCTTACAAGCCACCAGGTGGGGACAAAGTGTACAGAAGTGTGGTTGTCATCTTGCTGGTTTAGCCGTCTAAAACAATCTCACATAAGATATTCATAGTTTAGAATATTTGAGAATATTTTGACTTTTGTGGCACCAGCTGACTGATGTTTGGTCTGTAGGTATCAGCGCTGTCTAGAGAGAATGAAAAGGAGTCGTTCCGTCTGAGCTGGGGTGCTGAGCACCTTGATAACGTGGTGCTGTCCTCCAGTCTGCTACACTCTGGGTAAACACACACACATACACACACACACACACACACACACACACACACACACACACACACACACACACACGCACACACAATTCCCTGGTGTAAAAGTCTTTCACTTGCCTTCACTATCAGGTGTGTATGAATCACCTTTGAATGAATTTTAATTTTTCTTTACATTATTCTTCACTCCTTCACATCTGTGTTTTCTACTCTCCTTCATTCATTTATCTTTGCTGCTGTGTCTTTTTTCTGTCTCTGGTCAGGTTTTTGTCAGTTTTACTTATTCTTTATGCTCTTTTCTCTTTATGTTTATTCTCTTGTTGCCTCTTTGTGCACTGTCTTGTCTTGACTGTGTTTGTGATTGTGTGTGTGTATTGTTATATTCTGCTTCTAGCCGTTCCTCTCCGTGCCTAGACCATGACAACAGCAGGTGATACTCTTTGTTTTGGCTACTTTCTCTTTCTTCTCTTCTCCGTGCCCTCAATTTCTTTTCTCCCTTACTATTAGTTGACCTGCTCATTCCCATCCTATCTGTCTGCATGGCTCCATAATGCATGATTTTACATTTCCAGGGTGCTGATATTGCCTTTATTGTCATTGTACATGTAAAACTAGATTCAGTGTGTTGTGCCAAAGCTACATAGAGGAATAAATAGAAATATAAAGTATAAAAAACAAATAAAAAACATAAGCATGAATACAAATGTAAGAATAAAAATATAAACATGAACTATAAATATAATCCACAATATAAAAGAACAATATAAATATGTTGTAAGAGCTGTAAGTAGCCGTGAAAAATTAACCTAGCCTTCATGCAGATCTGATCAGATCATTTCTACTTAATATGGCAGCAGTGCAGATTTTAGTATTTTAATGTAGCACAGTGAGGCATTTATGACAGCTGGATAATTTATTAGCCCTAAAGAATACGACTGGTATTATTCTAGGTTTGTCTTTTTTTGCAGATTATATTTATTGCTTTTTTGAATACATAATGATAACAATAGACAATAACTGAGACAATTATTTTAGAAAGAACAGACAACAACAAATAAATTGAGTCAAACCAAAGTCAAGAAAAAAGAAGGGAAGACATCAAAAGATCTAAAATCAAGGAATACTATATAACAAAGAGCAATAATAAATTATTATACAAATATACAAAACCACATATATAACAAGTACAATTTGATTCAGTTACAGTTCGTTCCATACAGACATCCTACAAATATTAACAAGACAGTCAAATTAATTTGGAAAATAAAGCATTAGAATGTACAGCCCTCATTTACTCACTCAGATTTAAATTAGACAGAAAAGAAAATTTTTTACAATTTCCCTACCCTGCCTGCGGTAGGAAGCTCCAAGCTCATTTGTTCCTACTGAAGACAAAAATCTTCTAAAAAGTAGTCACAAATGTTACTTAAACAGAAATAAAGTTAAAAGCAGTTTGACTGTGCACATCTACGCATTTCGTAAACAGAAGAACTTGAATATTACTTTAAGCACCTCTTTTCCTGAAGATATCTAATATTTTATACTTATTTGCTCCTTGACAAATACGAAATAATCCTGATCATTGTCCTCCTACTTGCTTGTCTGTCTTGCACATTAAATTTCAAGTGGAATGAAATTTGAAAGGATTTAAAACAGTAAAAGTGAACAGGCTGCTGATATGTGCTTGTTGACATATCATTACTGAATTACATGATTCCCTCTTACTGGAATGTCAGTTGCTTTGTCTGCATGGAGGCTCATAGTCAGCAGATTCAACATCTGTGCCAGAAATGTTGCTTTTATTAACAACCAATCTTAAAAAAGAAAAAAAAATCAAATCAATTTATTGATGGAGCCTATTCTTCAGCTTCCTCGTCAGCTTCATGGTAGATGCCAGGGGTGGGGCCATGCGCGGTTGCCGTCACAATGGCCTGCGAATCATCGTACCACCGAGGAAGTGTTCTGCACCCACACGGGTGACGTGCAGGCTGGTGAAGAGACACCGTCTGGCCTCCATGCCTCCTATGGTGGAGGGTGAGGGGCTGGCTGGTCGCATCATCGAAGTGGGACCCACTGGAGCCCAGTTCTTGGGGTAAGTGTGTGTTTGAGTGTGTGTGTGAGAGTTAAATGCGCGTTTGAGTTTGAGTGTGTACATTTGCTTGTGTGAGTGTGATTAGACTGTTGTCCGGTGTGTTCATATCTTCTTCTTCATTCCTCCTCCGTGCTGCGTATGGATCAGTAAGCTCCACCTTCCCACAGCTCCGCCCCCTCTAAATGAGGGCGAGAGTCTGGTCAGTCGCATCCTGCAGCTGGGTCCTCCAGGAACCAAGTTCCTCGGGTAGGACCATGGTTGGGGGGGGGCACCCTACCATCCTGGAAGTGGTCACATACAAACCTATATTTTTCCACCATGTCCACCTGGCTTATTTTTGTTTTTACTTTGTTACTTCCTTTGTTTATTGGTACTATAAAAGTACGAGCCTCAGTCTGAAATCCCCTCACCTGTTATCCTGTCGCTTGTCTCTAGTTCAAGCATGTTCTTAATGTGGTTTGGTTCTTCTCTTTATTTTTAAATGTTTTTCAAATACATTTTTTCATGAATAGATTTGTTTTATTGGGCATGAAAATGATTAGAATCTTTTGTTACTTTTTATTTTGTTTGTTTTTTTTCTTTTTGTATAAGGTCATGCATAAATCAACCCAACCATCATATTATCTCTGATAAAGCCAGCTCTGCCAAACTGATGCCAATTTGTGTTTGACTGTACCTTTATCTTTTTAGGCCTGTGATTGTGGAGATCCCCCATTTTGCAGCTCTGCGGGGCACGGAGAGAGAACTAGTGATCTTGAGGAGTGAGACAGGGGAGAGCTGGAGGGAACACCACTGTGACTTTACAGAAGAGGAACTGAACCAGATACTCAATGGCATGGATGAAAGTAAGGGATTTCAATTAGATGTTGGTGGCAAAAAAAAAAATACAAAAGAACAGAAATTTTAATCACATTAAGCTATCACCCAGGTCACTGTAGAGTAGTGAAGGAGGACAGAGTTTCAGATTACACTTCTTCTATAATATTGGGAAACAGGCAGCAGAGGAAATATAAATGAAAGAAAAATTTAAATAATCTTACACTTGAATCTCCACTTTTCCGCAATTACCTGCTGATACAGTATTTATATTAAATATTTCTAATCTTCACAGAACTTGATTCCCCGGAGGAGCTTGAAAAGAAAAGAATATGTCGCATCATCACGCGCGACTTCCCACAGTATTTTGCAGTGGTGTCGCGAATAAAGCAGGACAGTCATTTGATTGGACCAGAGGGTGGGGTCCTCAGTAGCACTCTTGTGCCCCAGGTCCAGGCAGTCTTCCCTGAGGGAGCCCTCACTAAGAAGATTAGAGTTGGGCTCCAGGTACGTAATAGAGCATTTCTTGGTCAGAACTGAATCAATGGCATGCTCACAGTTACTAAAATTAATTTTTATACATTTTGTACCTTGTCCTAGGCTCAACCCATTGATGTAGATTTGGTGAGAAAGATTCTTGGTAACAAAGCGACGTTCAGCGCAATTGTCACATTGGAGCCAAGAAGGAGGAAGTTCCACAAACCAATCACCATGACAATCCCAATTCCCAAAAGCTCCAACAGTGACGGGCCAAGCACCGAATTTAGTGGGGAGACGCCCACCTTACGTTTGCTCTGCAGCATTACAGGTGAGCATGGGGAGAAATTAGTTCTCATCACCGTCAGCAACAATAAAAAATTAACAAAAAATATAGCTGTTTGTGGTAATGTAGATTTAAAAAAAAAAAAAAAAAAAGAAATGTGTAAAATGTTACCTTTGTAATGTAATGTCATGTGTTTTGGCTTTTCCCATGAATGCCTGCTTGGGTGGATAAATGTTGTCATAATATTTTTACTTTACATTATTTCTACTATAAACACAAAAAGCTAGTAAACAACCATGACAGGTTAGGCAACAAATTATGGGTCTCTGTTTCAGGTGGAACCACTCCTGCCCAATGGGAGGACATCACCGGCTCTACACCTCTCACCTTTGTTAACCAATGCGTTTCCTTCACCACAAATGTGTCAGCGAGGTAATTCTTCCTAAGTTTTTAAATAAAGATTCAAATGTTATTCACATAGATGCTTAACAGCTTTACCCGATGCACTTCTTTCCTTGATTTTGGTGATTCAACATTATACCTGAATACCTGACGTACTGTGTAACTACCTGGTGATATCTATCTATATAACTGACAGAAAGTCGTGTTCATATTCCCAGGTTCTGGCTGATAGACTGCAGACAGATCCAAGAGTCTGTCGGTTTTGCCTCGCAGCTGTACAGAGAGATAATCTGTGTTCCATACATGGCCAAGTTTGTCATCTTTGCAAAAACGCTGGACCCCATTGAGGCCCGCCTGCGCTGTTTCTGCATGACGGACGATAAGATGGACAAGACCCTGGAGCAGCAAGAGAACTTCACTGAAGTTGCCCGTAGCCGAGATGTTGAGGTGCAGTGTGATGATGGGGATAAATAAGAGGGAAACTGGTTAGACAGGGTTCATCTAAAAGGGGTGAGAAAATTAGAGAAGAAGTGTATTGGTTCTTGTTAATGTAGTTCATGTCGTTAACAATTCTGACAATACTGTTTTCCAGAATTTAAAGTCAACTTTAATGGTTTGTTTGAAACCTGAAACATCTCTGATATCCACACACAGGTGCTGGAGGGAAAACCTATATTTGCTGACTGCTTTGGAAACCTGGTGCCTCTTACCAAGAGTGGACAGCACCATGTGTTCAGCTTCTTTGCCTTCAAAGAGAACAGACTGGCCCTCTTCATCAAAGTATGACTAAACAGTAGATAAAAATGTCTGAAATTACTTTACTCAGATATTCATAAATCAAAATGTTTGCAAATCATGGACTGAACTGTTGTTTAATTGACGGACAGATCAGAGACACAGCACAGGAGCCATGTGGTCGCTTGTCCTTCACCAAGGAACCACGCACGTACCGTAGTCTAACCCACAATGCTATCTGCAACCTTAACATCACTCTCCCAGTATACTCAAAGGTTAGTTTAAATGTATTTCAGTTTGCATTGATATAATGAGTAAATTATTTTAGTTGCACCAACTGCATAGTTTATTTTCGGTTTTATTCCTCTTTTTAGGAGTCTGATTCAGACCAAGATGCAGATGATGAGGTAAACAGAGTTTATTTGATACAGTATTACAACAAAGAAAAAATAATATCATAATCAGGTTGTAGCTAACAATGCCTTTTTGATCTTTTTTGCAGAGTGAGAAGAGTGACAAGAAATGTAAGCTGAACTCTGATGTTTTGCAATATTCCTGTCTGATATTAGCCCATTAAAAGTTTTTAGAATTTTGTGATATTTTTACACACATTTTTCAGACATAGATTCATGCATTAGAATTCAATGTTGGTACTGAGGGCACAAGTATATAATTTTTATACAGTTACATATTGAATTTATATTTATGACTACACGTATATAATTTAGAATTCATAGCTATACACACACACTAAATTGGAGTTGCATCACTTGATTAACAGAGTATTGATCATAAAGGTTGCAAGTATTAGTTTAGAAATATGAACATCTGTATGTGCTGATGCACTGATTGATGTAGTATGTTACTTACTATTTGGATTAACCCTGCTCTTATTTTGCTCTACTAACACTGTGTATAGTTATTGTTACTGGCAGCTATGCTATGGCTGATGTACTCTGCATTCCCCTCATTCCAAACCACACTGACTTTCTCCCACCCTTATCATTTTAATTTTCTGCTATGACCTGTTTTTTGTTTCTTAATCATAAATGAGGGTCAAAATAATACTTTTTATTCAAGTCAACTCAAACATCCTTTGATTTTCAAGGCACTTATGTTACAATTTCATGTTATCTCCAGAATAATTATGTTTTGTGGTAATAATGTATAAGAAGTATTCATTTTGACCGATTATTTTCTCAGATTACATTCCTATAACATTTTTACTAGTGGCATTGTGAAAAACTTAACAACGTCGTGTTTTTTTGTTAAAGTATGCAGATTTATTCCTGTTTTTTTTTGTAATATTATCATTCATTTTGTATGAATTTGGCCACTCTCTTTTTACATCTAGTTCACATTTCTTTTTCATTTACCAACTTTTGTAAGTTTCTTTCATTCATTCCTTTAGTTTCACAATAAATCAAATCCCTATTCACATTGTTACATAATTTTTATGTCACTACATTCATTCTGTATGTGAACTAATAGTGCTATAAGGTCAAAAAAACAGAGTGAATTACTATAGAACAGAATTTACAGATTTTAACCTATAAGGATATTTGATACCATGGAAATTACACACATCAACAAAGTGCACATTTTACCTACAATATATGATGTCTCAACATTACGTGAAGGAATTAAGTTCTTTACATACAAATACTAAGTACTGTAAAACTTTAAAACACACTCTAAAAATCCAGTAACAATGATCTGATTACTTGACATTAATTTCTGACCTCACACCGCCTCTTTCTAAAAACCCTCTATTAATTTTTCTGTTCACAATTTATTATGTTTTCTATATTTTAAAACTTTAATTTGAAGGCAGACATGACTCTTCATGTCAGCAACAATCTTGAGAAGTTTTGTTCTTTGTTATTTTTCCTTCCTGTCCCTTTGTTTCATATGTGGGTTTCTCTGTTCCCTTTGGTTCTGTTTGTATAGTTTGTGTTGACTTTCTCAATGTGTTGTCACGCAAATTAGACTAATTTCTGTCCATATTCTACCTGTTTTGTTACTCCTCCTGGCTTTGCTTATGCTGTTGCTGCTCTACTCCCCTCCAAACTCTTCTGGATCACTTTGTCATCTTCTTTTTGGTCTTTTCAAGACTCCCTTATCCTCTGCCTTGTCATTCTTCTCCTTACTCTTTGAACTGAAGATGGATTTTTGATGGCATTGTCTTGATCACAGTTTTCTGATGTCTCTCTTCCCCGCTTCATTTGTCCCTTATGTCCTTTACCCTTTTTGGTTATGAAACTGTTTTTATTGAAGATGATGAATCTGAATCAACTGAGACATTCTCCCTGAGAACTAACCAACCTCTTGACCCTGCAACCCTTGCAAGCCCGGATCTTCTCTCTGACATGTCGGACATCAAAGTGTCCGCTATTTTGACTGCAGAGCAAATGGAGCTTTTATTATATGAAGAGAGAGCTGGAGTGAGAGGGTTGGAGGAAAAAGACAGGTTGGAAAAGGTTGGAGAAATTCAAAGAGATGGTATAAACAACGCTAGACAGGGAGTGCAGCTAGATGGTGCTAAAAAAGAGAAATGGGGCTCACTCCATGAGACTAAGACTGTTGAACTGAAGTATCCCCCTGTCTCAGAACCAGTCTTACAGGAGATTTACATTGAGGGGAAGATTTCAAGCAGATCTGCCACAGAGGTCAGAGACATGACAGGCATGGTCTCACACCTCAGCATGGACATGGACCAATACCTGGAACATAGACCTGTAGTGACGTGTAGTCCTCAAGAAGAGCTTGTCCAAGATAGATTTGAACAGATTATCGTAAAGCGTGATGGCAAACGGCGTCCCCCAGATATCAAGAAACCTATCAGGAAGAAACTTAGAGACAGAGAGCGTTCTGGATGTAGCAGCTCTGAGGGTGAGCTGGAAAGGATGAGTTCTGAGGAGTCTTTAGATGGGGATGCTATTCTTAAGGACAGTGTTCTTGTACCCACCACAGTTATGGATCCTCCAGCTTCTCCTTTGGTAGTTGAGACACCTATAGGATCTATAAAGGACAGAGTCAAAGCTTTGCAGAACAAAGTTGAAGAGGATGAGATACAAAAACATACTCCTCAGGCAAAATCTTCTGTTGTCACAAAGAAGACCGAGGGAGACATGCCAGAACTTCCCAGAGTCCCCAAGTCTCCTAAATCCCCCAGATCTCAGACAGAAAGATTAGAGGAGACTATGTCTGTTAAGGATCTGTTGAAAGCATTCCAGACTGGACAGGACCCTTCAAAAAATAAGGCTGGGCTTTTTGAGCACAAAGCTGTGGCATCTTCTCGTATTTCAACATATATGTCTGAATCAGGAGATGCTGAAGAGATACAGAAAAGTGAACAAAGTCCCACAGAGGAGCTAAAATCACAAATCCAGACTCAGGACCACACAATTTCCACCCAACAGGGTGATGTTAAGATATGTGACAAACCTGACTTAGAGGATCAAAAGAAAAGGTCAATCAGGGATAACTCTGAGGAATCACTATTAATTTCAGAAAGTGCTTACAATGGAAAGATGGTAACACTTGCAGATACAGTTCAAAGGGACGATGGAAGCATCAGCCTGCAGGGAGAGGAACAAGAGATGGCAGGGAGGGAGACTATGCCTGTTAGGAGCCTGCTGAAAGCATTCCCGAGTGGATATGATCCCTCAAAATATGAAGGTGAGAGTTTCGAACACAAAGAAGTGACTTCTTCTCATATTTCAACATCAATATCTGAATCAGCAGATTCCGAAGAGATACAGAAGACTGGACAGAGTCCCACACAGGAGCCAAACTCCCAAGTCCAAACTCAGGACCTCACATTTTCTCCCCAACAGAATAATGTCAAGATATGTGACAAAACAGAGGATCGACAACAAATCTTAATCAGGGATGACTCTGAGGAATCATTATTAATTTCAGATGGTGCTTACTTTGGAAAGACTGTTACTTTTGCAGAGACAGTTCAAATGGACAGTGGAAGCATCAGCCCACAGGGAGAGGCACCAGAGATGCCAGCGAAGGACACCATGTCTGTTAAAGAGCTTATGAAAGCATTCCAGACTGGACAGGACCCTTCAAAAACCAAGACAGGGCTCTTTAAACACACAACAGTGGCTTCTTCTCATATTTCAAAATTGGTATCCGAATCAGCAGATTCTGAAGAGATACAGAAGACTGAACAAAGTTCTACTCAGGAGCCAAAATCACAAATCCAACCAGACCTCACAAATTACCCTCAACAGAGTGAGGATAAGATATGTGACAAAACAGACTTAGAGGGTCGGCCACTAAGCTTAATCAGAGACAAGTTTGAGGAATCACTACTAATTTCAGATGTCAGTCAGAAGTCAGTAAAGTTTACTGATGGAATTCAACGTGATGATGGAAGTCTTAGCCCACAGGGAGATGCTCTGGAGTTATCACAGACAGAGACTATGTCTGTGAAGGAACTGATGAAAACATTCCAGGCTGGGCATGATCCATCGAAAAGTAAAGCAGGCCTTTTTGAGCACAAAGCCGTGACTTCTTCTCATATTTCAGCATCTGTATCTGAAACAGCAGATTCTATGGAGACACAGAGAACTGAACAGAGTCCTATGCAGGAGCCAAAATCACAAACCAAAACTCAGGACCTCACAATTTCCAGAGATAACTCTGAAGAATCACTGGTAATTTCGGATAGTACTAACACTGGAAAGACAGTAACATTTGCAGGTACAGTTCAAATGGATGATGGACAGGGAGAGGCACCAGAGATGTCACAGAAAGAGACTATGTCTGTGAAGGAGCTGATGAAAACATTCCAGGCTGGGGATGATGCATCAAAAGCGAAAGCAGGGCTTTTTGAGCACAAAGCTGTGGCTTCCACTTGTATTTCAACATTGATATCTAAATCAGCAGATTTTGGGGAGATACAGAGGACTGAACAGAGCCCTACGCAGGAATTGAAATCACAAATCCAAACTCAGGACCTCACAGTTTCCACCCAACAGGGCGATGTTAAGATATGTGACAAGACTGACGTAGAGGATCAACGAATGAGCTTAATCAGGGACAGCCCTGAGGAGGCAGGATTAATTTCAGATAGTTCTGAATTTGGAAATGCAGTCAAATTTACTGAAACAATTCAAGGTGATGATGAAAGTGCACATAGAGAGGCAGAGTTGTCAGAGAGAGAGACTATTTCTGTCAAGGAGCTGATGAAGGCATTCCAGACTGAGCAGGACCCTTCGAAAAGTAAAGCTGAGCTGTTTGAACACAAAGGCATTGCTACAACATGGATATCAGAATCTGTAGGCCCTGAGGAGATGCAAAGGACTGAACACAGCACCACACAAGTGCCACAGTCGCAAACCCAGATACAGAGTCTCACAATTTCCCATCCACAAAGTGATGCCAGCATGCATGAAACACTGGATTTAGAGGATCAAACTGTAAGTGTAAAGAGAGATAATGCTGAAGAATCACAGGTAATTACAGACATTGCTTATTTTGAAAAGACTGTAAAAAGTACTGATACACTTCAGTTTGATGATGGATGGGTTAGCCCTCAGTTTGAGGAGCCTGAGTTGCCAGGGAAGAAAATAAGCAAGATGCAGTTAGATGAACCAGTGATAAGCACTAGTAGGAGTTTATCTGAAGACATACAGATCAGCCCTGATCGTAGACCATCTGAGGACTTCAGTGCTGACATAAAGGCTGAGCTGGAAGAAAGTCCTGAGTATCAGCTTTTCAAGCAAACATCAACAGCTGCAGATGTGAGCTATCAGCTGGAGGCTGTTACAAATCCAGCATCCATGTCCAGTCACTGTATGAAAAGTTATTTTGGTGATGGCATTTCTCTCATTGAGAATCAAATGAGAGATGATGATGATCTAAGTCCTGAGAGTCCCAAGCATGAAGGTATGGCTGAACCCTCAAACTTTAGTGCTGATATTAGGACCCGTCTTTCCAGCTCAGGGGAGGGTGAGAATTATGAAGAACTCACAATGACGCAACAAATGTCAGACGAAATGCTTACTTCCTCTACTGGAAGAGAAGAAAAAGACATCATACCTTCACAAGAAGAGGAACTTCATGAAGTCAGCAAAGAAAATACAATAATTGATAATGGAAGCAAAATATTCTTTACACAAGCTGACACTGAAGTAACAGAGGTCAAAATTGAGGAGCCACTACTTCAAGAACTCCACATCGAGAGGAAAACATCTTGCCCAGCATCCACTGCTGTAAAAGATATGTCAGGGATGTTATCCTTGATGAACAGTGACTTGGATCAGTGTTTACAAGCTAGGCCTATTGCAAGTCGGACACCAGAAGTGGATATTGCTCAGGAGAGATTTGAACAAATTATTGTGACAAAGGGCAAAGATAAAGAAATTCTCACTTTTGTCACTGATGAAAATAAAGGAGAAATCATGGATGTCACGACACAAGAGAGAGATCATGCACCAACAGAAGAATGTTCACTTGCATTGGGAGGTGAAGAAGCAAAGACTGGAGAAGTAATAGGGTTGTTGTCAGTAACAAGCAATGACTCAGATCAGTATCCAGAGGCTATGCCTGTTGCTAATCAACCAACTGAGGATGATTATGTGCATGAGAAATCAGAAATTTTCTCATCTTTCACTGATGGAAATGAAGGAGTGATAGCAGATGGCACAACACAAGAAATAGATCATGCTAGAGTCACAAGCAGAGATGAAGAAATGGCAAGTGATTTTACAGAAACTCAAACAACCTTGACTGAAGAACTCCCAATGAAGGAAGAAAGGGTAGAGAAAAAGAGCTCATATCTGCCGTCTACAAAAGTGAAAGATATGTCCAGCATGCTGTCACTGCTTAACAGTGACTTGGACAAGTACCTCAACGACAAGCCAGTGAAAAGTAGGCCTCCAGAAGAGGACATTATCCAGGAGAGATTTGACCAAGTTACTCTCACCAAAATCCGAAAATCCTCTAGTGAGGAACAAACGATCACAATACAGGAAAAAACACAAACAGGAGGTAGTGCTGATATGGAGGATATGATTAGTGGAGAGACACATGAAGAGACCAATGTGGTTGAACTCAAAGAACTAACACCAAGATCTGTATTGGAGACACCATTCCAAGAAGTTTACATCAACAGAAAGACACAACACCAACCGTCTACATCTGGGAGGAATATGTCAGGCATGTTGTCACTTCTCAGTAATGACTTAGATCAGTATCTCAAGGAAAACCCAGTGGGAGTACAATGTCACCCACCAGAGGATCTAGTCCATGAGAATTACAAACAAGTTATACTGACAAATCGTGATTTGGAGGATAAGACGGGTGTAGAGGAAAATAAACACATGCAGAGCGATGAGGATGGAGTTACAGAATTGTCATCAAGTTCTGTATTAGAGACACCATTCCAAGAGGTCTACATTGAGAGAAAGACACAGCAACAACAGTCTACAATTGAGAGGGATATGTCAGGCATGTTTTCACTTCTCAGTAATGACTTAGATCAGTATCTCAAGGAAAAGCCAGTGGGAGTACAATGCCACCCACAAGAGGATCTGGTTCATGAGAACTACAGAGAAGTTAAATTGACAAGTCGTAATTTGGAGGAAAAGATAGGTATAGAGGAACATGAACACTTGCAGGGAGATGAGGATGGAGTTACAGAATTGTCATCAAGTTCTGTATTAGAGACACCATTCGAAGAGGTCTACATTGAGAGAAAGACACAGCAACAACAGTCTACAATTGAGAGGGATATTTCGGGCATGTTGTCACTGCTCAGTTGTGACTTGGATCAATATTTAAAGGAAAAGCCAGTGGAGATGCAATGCCACCCAGAAGAGAAGGTAGTACATGAGAGCTTCAAAGAAGTTATTCTGACAAAAGACACTAAAAGCGAAACTTGTACATTCTCCCCTGAACATAAGATGATGTCAACAGAAGACACACAGGTGGATGATGTGGACATCAATGAAAAGGCCTCTTTGGAAAGAAGATGGCAGACATGTTCCCATGAAGATGAAGGTCCTAAGAGTTTGTCATCTGAGGAGGGTGAGGCTAAAACCTCACCAACTGCAGCAGCACATTTTAATGACTCTATTGAAGGGACAGTGGACATTATGTCTTATGTGGTAACGGATGCCTGTAAGAATGATAATGTCAATGTGGTTGCTGCTCATTCAATTATCAAAACACATGAATTTTTGCAACTACCAAGTAGTTCTAACACACCACAACGGCCAGCTGATTTGGAGAACCTAAACATTCTGGGTTTTGATGACCCAACTAAAGAGCCGTGCCATCCAGACTCGCTAGAGGCAAGTCCGCTCGGGGGGGATAGATCTTCAAAGACATCCCCTGATTCAATTGAGCCAAGCCCTACCAGAGAATCACCTTGTCCAGACTCTCTTGAGGGAAGTCCCACTCAGTCAGAGGACACACAACTCAAGTTGCCAGCCAAGACAGCTGTGTATGAGGATTATGCCTCCCAGCTAGAAGCATGTTTTGTTCATGATAAAAATATTTGCATGGATGAAAGTGAGCATGATGAGCAGGAAAGTAAGAATCTTCACATGCTCATAAGGCAAGACTCTCTTGAGACAGATGACTATGAGGATGAATCCACTAATAAACAATTTACCCCAGAAGAAGAGATGTTTAAAATGGCTGCAAAGATCAAAACATTTGAAGAGATGGAACAGGAGGCTAAAATGAAGAGAGACAAATCTTTAGATGCCACTGCACTGTCAGAGACAGGTGATCACAAAGATGAGGAGCTAGATCGTATAGAAGATACACTACAGAACAGTTCTGAAAAATGTGTGACAGAAAGCACTCATACACTTAGTGAGGCAATAGATAGTAGATCCAGCACTGAGGAGACAGCAGAAATTCAGCCACATCTAAAAACTACTGAATCAGTTGACAGTTCATCGTGTTTAACTGCAACTCACAGAGAGGAACCTGAACCAGAGAGTGAAGAGTCTGTGCCACTCTCAGCAGAAAGAGAAGTTGAAATACACAAAGATAAAGATGATGTAGATGCTGGCCATTCCTCAATTTCTGACTTACACTTTTCCTGTGTGACAGATGAGTACTATCCGGATGATGACAAGTCATCACTGACAGATGGTTTAGGTTCTGTTAGCAAACCTCAAGCTACGATATGTAGTAAAGAACTAGAATATGATGATTCCTTCAATGCACACATTGAAACTGAAGAACAGATAAATATTGCTCCTTCAGAGGAGAGAAAGACATCTGATAAAAGTCCTGTTCGAACACCAGGAGATGAGAGAAGCCCTGATCCATTTCAGTTTCAAGAGGGAAAGCTATTTGAAATGACCCGGGGGGGAGCAATTGATATGACAAGAAGAAGCTTTGATGAAGAAGGGGAAGGATATGCATTTTTCCACATAGGGGAACATCCAGTCGATGAAGTTGTGCCAGAGGAGACTGAGGAGGGTCAAACAAAGTCTTTAACTTTAGAAAATAGCGATTCTGTTACAACCCTCCAAGAGGTCCCTCAATCGTCTCTGACTCAGGGTGACAGTGACAGAATTCCTATTCCCAAACCCAGAACTCTAACCAAACCCATAAGTGACAAGTCAGAGAGTGACAGCCCACTTTCAGATCTTGGCAGCTCTACAGAGGTTCAGCTTGGTTCCCCCAGTACTTTGGAGAGCCTCACCATCATTCAAAGTGATGTTGGTGGCCTTAAAAGCCTTGGTCTAGACTATTTAGACTCTACCATAGCTGACCTTCAATCAGACACATCCGCAGTTGCTCATTCAGTGTACTCAGAGCAAAGTCATGATTCTTCGGACTCCTCTCCTGATGAGGAGGAGGAGGAAGATGATGAAGACCAGTGCTCAGTCATAGAGATGTCCTTTTCAGCTGCACAGGCTGGCATTCCAACATATCATCTGGATTCACATGCACCTTTGGAAATAAAACCAGGCAGGACAATTAAACAGGACATAACCACAAAAGATTCACAGATATCTGAGCTTCATCAGGTTCAAAGAAAAATGGAAAAAAGCTCAACTTTGGATCACAGGACAAGATCTGAGGGAGATAGTGACACAAGTAAAACTTCTAAGAAAAACAACAGGAGTCATTCTGACAGTTGTCAACCCACTAATAAATCCAACCTTTTCCCCTCCAAACTCCCTGTCATGATGCAACAAAAACCTCTAGCTCAGACAAGTCCCTCCTCCTCTCCCCAAGGGAAAGAAGACCAACTTTCCATGACCAAAGATACATCTGTTAGGTCTTCTTTGGATGCTGATGATATAAGCAGCTCAAGTCACAGGAGTACAGATTCTGTTATTTTTACATATGACATCCCAGCCTCACACAGTTCAGATTCTGATGGCAATCTGTTGCCGGGTGTGCAACCACCTTCTGGGACAGAGGATGTATTTGAATCCAAGTCTGCCCAGGATGACATGGTGGCAACTCAGATGCAGAGAATCATCGACGACCAAACTCCAGAATATACGCCAGGTATGGCCAGACCTACATGAGGTTTTGCTTTTCTGTCTCTTCTCAGCAGCAAGATCCCTTTTCCTCTTCCCAAGAACATAATGTCACCATTTGTCATTTTGTGTTGTTTTTGTGTGTTGTGATTTGTCTAGTCCCATCTTGCATTGTGTTTTCATGTCTGTAAGTACGTGTGTATAAATGTGTGTGTGTGTGTGTGTGTGTGTGTGTGTGTCGTTGCATTTTGCATGTTGGTAAGTTACATTTTCATCTGTTTGTGTTTATGCAATCTCAAGATTGAATGGCCATGTTGGTTCAAAAAGTAGATGCTTTAAAAATTTTGATGAGTTCCACTATTGTATTGGTATTGATATCTGTACTACTAATTCATCTTTACTAATATTAGCATGCAGATCACTAATAAGCACATTAATGGCATTGCTTACTAATGATTAAAAAACTTTATGTGCTAACTGTAACCAAATATAGTCATAGTGCGTAAACAAGTCACCTCCTCTCCAGAGTGACAAATCCAACCTTTATGTCATCATCCATGTCAACATCACAGATCCACATTTGATTTGAGTATTACAGCCCATAACATAGAGTAAAATGAATATTAAAATTGAAATCTACACTTAAAAAGTACATTTTACATGACAGGTATCTGCAATATGAAGATTTACTTTGAGATACACATTTTATGCTATTTTACACCTTGAAAAGTTATCCATGATATCAAGATTGAATGTTTACTCTGACGGCATTTTTTAGTGGATTGGCAGGATGATGCTGACAGAAAAGAGGAGACATTAGCCATCATTGCAGATCTTCTTGGCTTCAGCTGGACTGGTAAGCTGTAAAATAATGCAGTCATTTTATTATTATTTATTTATTTGAATTAGTGAAAAGCAGAATGTTGTGCATTTTGTTTGCATTGGAACAGATGTATATGTGAGTAATACTAGGGGAATAGATGAAACTGTTGTATGGAGTATATATTTTCTAGCTACAAAACACACAAAGCTTCAAGATGTTGGACATTTTCATCCCTTGTTTTCTAATCCACCTCCCAGAGCTGGCAAGAGAACTGGAATTCAGTGAAGATGATATCCAGTTAGTAAGAACAGAGAATCCTAATTCCCTCCAAGAACAGAGCCATGCCTTGCTGCAGCGCTGGGTGGAACGGGAAGGCAAACATGCTACAGGTACATGGCAGATTTCAATTAACATTTTACCATTATTTGTTAATACAGTGCTCAAAATCATATAAACATTGCTTATTTGCTTGAAGATACCTAATGCACTGTTAGCATTTTACTTTCAAGTACTCCAGGCAATTGTATGAACACTGCCTGTAATAGAATCAGTTGTATCTTCAAAATAAGATCAAATCAAATGTTTTGTGTATTTATTATACCATTTGTACTGTAAATTCAATTTAATCTTGCATTTGCAAAATTAGAAATAATGTCTTTGTTGTGTTAATTGAATGTTTTGTAAACAGTCTATTAATGATTAATAAATCCTTTCACAGAGGACTGTCTAATTAAAAGACTAACCAAGATCAACCGGATGGACATCGTCCATCTTATTGAAACCCAGATGAACAAGTCAGTTCAAGAGCAAACATCTAGAACATATGCAGAGATAGAGAAAACACTGGATCACAGTGAAGGTAATAACATCTCTAAACATTCAATTCAGCAACCAGTTTGAAGGCTGTATCTCACACCAGGCTCTATTTGTGTGTTTGCTCTTATTCATCGCATGTGTTTTTCAGTGTCAGTAGCCCTATCTTCAGTACAAGAGGATGCAGACAGCCCAAGAGTTGTGAGAAGAGTGGAGTCAGACCGCAGACCTCCACCAGCTGTTTCTGAAGAGGACCTCTCAGTTGCTTCACTACTGGATATTCCTTCATGGGCAGAGCCTGTTGGACACACCCCCTCAGAGAGCATGCATGGTGACCTGTTGGAGGACCTTGAGATCCCACAGTAAATTATTCATTTGAAATTTTTCCTGAATCTGCAACACTCACGTCAGTACTAATGTACTCTCACATCATTTGACACTTTGATACCCATAACAAACAGCATACAGCCATAAAGACCTTAGGACATAGTAAAAATGTCTGCTTTTCTGGATGTCAACATTTTCCAGCATTTAAATTCTGTAAAATAGAACAGTGCCCTACCCTGACTCATCCAGTGTGTATGCTTCTACAGAATACAGTGGGTAAAGGCACTTTCCCTGTCCCCATTGTTTGTGGGTATTTCCCTTTGGTCCTGCTAGATTAGCCCTTTGACATATGATATTCAAGTCATATTTTGTAACCTAGACTTCTTTTATGTTACAGTGAATTGAATCCTAACTTGTGGACTTCGGAGGATGTAATTACACAAGAGCCTACAACTTATGACAACTCAGATGAGCAAGTAAGTATGCTTCTCACTTCAAAAGAAGCAGCTATGGGGACCCAAGCAGCTCAGGTTTATGACTCCAAAGTGAAAGACCAGCAAGACTGCTGCAGTGTTGAAGTTCATTTCATCAGGCCTTTCCAAGGTGGCACTCATTGCCAAATCAAAGATGACTGCAGCCATGACTGTGAAGATGAGCAACAGCAATCACGTGAAATTCTGAAGTCGCCATTATCTATATCTATCAGAGACTTTGGTCTGAGTCTATCAGAATCAGACCAAGCTGAAACTGACTTCACTGAGCTTTGCGATGAGTTTAGCTATACACCACAGCTTGGAAATACAAATGAGGCCAAAACCATTGTCAGAAGATTCTCTGACCCTAGCCTGTTAGTCTTGCCACCAGATGACCACCAAGCAACTCTGGCCATAACTGAAGATGACACAGATGTAACTCAAAAAAGTAGGCTCTCTCAGAAGTGTACAGATGAGGTCACAGCCCAATTCTTCAAAGTACTGTATGGTCATGAGAAGGTCCCACAGGTTTCTGGTGTGGACTTGGACGTCAAATCCTTCAAGTCAAGCAGGAGAAAAAACATAAAACACCAAGTATACAATCGTGGGTATATGGAGAACATGCCATTCATTGATGATAATGATGATGTCCAGTCAGTTGAGCCCATTATTCAAACAGCTAAGTACAGCATGGTGAAACCATTCAAAAGGAGGGTACCAAAAACCAATTTGCCACATAGTATGATAACCAGTGACCCTCCTCAGATGGCTTGTGACTCAACTGATAGGTACCATTCTGTCAGTCCAGACAGTGATAATGTCATAGTCAGTGAAAATATGTCCTACAACTCTGAGCCAAAGATTTCCTCTTCCAGCCTTTTCCTACCTATCACTCATTTTGTATCACAATCACCTGAGCAAGATGCAATATTACCTTCTACTTTTACAGAGTACAGCCCTTTGACCCCTGATTCTTTGGCATCTGAGGATCTATGTGGCTCATTTTCACCTGTTAATGAAAAGTGTCTCCTTCATGCTCAGACATGGATATTAAATGACCCCATACCTAGACCGTTATCCCCTGAATCTGTCATGTCAATCAGTGATTATAGGGCAATGTCACCTGACTCTCCACAGGGGGAAAGAGCGTTTTTACTTGACTTTTCTACTTTATTGGATGACAGTCGGGCGCTCTCTCCAACATCTGATGCAAGTACTTCGCCAGTAGTAACAATTAATTTTAATGAAAGTAAATTACACCCAAATCGAATACATACATATGAACGTGAACAACATTTCAAAAGTTCAGAAGATTTTACAACTATAATTTCACACTCTCCTTGTTCAGACTCCTGTGAGTTTTGGTATAAGGACAGGCCACTCTCCACAGAGTCTCCAAGACCTCAATATAGTTCATCTATACCTGAAGGTTCACACACAAAGGGAAAGTTCGTAACATTGTCAGCTGTGACATCAAATGTTGAGTGGGATCAGTTTGTGCGTCATGTTTCTCCTGATATTAGTGTATCGTCACCTGACTCAGTTGCAAATGTTAATGGATATGGATCATTAGAAAGGGATTGCAGACCATCCTCACCAGAATCTACAACTTCTCAGTGCAGTTTCTCATTTCTTGAACTTTTGCTCACAGAACCTATTCGTGCCCAACTTATGAGTCAGTATTGTGATTATTATTTACTATATTCAGGAGGAGATCCACACTTGCCACTGCTGACATCAGCTCATGACACCACAGGGTGTCAGAAAGAAGGGGACCAGAGTAGCACTTCATCACCAGAAAGAGTTTCACATCAGGATCCTCCTCTCTCTAGTGCAGACTGTTCAAGTAAAACAGAAAACTCACTTCCAGTCAGGCCGCTGACATCTGGAAGCTCAAAACAAGAGGACATTAATAAATCTTTCGTTGATTACTGGTTTTCCAAGTTGAAACCACTATCTTCTACATACGTACCATCACCAGGTCAGTACGATAGTCATTTAATTAACATTACACATAACATCCCAAACTACGATACAGCACAAGGCTTGATGAATTGGAACTTGATGAAAGAATCATCAGGAAAAAGTTGCTCCAACCATGAAAATCAGGAACAATCTCATGATCCTGGTCAGATGTTCAAAAAACTACCAGGGCCGACACTCATGGTTTACAACTTCGTCCCAAGACCCAAATACATTTTAAAATTTGGAAATGAAGTAGCTCACACATCAAACACAGAAGTAACATCTTTTGACCTCAGACCTCTTTTGGCTCCATCAGTGACGTCAGACATCGAGTACGCTCATTCCTCCATCGAGGATTGGTTGAGCGAGATAAGACCACAGTCTCCCGAATCACTGGCGTCTCAAAGTGAATTTAGGCCCCTCTCTCCTGACTCACCTGTTCCTCAGTTCAGGTCTCTCCATATGGGTTACGATGTGGAATTGCCACGGGACAGGTCGTTTACCCCAGAATCAACATGTTCTGACTGGGAAGGTACTGATTTGTGTCTTGAAACCCTGTTTGACGAAACCAGACCAGAGTCCCCGCAGTCAGTATTTTCAGACTTTGAGCTCGATAAATTATTTAGTAGCAGGGCGTTGTCCCCAGAATCCGTGTCTTCCGATTTTGACTTTTCGCTCCTGCAGGACTGGTTGGCACACTTTAGAGCACATTCTCCCGAGTCAGTGGAGTCTCAGAGTGAACTTAGGGCCCTCTCTCCTGACTCACCTGTTCCTCAGTTCAGATGTCTCCATATCGGTTACCAGGTGGACTTTCCAAGGCACAGGTCGTTTACCCCAGAATCAGCGTGTTCTGACTGGGAAGGTACCGATATGTGTCTGGACAGCCTGTTTGACGAGACCAGACCAGAGTCCCCGCGGTCAGTTTTGTCAGACTTTGGTCTTGAAAAGTTATTTAGTAACAGGGCGTTGTCCCCAGAATCCGTGTCTTCCGATTTTGACTTTTCGCTCCTGCCGGACTGGTTGGCAGACTTTAGAGCTTCCTCCCCAGAATCCGTTGCTTCAGTTGAACAACACTCTTTGTCCCATGGCATGGCATTTGGCCAGATGAAGAGTCAATATTGTAACTATTACTTGCGATACTCTGACAGTAGACCAGCATCACCTCTTTCAACAGTGTCAGACGTTGAGTACTTCGGATATTGTCTCGAGGAATTGTTTGGGGAAGACAGACCAGATTCACCAGACTCATGTACTTCCCCGATTGAAGCTAAACACACAGGCCTAACTGTTAGTGCATCCCCACAGCTTTTCGCTGCCAGACCTTTCACATACGCAGATGTTGTGCGGGGCGTTACACGTGAGCAACACACAGATGCTGTTTCGGCCGTTAAATCTTTTGACCTCAGACCTCTTTGGGCTCCATCAGTGACGTCAGACATCGAGTACGCTCATTCCTCCATCGAGGATTGGTTGAGCGAGATAAGACCACAGTCTCCCGAATCACTGGCGTCTCAAAGTGAATTTAGGCCCCTCTCTCCTGACTCACCTGTTCCTCAGTTCAGGTCTCTCCATATGGGTTACGATGTGGAATTGCCACGGGACAGGTCGTTTACCCCAGAATCAACATGTTCTGACTGGGAAGGTACTGATTTGTGTCTTGAAACCCTGTTTGACGAAACCAGACCAGAATCCCCGCAGTCAGTATTTTCAGACTTTGAGCTCGATAAATTATTTAGTAGCAGGGCGTTGTCCCCAGAATCCGTGTCTTCCGATTTTGACTTTTCGCTCCTGCAGGACTGGTTGGCACACTTTAGAGCACATTCTCCCGAGTCAGTGGAGTCTCAGAGTGAACTTAGGGCCCTCTCTCCTGACTCACCTGTTCCTCAGTTCAGATGTCTCCATATCGGTTACCAGGTGGACTTTCCAAGGCACAGGTCGTTTACCCCAGAATCAGCGTGTTCTGACTGGGAAGGTACCGATATGTGTCTGGACAGCCTGTTTGACGAGACCAGACCAGAGTCCCCGCGGTCAGTTTTGTCAGACTTTGGTCTTGAAAAGTTATTTAGTAACAGGGCGTTGTCCCCAGAATCCGTGTCTTCCGATTTTGACTTTTCGCTCCTGCCGGACTGGTTGGCAGACTTTAGAGCTTCCTCCCCAGAATCCGTTGCTTCAGTTGAACAACACTCTTTGTCCCATGGCATGGCATTTGGCCAGATGAAGAGTCAATATTGTAACTATTACTTGCGATACTCTGACAGTAGACCAGCATCACCTCTTTCAACAGTGTCAGACGTTGAGTACTTCGGATATTGTCTCGAGGAATTGTTTGGGGAAGACAGACCAGATTCACCAGACTCATGTACTTCCCCGATTGAAGCTAAACACACAGGCCTAACTGTTAGTGCATCCCCACAGCTTTTCGCTGCCAGACCTTTCACATACGCAGATGTTGTGCGGGGCGTTACACGTGAGCAACACACAGATGCTGTTTCGGCCGTTAAATCTTTTGACCTCAGACCTCTTTGGGCTCCATCAGTGACGTCAGACATCGAGTACGCTCATTCCTCCATCGAGGATTGGTTGAGCGAGATAAGACCACAGTCTCCCGAATCACTGGCGTCTCAAAGTGAATTTAGGCCCCTCTCTCCTGACTCACCTGTTCCTCAGTTCAGGTCTCTCCATATGGGTTACGATGTGGAATTGCCACGGGACAGGTCGTTTACCCCAGAATCAACATGTTCTGACTGGGAAGGTACTGATTTGTGTCTTGAAACCCTGTTTGACGAAACCAGACCAGAATCCCCGCAGTCAGTATTTTCAGACTTTGAGCTCGATAAATTATTTAGTAGCAGGGCGTTGTCCCCAGAATCCGTGTCTTCCGATTTTGACTTTTCGCTCCTGCCGGACTGGTTGGCAGACTTTAGAGCTTCCTCCCCAGAATCCGTTGCTTCAGTTGAACAACACTCTTTGTCCCCTGGCATGGCATTTGGCCAGATGAAGAGTCAATATTGTAACTATTACTTGCGATACTCTGACAGTAGACCAGCATCACCTCTTTCAACAGTGTCAGACGTTGAGTACTTCGGATATTGTCTCAAGGAATTGTTTGGGGAAGACAGACCAGATTCACCAGACTCATGTACTTCCCCGATTGAAGCTAAACACACAGGCCTAACTGTTAGTGCATCCCCACAGCTTTTCGCTGCCAGACCTTTCACATACGCAGATGTTGTGCGGGGCGTTACACGTGAGCAACACACAGATGCGGTTTCGGCCGTTAAATCTTTTGACCTCAGACCTCTTTGGGCTCCATCAGTGACGTCAGACATCGAGTACGCTCATTCCTCCATCGAGGATTGGTTGAGCGAGATAAGACCACAGTCTCCTGAATCACTGGCGTCTCAAAGTGAATTTAGGCCCCTCTCTCCTGACTCACCTGTTCCTCAGTTCAGGTCTCTCCATATGGGTTACGATGTGGAATTGCCACGGGACAGGTCGTTTACCCCAGAATCAACATGTTCTGACTGGGAAGGTACTGATTTGTGTCTTGAAACCCTGTTTGACGAAACCAGACCAGAGTCCCCGCAGTCAGTATTTTCAGACTTTGAGCTCGATAAATTATTTAGTAGCAGGGCGTTGTCCCCAGAATCCGTGTCTTCCGATTTTGACTTTTCGCTCCTGCAGGACTGGTTGGCAGACTTTAGAGCACATTCTCCCGAGTCAGTGGAGTCTCAGAGTGAACTTAGGGCCCTCTCTCCTGACTCACCTGTTCCTCAGTTCAGATGTCTCCATATCGGTTACCAGGTGGACTTCCCAAGACACAGGTCGTTTACCCCAGAATCAGCGTGTTCTGACTGGGAAGGTACCGATATGTGTCTGGACAGCCTTTTTGACGAGACCAGACCAGAGTCCCCGCGGTCAGTTTTGTCAGACTTTGGTCTTGAAAAGTTATTTAGTAACAGGGCGTTGTCCCCAGAATCCGTGTCTTCCGATTTTGACTTTTCGCTCCTGCCGGACTGGTTGGCAGACTTTAGAGCTTCCTCCCCAGAATCCGTTGCTTCAGTTGAACAACACTCTTTGTCCCCTGGCATGGCATTTGGCCAGATGAAGAGTCAATATTGTAACTATTACTTGCGATACTCTGACAGTAGACCAGCATCACCTCTTTCAACAGTGTCAGACGTTGAGTACTTCGGATATTGTCTCGAGGAATTGTTTGGGGAAGTCAGACCAGATTCACCAGACTCATGTACTTCCCCGATTGAAGCTAAACACACAGGCCTAACTGTTAGTGCATCCCCACAGCTTTTCGCTGCCACACCTTTCACATACGCAGATGTTGTGCGGGGCGTTACACGTGAGCAACACACAGATGCGGTTTCGGCCGTTAAATCTTTTGACCTCAGACCTCTTTGGGCTCCATCAGTGACGTCAGACATCGAGTACGCTCATTCCTCCATCGAGGATTGGTTGAGCGAGATAAGACCACAGTCTCCCGAATCACTGGCGTCTCAAAGTGAATTTAGGCCCCTCTCTCCTGACTCACCTGTTCCTCAGTTCAGGTCTCTCCATATGGGTTACGATGTGGAATTGCCACGGGACAGGTCGTTTACCCCAGAATCAACATGTTCTGACTGGGAAGGTACTGATTTGTGTCTTGAAACCCTGTTTGACGAAACCAGACCAGAGTCCCCGCAGTCAGTATTTTCAGACTTTGAGCTCGATAAATTATTTAGTAGCAGGGCGTTGTCCCCAGAATCCGTGTCTTCCGATTTTGACTTTTCGCTCCTGCAGGACTGGTTGGCAGACTTTAGAGCACATTCTCCCGAGTCAGTGGAGTCTCAGAGTGAACTTAGGGCCCTCTCTCCTGACTCACCTGTTCCTCAGTTCAGATGTCTCCATATCGGTTACCAGGTGGACTTCCCAAGACACAGGTCGTTTACCCCAGAATCAGCGTGTTCTGACTGGGAAGGTACCGATATGTGTCTGGACAGCCTGTTTGACGAGACCAGACCAGAGTCCCCGCGGTCAGTTTTGTCAGACTTTGGTCTTGAAAAGTTATTTAGTAACAGGGCGTTGTCCCCAGAATCCGTGTCTTCCGATTTTGACTTTTCGCTCCTGCCGGACTGGTTGGCAGACTTTAGAGCTTCCTCCCCAGAATCCGTTGCTTCAGTTGAACAACACTCTTTGTCCCCTGGCATGGCATTTGGCCAGATGAAGAGTCAATATTGTAACTATTACTTGCGATACTCTGACAGTAGACCAGCATCACCTCTTTCAACAGTGTCAGACGTTGAGTACTTCGGATATTGTCTCGAGGAATTGTTTGGGGAAGACAGACCAGATTCACCAGACTCATGTACTTCCCCGATTGAAGCTAAACACACAGGCCTAACTGTTAGTGCATCCCCACAGCTTTTCGCTGCCACACCTTTCACATACGCAGATGTTGTGCGGGGCGTTACACGTGAGCAACACACAGATGCTGTTTCGGCCGTTAAATCTTTTGACCTCAGACCTCTTTGGGCTCCATCAGTGACGTCAGACATCGAGTACGCTCATTCCTCCATCGAGGATTGGTTGAGCGAGATAAGACCACAGTCTCCCGAATCACTGGCGTCTCAAAGTGAATTTAGGCCCCTCTCTCCTGACTCACCTGTTCCTCAGTTCAGGTCTCTCCATATGGGTTACGATGTGGAATTGCCACGGGACAGGTTGTTTACCCCAGAATCAACATGTTCTGACTGGGAAGGTACTGATTTGTGTCTTGAAACCCTGTTTGACGAAACCAGACCAGAGTCCCCGCAGTCAGTATTTTCAGACTTTGAGCTCGATAAATTATTTAGTAGCAGGGCGTTGTCCCCAGAATCCGTGTCTTCCGATTTTGACTTTTCGCTCCTGCAGGACTGGTTGGCAGACTTTAGAGCACATTCTCCCGAGTCAGTGGAGTCTCAGAGTGAACTTAGGGCCCTCTCTCCTGACTCACCTGTTCCTCAGTTCAGATGTCTCCATATCGGTTACCAGGTGGACTTCCCAAGACACAGGTCGTTTACCCCAGAATCAGCGTGTTCTGACTGGGAAGGTACCGATATGTGTCTGGACAGCCTGTTTGACGAGACCAGACCAGAGTCCCCGCGGTCAGTTTTGTCAGACTTTGGTCTTGAAAAGTTATTTAGTAACAGGGCGTTGTCCCCAGAATCCGTGTCTTCCGATTTTGACTTTTCGCTCCTGCCGGACTGGTTGGCAGACTTTAGAGCTTCCTCCCCAGAATCCGTTGCTTCAGTTGAACAACACTCTTTGTCCCCTGGCATGGCATTTGGCCAGATGAAGAGTCAATATTGTAACTATTACTTGCGATACTCTGACAGTAGACCAGCATCACCTCTTTCAACAGTGTCAGACGTTGAGTACTTCGGATATTGTCTCGAGGAATTGTTTGGGGAAGACAGACCAGATTCACCAGACTCATGTACTTCCCCGATTGAAGCTAAACACACAGGCCTAACTGTTAGTGCATCCCCACAGCTTTTCGCTGCCACACCTTTCACATACGCAGATGTTGTGCGGGGCGTTACACGTGAGCAACACACAGATGCGGTTTCGGCCGTTAAATCTTTTGACCTCAGACCTCTTTGGGCTCCATCAGTGACGTCAGACATCGAGTACGCTCATTCCTCCATCGAGGATTGGTTGAGCGAGATAAGACCACAGTCTCCCGAATCACTGGCGTCTCAAAGTGAATTTAGGCCCCTCTCTCCTGACTCACCTGTTCCTCAGTTCAGGTCTCTCCATATGGGTTACGATGTGGAATTGCCACGGGACAGGTCGTTTACCCCAGAATCAACATGTTCTGACTGGGAAGGTACTGATTTGTGTCTTGAAACCCTGTTTGACGAAACCAGACCAGAGTCCCCGCAGTCAGTATTTTCAGACTTTGAGCTCGATAAATTATTTAGTAGCAGGGCGTTGTCCCCAGAATCCGTGTCTTCCGATTTTGACTTTTCGCTCCTGCAGGACTGGTTGGCAGACTTTAGAGCACATTCTCCCGAGTCAGTGGAGTCTCAGAGTGAACTTAGGGCCCTCTCTCCTGACTCACCTGTTCCTCAGTTCAGATGTCTCCATATCGGTTACCAGGTGGACTTCCAAAGACACAGGTCGTTTACCCCAGAATCAGCGTGTTCTGACTGGGAAGGTACCGATATGTGTCTGGACAGCCTGTTTGACGAGACCAGACCAGAGTCCCCGCGGTCAGTTTTGTCAGACTTTGGTCTTGAAAAGTTATTTAGTAACAGGGCGTTGTCCCCAGAATCCGTGTCTTCCGATTTTGACTTTTCGCTCCTGCCGGACTGGTTGGCAGACTTTAGAGCTTCCTCCCCAGAATCCGTTGCTTCAGTTGAACAACACTCTTTGTCCCCTGGCATGGCATTTGGCCAGATGAAGAGTCAATATTGTAACTATTACTTGCGATACTCTGACAGTAGACCAGCATCACCTCTTTCAACAGTGTCAGACGTTGAGTACTTCGGATATTGTCTCGAGGAATTGTTTGGGGAAGACAGACCAGATTCACCAGACTCATGTACTTCCCCGATTGAAGCTAAACACACAGGCCTAACTGTTAGTGCATCCCCACAGCTTTTCGCTGCCACACCTTTCACATACGCAGATGTTGTGCGGGGCGTTACACGTGAGCAACACACAGATGCTGTTTCGGCCGTTAAATCTTTTGACCTCAGACCTCTTTGGGCTCCATCAGTGACGTCAGACATCGAGTACACTCATTCCTCCATCGAGGATTGGTTGAGCGAGATAAGACCACAGTCTCCCGAATCACTGGCGTCTCAAAGTGAATTTAGGCCCCTCTCTCCTGACTCACCTGTTCCTCAGTTCAGGTCTCTCCATATGGGTTACGATGTGGAATTGCCACGGGACAGGTCGTTTACCCCAGAATCAACATGTTCTGACTGGGAAGGTACTGATTTGTGTCTTGAAACCCTGTTTGACGAAACCAGACCAGAGTCCCCGCAGTCAGTATTTTCAGACTTTGAGCTCGATAAATTATTTAGTAGCAGGGCGTTGTCCCCAGAATCCGTGTCTTCCGATTTTGACTTTTCGCTCCTGCAGGACTGGTTGGCAGACTTTAGAGCACATTCTCCCGAGTCAGTGGAGTCTCAGAGTGAACTTAGGGCCCTCTCTCCTGACTCACCTGTTCCTCAGTTCAGATGTCTCCATATCGGTTACCAGGTGGACTTCCCAAGACACAGGTCGTTTACCCCAGAATCAGCGTGTTCTGACTGGGAAGGTACCGATATGTGTCTGGACAGCCTTTTTGACGAGACTAGACCAGAGTCCCCGCGGTCAGTTTTGTCAGACTTTGGTCTTGAAAAGTTATTTAGTAACAGGGCGTTGTCCCCAGAATCCGTGTCTTCCGATTTTGACTTTTCGCTCCTGCCGGACTGGTTGGCAGACTTTAGAGCTTCCTCCCCAGAATCCGTTGCTTCAGTTGAACAACACTCTTTGTCCCCTGGCATGGCATTTGGCCAGATGAAGAGTCAATATTGTAACTATTACTTGCGATACTCTGACAGTAGACCAGCATCACCTCTTTCAACAGTGTCAGACGTTGAGTACTTCGGATATTGTCTCGAGGAATTGTTTGGGGAAGACAGACCAGATTCACCAGACTCATGTACTTCCCCGATTGAAGCTAAACACACAGGCCTAACTGTTAGTGCATCCCCACAGCTTTTCGCTGCCAGACCTTTCACATACGCAGATGTTGTGCGGGGCGTTACACGTGAGCAACACACAGATGCGGTTTCGGCCGTTAAATCTTTTGACCTCAGACCTCTTTGGGCTCCATCAGTGACGTCAGACATCGAGTACGCTCATTCCTCCATCGAGGATTGGTTGAGCGAGATAAGACCACAGTCTCCTGAATCACTGGCGTCTCAAAGTGAATTTAGGCCCCTCTCTCCTGACTCACCTGTTCCTCAGTTCAGGTCTCTCCATATGGGTTACGATGTGGAATTGCCACGGGACAGGTCGTTTACCCCAGAATCAACATGTTCTGACTGGGAAGGTACTGATTTGTGTCTTGAAACCCTGTTTGACGAAACCAGACCAGAGTCCCCGCAGTCAGTATTTTCAGACTTTGAGCTCGATAAATTATTTAGTAGCAGGGCGTTGTCCCCAGAATCCGTGTCTTCCGATTTTGACTTTTCGCTCCTGCAGGACTGGTTGGCAGACTTTAGAGCACATTCTCCCGAGTCAGTGGAGTCTCAGAGTGAACTTAGGGCCCTCTCTCCTGACTCACCTGTTCCTCAGTTCAGATGTCTCCATATCGGTTACCAGGTGGACTTCCCAAGACACAGGTCGTTTACCCCAGAATCAGCGTGTTCTGACTGGGAAGGTACCGATATGTGTCTGGACAGCCTTTTTGACGAGACCAGACCAGAGTCCCCGCGGTCAGTTTTGTCAGACTTTGGTCTTGAAAAGTTATTTAGTAACAGGGCGTTGTCCCCAGAATCCGTGTCTTCCGATTTTGACTTTTCGCTCCTGCCGGACTGGTTGGCAGACTTTAGAGCTTCCTCCCCAGAATCCGTTGCTTCAGTTGAACAACACTCTTTGTCCCCTGGCATGGCATTTGGCCAGATGAAGAGTCAATATTGTAACTATTACTTGCGATACTCTGACAGTAGACCAGCATCACCTCTTTCAACAGTGTCAGACGTTGAGTACTTCGGATATTGTCTCGAGGAATTGTTTGGGGAAGACAGACCAGATTCACCAGACTCATGTACTTCCCCGATTGAAGCTAAACACACAGGCCTAACTGTTAGTGCATCCCCACAGCTTTTCGCTGCCACACCTTTCACATACGCAGATGTTGTGCGGGGCGTTACACGTGAGCAACACACAGATGCTGTTTCGGCCGTTAAATCTTTTGACCTCAGACCTCTTTGGGCTCCATCAGTGACGTCAGACATCGAGTACGCTCATTCCTCCATCGAGGATTGGTTGAGCGAGATAAGACCACAGTCTCCCGAATCACTGGCGTCTCAAAGTGAATTTAGGCCCCTCTCTCCTGACTCACCTGTTCCTCAGTTCAGGTCTCTCCATATGGGTTACGATGTGGAATTGCCACGGGACAGGTTGTTTACCCCAGAATCAACATGTTCTGACTGGGAAGGTACTGATTTGTGTCTTGAAACCCTGTTTGACGAAACCAGACCAGAGTCCCCGCAGTCAGTATTTTCAGACTTTGAGCTCGATAAATTATTTAGTAGCAGGGCGTTGTCCCCAGAATCCGTGTCTTCCGATTTTGACTTTTCGCTCCTGCAGGACTGGTTGGCAGACTTTAGAGCACATTCTCCCGAGTCAGTGGAGTCTCAGAGTGAACTTAGGGCCCTCTCTCCTGACTCACCTGTTCCTCAGTTCAGATGTCTCCATATCGGTTACCAGGTGGACTTCCCAAGACACAGGTCGTTTACCCCAGAATCAGCGTGTTCTGACTGGGAAGGTACCGATATGTGTCTGGACAGCCTGTTTGACGAGACCAGACCAGAGTCCCCGCGGTCAGTTTTGTCAGACTTTGGTCTTGAAAAGTTATTTAGTAACAGGGCGTTGTCCCCAGAATCCGTGTCTTCCGATTTTGACTTTTCGCTCCTGCCGGACTGGTTGGCAGACTTTAGAGCTTCCTCCCCAGAATCCGTTGCTTCAGTTGAACAACACTCTTTGTCCCCTGGCATGGCATTTGGCCAGATGAAGAGTCAATATTGTAACTATTACTTGCGATACTCTGACAGTAGACCAGCATCACCTCTTTCAACAGTGTCAGACGTTGAGTACTTCGGATATTGTCTCGAGGAATTGTTTGGGGAAGACAGACCAGATTCACCAGACTCATGTACTTCCCCGATTGAAGCTAAACACACAGGCCTAACTGTTAGTGCATCCCCACAGCTTTTCGCTGCCACACCTTTCACATACGCAGATGTTGTGCGGGGCGTTACACGTGAGCAACACACAGATGCGGTTTCGGCCGTTAAATCTTTTGACCTCAGACCTCTTTGGGCTCCATCAGTGACGTCAGACATCGAGTACGCTCATTCCTCCATCGAGGATTGGTTGAGCGAGATAAGACCACAGTCTCCCGAATCACTGGCGTCTCAAAGTGAATTTAGGCCCCTCTCTCCTGACTCACCTGTTCCTCAGTTCAGGTCTCTCCATATGGGTTACGATGTGGAATTGCCACGGGACAGGTCGTTTACCCCAGAATCAACATGTTCTGACTGGGAAGGTACTGATTTGTGTCTTGAAACCCTGTTTGACGAAACCAGACCAGAGTCCCCGCAGTCAGTATTTTCAGACTTTGAGCTCGATAAATTATTTAGTAGCAGGGCGTTGTCCCCAGAATCCGTGTCTTCCGATTTTGACTTTTCGCTCCTGCAGGACTGGTTGGCAGACTTTAGAGCACATTCTCCTGAGTCAGTGGAGTCTCAGAGTGAACTTAGGGCCCTCTCTCCTGACTCACCTGTTCCTCAGTTCAGATGTCTCCATATCGGTTACCAGGTGGACTTCCAAAGACACAGGTCGTTTACCCCAGAATCAGCGTGTTCTGACTGGGAAGGTACCGATATGTGTCTGGACAGCCTGTTTGACGAGACCAGACCAGAGTCCCCGCGGTCAGTTTTGTCAGACTTTGGTCTTGAAAAGTTATTTAGTAACAGGGCGTTGTCCCCAGAATCCGTGTCTTCCGATTTTGACTTTTCGCTCCTGCCGGACTGGTTGGCAGACTTTAGAGCTTCCTCCCCAGAATCCGTTGCTTCAGTTGAACAACACTCTTTGTCCCCTGGCATGGCATTTGGCCAGATGAAGAGTCAATATTGTAACTATTACTTGCGATACTCTGACAGTAGACCAGCATCACCTCTTTCAACAGTGTCAGACGTTGAGTACTTCGGATATTGTCTCGAGGAATTGTTTGGGGAAGACAGACCAGATTCACCAGACTCATGTACTTCCCCGATTGAAGCTAAACACACAGGCCTAACTGTTAGTGCATCCCCACAGCTTTTCGCTGCCACACCTTTCACATACGCAGATGTTGTGCGGGGCGTTACACGTGAGCAACACACAGATGCTGTTTCGGCCGTTAAATCTTTTGACCTCAGACCTCTTTGGGCTCCATCAGTGACGTCAGACATCGAGTACACTCATTCCTCCATCGAGGATTGGTTGAGCGAGATAAGACCACAGTCTCCCGAATCACTGGCGTCTCAAAGTGAATTTAGGCCCCTCTCTCCTGACTCACCTGTTCCTCAGTTCAGGTCTCTCCATATGGGTTACGATGTGGAATTGCCACGGGACAGGTCGTTTACCCCAGAATCAACATGTTCTGACTGGGAAGGTACTGATTTGTGTCTTGAAACCCTGTTTGACGAAACCAGACCAGAGTCCCCGCAGTCAGTATTTTCAGACTTTGAGCTCGATAAATTATTTAGTAGCAGGGCGTTGTCCCCAGAATCCGTGTCTTCCGATTTTGACTTTTCGCTCCTGCAGGACTGGTTGGCAGACTTTAGAGCACATTCTCCCGAGTCAGTGGAGTCTCAGAGTGAACTTAGGGCCCTCTCTCCTGACTCACCTGTTCCTCAGTTCAGATGTCTCCATATCGGTTACCAGGTGGACTTCCCAAGACACAGGTCGTTTACCCCAGAATCAGCGTGTTCTGACTGGGAAGGTACCGATATGTGTCTGGACAGCCTTTTTGACGAGACCAGACCAGAGTCCCCGCGGTCAGTTTTGTCAGACTTTGGTCTTGAAAAGTTATTTAGTAACAGGGCGTTGTCCCCAGAATCCGTGTCTTCCGATTTTGACTTTTCGCTCCTGCCGGACTGGTTGGCAGACTTTAGAGCTTCCTCCCCAGAATCCGTTGCTTCAGTTGAACAACACTCTTTGTCCCCTGGCATGGCATTTGGCCAGATGAAGAGTCAATATTGTAACTATTACTTGCGATACTCTGACAGTAGACCAGCATCACCTCTTTCAACAGTGTCAGACGTTGAGTACTTCGGATATTGTCTCGAGGAATTGTTTGGGGAAGACAGACCAGATTCACCAGACTCATGTACTTCCCCGATTGAAGCTAAACACACAGGCCTAACTGTTAGTGCATCCCCACAGCTTTTCGCTGCCACACCTTTCACATACGCAGATGTTGTGCGGGGCGTTACACGTGAGCAACACACAGATGCTGTTTCGGCCGTTAAATCTTTTGACCTCAGACCTCTTTGGGCTCCATCAGTGACGTCAGACATCGAGTACGCTCATTCCTCCATCGAGGATTGGTTGAGCGAGATAAGACCACAGTCTCCCGAATCACTGGCGTCTCAAAGTGAATTTAGGCCCCTCTCTCCTGACTCACCTGTTCCTCAGTTCAGGTCTCTCCATATGGGTTACGATGTGGAATTGCCACGGGACAGGTTGTTTACCCCAGAATCAACATGTTCTGACTGGGAAGGTACTGATTTGTGTCTTGAAACCCTGTTTGACGAAACCAGACCAGAGTCCCCGCAGTCAGTATTTTCAGACTTTGAGCTCGATAAATTATTTAGTAGCAGGGCGTTGTCCCCAGAATCCGTGTCTTCCGATTTTGACTTTTCGCTCCTGCAGGACTGGTTGGCAGACTTTAGAGCACATTCTCCCGAGTCAGTGGAGTCTCAGAGTGAACTTAGGGCCCTCTCTCCTGACTCACCTGTTCCTCAGTTCAGATGTCTCCATATCGGTTACCAGGTGGACTTCCCAAGACACAGGTCGTTTACCCCAGAATCAGCGTGTTCTGACTGGGAAGGTACCGATATGTGTCTGGACAGCCTGTTTGACGAGACCAGACCAGAGTCCCCGCGGTCAGTTTTGTCAGACTTTGGTCTTGAAAAGTTATTTAGTAACAGGGCGTTGTCCCCAGAATCCGTGTCTTCCGATTTTGACTTTTCGCTCCTGCCGGACTGGTTGGCAGACTTTAGAGCTTCCTCCCCAGAATCCGTTGCTTCAGTTGAACAACACTCTTTGTCCCCTGGCATGGCATTTGGCCAGATGAAGAGTCAATATTGTAACTATTACTTGCGATACTCTGACAGTAGACCAGCATCACCTCTTTCAACAGTGTCAGACGTTGAGTACTTCGGATATTGTCTCGAGGAATTGTTTGGGGAAGACAGACCAGATTCACCAGACTCATGTACTTCCCCGATTGAAGCTAAACACACAGGCCTAACTGTTAGTGCATCCCCACAGCTTTTCGCTGCCACACCTTTCACATACGCAGATGTTGTGCGGGGCGTTACACGTGAGCAACACACAGATGCGGTTTCGGCCGTTAAATCTTTTGACCTCAGACCTCTTTGGGCTCCATCAGTGACGTCAGACATCGAGTACGCTCATTCCTCCATCGAGGATTGGTTGAGCGAGATAAGACCACAGTCTCCCGAATCACTGGCGTCTCAAAGTGAATTTAGGCCCCTCTCTCCTGACTCACCTGTTCCTCAGTTCAGGTCTCTCCATATGGGTTACGATGTGGAATTGCCACGGGACAGGTCGTTTACCCCAGAATCAACATGTTCTGACTGGGAAGGTACTGATTTGTGTCTTGAAACCCTGTTTGACGAAACCAGACCAGAGTCCCCGCAGTCAGTATTTTCAGACTTTGAGCTCGATAAATTATTTAGTAGCAGGGCGTTGTCCCCAGAATCCGTGTCTTCCGATTTTGACTTTTCGCTCCTGCAGGACTGGTTGGCAGACTTTAGAGCACATTCTCCTGAGTCAGTGGAGTCTCAGAGTGAACTTAGGGCCCTCTCTCCTGACTCACCTGTTCCTCAGTTCAGATGTCTCCATATCGGTTACCAGGTGGACTTCCAAAGACACAGGTCGTTTACCCCAGAATCAGCGTGTTCTGACTGGGAAGGTACCGATATGTGTCTGGACAGCCTGTTTGACGAGACCAGACCAGAGTCCCCGCGGTCAGTTTTGTCAGACTTTGGTCTTGAAAAGTTATTTAGTAACAGGGCGTTGTCCCCAGAATCCGTGTCTTCCGATTTTGACTTTTCGCTCCTGCCGGACTGGTTGGCAGACTTTAGAGCTTCCTCCCCAGAATCCGTTGCTTCAGTTGAACAACACTCTTTGTCCCCTGGCATGGCATTTGGCCAGATGAAGAGTCAATATTGTAACTATTACTTGCGATACTCTGACAGTAGACCAGCATCACCTCTTTCAACAGTGTCAGACGTTGAGTACTTCGGATATTGTCTCGAGGAATTGTTTGGGGAAGACAGACCAGATTCACCAGACTCATGTACTTCCCCGATTGAAGCTAAACACACAGGCCTAACTGTTAGTGCATCCCCACAGCTTTTCGCTGCCACACCTTTCACATACGCAGATGTTGTGCGGGGCGTTACACGTGAGCAACACACAGATGCTGTTTCGGCCGTTAAATCTTTTGACCTCAGACCTCTTTGGGCTCCATCAGTGACGTCAGACATCGAGTACACTCATTCCTCCATCGAGGATTGGTTGAGCGAGATAAGACCACAGTCTCCCGAATCACTGGCGTCTCAAAGTGAATTTAGGCCCCTCTCTCCTGACTCACCTGTTCCTCAGTTCAGGTCTCTCCATATGGGTTACGATGTGGAATTGCCACGGGACAGGTCGTTTACCCCAGAATCAACATGTTCTGACTGGGAAGGTACTGATTTGTGTCTTGAAACCCTGTTTGACGAAACCAGACCAGAGTCCCCGCAGTCAGTATTTTCAGACTTTGAGCTCGATAAATTATTTAGTAGCAGGGCGTTGTCCCCAGAATCCGTGTCTTCCGATTTTGACTTTTCGCTCCTGCAGGACTGGTTGGCAGACTTTAGAGCACATTCTCCCGAGTCAGTGGAGTCTCAGAGTGAACTTAGGGCCCTCTCTCCTGACTCACCTGTTCCTCAGTTCAGATGTCTCCATATCGGTTACCAGGTGGACTTCCCAAGACACAGGTCGTTTACCCCAGAATCAGCGTGTTCTGACTGGGAAGGTACCGATATGTGTCTGGACAGCCTTTTTGACGAGACCAGACCAGAGTCCCCGCGGTCAGTTTTGTCAGACTTTGGTCTTGAAAAGTTATTTAGTAACAGGGCGTTGTCCCCAGAATCCGTGTCTTCCGATTTTGACTTTTCGCTCCTGCCGGACTGGTTGGCAGACTTTAGAGCTTCCTCCCCAGAATCCGTTGCTTCAGTTGAACAACACTCTTTGTCCCCTGGCATGGCATTTGGCCAGATGAAGAGTCAATATTGTAACTATTACTTGCGATACTCTGACAGTAGACCAGCATCACCTCTTTCAACAGTGTCAGACGTTGAGTACTTCGGATATTGTCTCGAGGAATTGTTTGGGGAAGACAGACCAGATTCACCAGACTCATGTACTTCCCCGATTGAAGCTAAACACACAGGCCTAACTGTTAGTGCATCCCCACAGCTTTTCGCTGCCAGACCTTTCACATACGCAGATGTTGTGCGGGGCGTTACACGTGAGCAACACACAGATGCGGTTTCGGCCGTTAAATCTTTTGACCTCAGACCTCTTTGGGCTCCATCAGTGACGTCAGACATCGAGTACGCTCATTCCTCCATCGAGGATTGGTTGAGCGAGATAAGACCACAGTCTCCTGAATCACTGGCGTCTCAAAGTGAATTTAGGCCCCTCTCTCCTGACTCACCTGTTCCTCAGTTCAGGTCTCTCCATATGGGTTACGATGTGGAATTGCCACGGGACAGGTCGTTTACCCCAGAATCAACATGTTCTGACTGGGAAGGTACTGATTTGTGTCTTGAAACCCTGTTTGACGAAACCAGACCAGAGTCCCCGCAGTCAGTATTTTCAGACTTTGAGCTCGATAAATTATTTAGTAGCAGGGCGTTGTCCCCAGAATCCGTGTCTTCCGATTTTGACTTTTCGCTCCTGCAGGACTGGTTGGCAGACTTTAGAGCACATTCTCCCGAGTCAGTGGAGTCTCAGAGTGAACTTAGGGCCCTCTCTCCTGACTCACCTGTTCCTCAGTTCAGATGTCTCCATATCGGTTACCAGGTGGACTTCCCAAGACACAGGTCGTTTACCCCAGAATCAGCGTGTTCTGACTGGGAAGGTACCGATATGTGTCTGGACAGCCTTTTTGACGAGACCAGACCAGAGTCCCCGCGGTCAGTTTTGTCAGACTTTGGTCTTGAAAAGTTATTTAGTAACAGGGCGTTGTCCCCAGAATCCGTGTCTTCCGATTTTGACTTTTCGCTCCTGCCGGACTGGTTGGCAGACTTTAGAGCTTCCTCCCCAGAATCCGTTGCTTCAGTTGAACAACACTCTTTGTCCCCTGGCATGGCATTTGGCCAGATGAAGAGTCAATATTGTAACTATTACTTGCGATACTCTGACAGTAGACCAGCATCACCTCTTTCAACAGTGTCAGATGTTGAGTACTTCGGATATTGTCTCGAGGAATTGTTTGGGGAAGACAGACCAGATTCACCAGACTCATGTACTTCCCCGATTGAAGCTAAACACACAGGCCTAACTGTTAGTGCATCCCCACAGCTTTTCGCTGCCACACCTTTCACATACGCAGATGTTGTGCGGGGCGTTACACGTGAGCAACACACAGATGCGGTTTCGGCCGTTAAGTCTTTTGACCTCAGACCTCTTTGGGCTCCATCAGTGACGTCAGACATCGAGTACGCTCATTCCTCCATCGAGGATTGGTTGAGCGAGATAAGACCACAGTCTCCCGAATCACTGGCGTCTCAAAGTGAATTTAGGCCCCTCTCTCCTGACTCACCTGTTCCTCAGTTCAGGTCTCTCCATATGGGTTACGATGTGGAATTGCCACGGGACAGGTCGTTTACCCCAGAATCAACATGTTCTGACTGGGAAGGTACTGATTTGTGTCTTGAAACCCTGTTTGACGAAACCAGACCAGAGTCCCCGCAGTCAGTATTTTCAGACTTTGAGCTCGATAAATTATTTAGTAGCAGGGCGTTGTCCCCAGAATCCGTGTCTTCCGATTTTGACTTTTCGCTCCTGCAGGACTGGTTGGCAGACTTTAGAGCACATTCTCCCGAGTCAGTGGAGTCTCAGAGTGAACTTAGGGCCCTCTCTCCTGACTCACCTGTTCCTCAGTTCAGATGTCTCCATATCGGTTACCAGGTGGACTTCCCAAGACACAGGTCGTTTACCCCAGAATCAGCGTGTTCTGACTGGGAAGGTACCGATATGTGTCTGGACAGCCTGTTTGACGAGACCAGACCAGAGTCCCCGCGGTCAGTTTTGTCAGACTTTGGTCTTGAAAAGTTATTTAGTAACAGGGCGTTGTCCCCAGAATCCGTGTCTTCCGATTTTGACTTTTCGCTCCTGCCGGACTGGTTGGCAGACTTTAGAGCTTCCTCCCCAGAATCCGTTGCTTCAGTTGAACAACACTCTTTGTCCCCTGGCATGGCATTTGGCCAGATGAAGAGTCAATATTGTAACTATTACTTGCGATACTCTGACAGTAGACCAGCATCACCTCTTTCAACAGTGTCAGACGTTGAGTACTTCGGATATTGTCTCGAGGAATTGTTTGGGGAAGACAGACCAGATTCACCAGACTCATGTACTTCCCCGATTGAAGCTAAACACACAGGCCTAACTGTTAGTGCATCCCCACAGCTTTTCGCTGCCACACCTTTCACATACGCAGATGTTGTGCGGGGCGTTACACGTGAGCAACACACAGATGCTGTTTCGGCCGTTAAATCTTTTGACCTCAGACCTCTTTGGGCTCCATCAGTGACGTCAGACATCGAGTACGCTCATTCCTCCATCGAGGATTGGTTGAGCGAGATAAGACCACAGTCTCCCGAATCACTGGCGTCTCAAAGTGAATTTAGGCCCCTCTCTCCTGACTCACCTGTTCCTCAGTTCAGGTCTCTCCATATGGGTTACGATGTGGAATTGCCACGGGACAGGTCGTTTACCCCAGAATCAACATGTTCTGACTGGGAAGGTACTGATTTGTGTCTTGAAACCCTGTTTGACGAAACCAGACCAGAGTCCCCGCAGTCAGTATTTTCAGACTTTGAGCTCGATAAATTATTTAGTAGCAGGGCGTTGTCCCCAGAATCCGTGTCTTCCGATTTTGACTTTTCGCTCCTGCAGGACTGGTTGGCAGACTTTAGAGCACATTCTCCCGAGTCAGTGGAGTCTCAGAGTGAACTTAGGGCCCTCTCTCCTGACTCACCTGTTCCTCAGTTCAGATGTCTCCATATCGGTTACCAGGTGGACTTCCCAAGACACAGGTCGTTTACCCCAGAATCAGCGTGTTCTGACTGGGAAGGTACCGATATGTGTCTGGACAGCCTGTTTGACGAGACCAGACCAGAGTCCCCGCGGTCAGTTTTGTCAGACTTTGGTCTTGAAAAGTTATTTAGTAACAGGGCGTTGTCCCCAGAATCCGTGTCTTCCGATTTTGACTTTTCGCTCCTGCCGGACTGGTTGGCAGACTTTAGAGCTTCCTCCCCAGAATCCGTTGCTTCAGTTGAACAACACTCTTTGTCCCCTGGCATGGCATTTGGCCAGATGAAGAGTCAATATTGTAACTATTACTTGCGATACTCTGACAGTAGACCAGCATCACCTCTTTCAACATTGTCAGACGTTGAGTACTTCGGATATTGTCTCGAGGAATTGTTTGGGGAAGACAGACCAGATTCACCAGACTCATGTACTTCCCCGATTGAAGCTAAACACACAGGCCTAACTGTTAGTGCATCCCCACAGCTTTTCGCTGCCACACCTTTCACATACGCAGATGTTGTGCGGGGCGTTACACGTGAGCAACACACAGATGCGGTTTCGGCCGTTAAATCTTTTGACCTCAGACCTCTTTGGGCTCCATCAGTGACGTCAGACATCGAGTACGCTCATTCCTCCATCGAGGATTGGTTGAGCGAGATAAGACCACAGTCTCCCGAATCACTGGCGTCTCAAAGTGAATTTAGGCCCCTCTCTCCTGACTCACCTGTTCCTCAGTTCAGGTCTCTCCATATGGGTTACGATGTGGAATTGCCACGGGACAGGTCGTTTACCCCAGAATCAACATGTTCTGACTGGGAAGGTACTGATTTGTGTCTTGAAACCCTGTTTGACGAAACCAGACCAGAGTCCCCGCAGTCAGTATTTTCAGACTTTGAGCTCGATAAATTATTTAGTAGCAGGGCGTTGTCCCCAGAATCCGTGTCTTCCGATTTTGACTTTTCGCTCCTGCAGGACTGGTTGGCAGACTTTAGAGCACATTCTCCCGAGTCAGTGGAGTCTCAGAGTGAACTTAGGGCCCTCTCTCCTGACTCACCTGTTCCTCAGTTCAGATGTCTCCATATCGGTTACCAGGTGGACTTCCCAAGACACAGGTCGTTTACCCCAGAATCAGCGTGTTCTGACTGGGAAGGTACCGATATGTGTCTGGACAGCCTGTTTGACGAGACCAGACCAGAGTCCCCGCGGTCAGTTTTGTCAGACTTTGGTCTTGAAAAGTTATTTAGTAACAGGGCGTTGTCCCCAGAATCCGTGTCTTCCGATTTTGACTTTTCGCTCCTGCCGGACTGGTTGGCAGACTTTAGAGCTTCCTCCCCAGAATCCGTTGCTTCAGTTGAACAACACTCTTTGTCCCCTGGCATGGCATTTGGCCAGATGAAGAGTCAATATTGTAACTATTACTTGCGATACTCTGACAGTAGACCAGCATCACCTCTTTCAACAGTGTCAGACGTTGAGTACTTCGGATATTGTCTCGAGGAATTGTTTGGGGAAGACAGACCAGATTCACCAGACTCATGTACTTCCCCGATTGAAGCTAAACACACAGGCCTAACTGTTAGTGCATCCCCACAGCTTTTCGCTGCCACACCTTTCACATACGCAGATGTTGTGCGGGGCGTTACACGTGAGCAACACACAGATGCTGTTTCGGCCGTTAAATCTTTTGACCTCAGACCTCTTTGGGCTCCATCAGTGACGTCAGACATCGAGTACGCTCATTCCTCCATCGAGGATTGGTTGAGCGAGATAAGACCACAGTCTCCCGAATCACTGGCGTCTCAAAGTGAATTTAGGCCCCTCTCTCCTGACTCACCTGTTCCTCAGTTCAGGTCTCTCCATATGGGTTACGATGTGGAATTGCCACGGGACAGGTCGTTTACCCCAGAATCAACATGTTCTGACTGGGAAGGTACTGATTTGTGTCTTGAAACCCTGTTTGACGAAACCAGACCAGAGTCCCCGCAGTCAGTATTTTCAGACTTTGAGCTCGATAAATTATTTAGTAGCAGGGCGTTGTCCCCAGAATCCGTGTCTTCCGATTTTGACTTTTCGCTCCTGCAGGACTGGTTGGCAGACTTTAGAGCACATTCTCCCGAGTCAGTGGAGTCTCAGAGTGAACTTAGGGCCCTCTCTCCTGACTCACCTGTTCCTCAGTTCAGATGTCTCCATATCGGTTACCAGGTGGACTTCCCAAGACACAGGTCGTTTACCCCAGAATCAGCGTGTTCTGACTGGGAAGGTACCGATATGTGTCTGGACAGCCTGTTTGACGAGACCAGACCAGAGTCCCCGCGGTCAGTTTTGTCAGACTTTGGTCTTGAAAAGTTATTTAGTAACAGGGCGTTGTCCCCAGAATCCGTGTCTTCCGATTTTGACTTTTCGCTCCTGCCGGACTGGTTGGCAGACTTTAGAGCTTCCTCCCCAGAATCCGTTGCTTCAGTTGAACAACACTCTTTGTCCCCTGGCATGGCATTTGGCCAGATGAAGAGTCAATATTGTAACTATTACTTGCGATACTCTGACAGTAGACCAGCATCACCTCTTTCAACATTGTCAGACGTTGAGTACTTCGGATATTGTCTCGAGGAATTGTTTGGGGAAGACAGACCAGATTCACCAGACTCATGTACTTCCCCGATTGAAGCTAAACACACAGGCCTAACTGTTAGTGCATCCCCACAGCTTTTCGCTGCCACACCTTTCACATACGCAGATGTTGTGCGGGGCGTTACACGTGAGCAACACACAGATGCGGTTTCGGCCGTTAAATCTTTTGACCTCAGACCTCTTTGGGCTCCATCAGTGACGTCAGACATCGAGTACGCTCATTCCTCCATCGAGGATTGGTTGAGCGAGATAAGACCACAGTCTCCCGAATCACTGGCGTCTCAAAGTGAATTTAGGCCCCTCTCTCCTGACTCACCTGTTCCTCAGTTCAGGTCTCTCCATATGGGTTACGATGTGGAATTGCCACGGGACAGGTCGTTTACCCCAGAATCAACATGTTCTGACTGGGAAGGTACTGATTTGTGTCTTGAAACCCTGTTTGACGAAACCAGACCAGAGTCCCCGCAGTCAGTATTTTCAGACTTTGAGCTCGATAAATTATTTAGTAGCAGGGCGTTGTCCCCAGAATCCGTGTCTTCCGATTTTGACTTTTCGCTCCTGCAGGACTGGTTGGCAGACTTTAGAGCACATTCTCCCGAGTCAGTGGAGTCTCAGAGTGAACTTAGGGCCCTCTCTCCTGACTCACCTGTTCCTCAGTTCAGATGTCTCCATATCGGTTACCAGGTGGACTTCCCAAGACACAGGTCGTTTACCCCAGAATCAGCGTGTTCTGACTGGGAAGGTACCGATATGTGTCTGGACAGCCTGTTTGACGAGACCAGACCAGAGTCCCCGCGGTCAGTTTTGTCAGACTTTGGTCTTGAAAAGTTATTTAGTAACAGGGCGTTGTCCCCAGAATCCGTGTCTTCCGATTTTGACTTTTCGCTCCTGCCGGACTGGTTGGCAGACTTTAGAGCTTCCTCCCCAGAATCCGTTGCTTCAGTTGAACAACACTCTTTGTCCCCTGGCATGGCATTTGGCCAGATGAAGAGTCAATATTGTAACTATTACTTGCGATACTCTGACAGTAGACCAGCATCACCTCTTTCAACAGTGTCAGACGTTGAGTACTTCGGATATTGTCTCGAGGAATTGTTTGGGGAAGACAGACCAGATTCACCAGACTCATGTACTTCCCCGATTGAAGCTAAACACACAGGCCTAACTGTTAGTGCATCCCCACAGCTTTTCGCTGCCACACCTTTCACATACGCAGATGTTGTGCGGGGCGTTACACGTGAGCAACACACAGATGCTGTTTCGGCCGTTAAATCTTTTGACCTCAGACCTCTTTGGGCTCCATCAGTGACGTCAGACATCGAGTACGCTCATTCCTCCATCGAGGATTGGTTGAGCGAGATAAGACCACAGTCTCCCGAATCACTGGCGTCTCAAAGTGAATTTAGGCCCCTCTCTCCTGACTCACCTGTTCCTCAGTTCAGGTCTCTCCATATGGGTTACGATGTGGAATTGCCACGGGACAGGTCGTTTACCCCAGAATCAACATGTTCTGACTGGGAAGGTACTGATTTGTGTCTTGAAACCCTGTTTGACGAAACCAGACCAGAGTCCCCGCAGTCAGTATTTTCAGACTTTGAGCTCGATAAATTATTTAGTAGCAGGGCGTTGTCCCCAGAATCCGTGTCTTCCGATTTTGACTTTTCGCTCCTGCAGGACTGGTTGGCAGACTTTAGAGCACATTCTCCCGAGTCAGTGGAGTCTCAGAGTGAACTTAGGGCCCTCTCTCCTGACTCACCTGTTCCTCAGTTCAGATGTCTCCATATCGGTTACCAGGTGGACTTCCCAAGACACAGGTCGTTTACCCCAGAATCAGCGTGTTCTGACTGGGAAGGTACCGATATGTGTCTGGACAGCCTGTTTGACGAGACCAGACCAGAGTCCCCGCGGTCAGTTTTGTCAGACTTTGGTCTTGAAAAGTTATTTAGTAACAGGGCGTTGTCCCCAGAATCCGTGTCTTCCGATTTTGACTTTTCGCTCCTGCCGGACTGGTTGGCAGACTTTAGAGCTTCCTCCCCAGAATCCGTTGCTTCAGTTGAACAACACTCTTTGTCCCCTGGCATGGCATTTGGCCAGATGAAGAGTCAATATTGTAACTATTACTTGCGATACTCTGACAGTAGACCAGCATCACCTCTTTCAACAGTGTCAGACGTTGAGTACTTCGGATATTGTCTCGAGGAATTGTTTGGGGAAGACAGACCAGATTCACCAGACTCATGTACTTCCCCGATTGAAGCTAAACACACAGGCCTAACTGTTAGTGCATCCCCACAGCTTTTCGCTGCCACACCTTTCACATACGCAGATGTTGTGCGGGGCGTTACACGTGAGCAACACACAGATGCGGTTTCGGCCGTTAAATCTTTTGACCTCAGACCTCTTTGGGCTCCATCAGTGACGTCAGACATCGAGTACGCTCATTCCTCCATCGAGGATTGGTTGAGCGAGATAAGACCACAGTCTCCCGAATCACTGGCGTCTCAAAGTGAATTTAGGCCCCTCTCTCCTGACTCACCTGTTCCTCAGTTCAGGTCTCTCCATATGGGTTACGATGTGGAATTGCCACGGGACAGGTCGTTTACCCCAGAATCAACATGTTCTGACTGGGAAGGTACTGATTTGTGTCTTGAAACCCTGTTTGACGAAACCAGACCAGAGTCCCCGCAGTCAGTATTTTCAGACTTTGAGCTCGATAAATTATTTAGTAGCAGGGCGTTGTCCCCAGAATCCGTGTCTTCCGATTTTGACTTTTCGCTCCTGCAGGACTGGTTGGCAGACTTTAGAGCACATTCTCCCGAGTCAGTGGAGTCTCAGAGTGAACTTAGGGCCCTCTCTCCTGACTCACCTGTTCCTCAGTTCAGATGTCTCCATATCGGTTACCAGGTGGACTTCCCAAGACACAGGTCGTTTACCCCAGAATCAGCGTGTTCTGACTGGGAAGGTACCGATATGTGTCTGGACAGCCTGTTTGACGAGACCAGACCAGAGTCCCCGCGGTCAGTTTTGTCAGACTTTGGTCTTGAAAAGTTATTTAGTAACAGGGCGTTGTCCCCAGAATCCGTGTCTTCCGATTTTGACTTTTCGCTCCTGCCGGACTGGTTGGCAGACTTTAGAGCTTCCTCCCCAGAATCCGTTGCTTCAGTTGAACAACACTCTTTGTCCCCTGGCATGGCATTTGGCCAGATGAAGAGTCAATATTGTAACTATTACTTGCGATACTCTGACAGTAGACCAGCATCACCTCTTTCAACAGTGTCAGACGTTGAGTACTTCGGATATTGTCTCGAGGAATTGTTTGGGGAAGACAGACCAGATTCACCAGACTCATGTACTTCCCCGATTGAAGCTAAACACACAGGCCTAACTGTTAGTGCATCCCCACAGCTTTTCGCTGCCACACCTTTCACATACGCAGATGTTGTGCGGGGCGTTACACGTGAGCAACACACAGATGCGGTTTCGGCCGTTAAATCTTTTGACCTCAGACCTCTGTGGGCTCCATCAGTGACGTCAGACATCGAGTACGCTCATTCCTCCATCGAGGATTGGTTGAGCGAGATAAGACCACAGTCTCCCGAATCACTGGCGTCTCAAAGTGAATTTAGGCCCCTCTCTCCTGACTCACCTGTTCCTCAGTTCAGGTCTCTCCATATGGGTTACGATGTGGAATTGCCACGGGACAGGTCGTTTACCCCAGAATCAACATGTTCTGACTGGGAAGGTACTGATTTGTGTCTTGAAACCCTGTTTGACGAAACCAGACCAGAGTCCCCGCAGTCAGTATTTTCAGACTTTGAGCTCGATAAATTATTTAGTAGCAGGGCGTTGTCCCCAGAATCCGTGTCTTCCGATTTTGACTTTTCGCTCCTGCAGGACTGGTTGGCAGACTTTAGAGCACATTCTCCCGAGTCAGTGGAGTCTCAGAGTGAACTTAGGGCCCTCTCTCCTGACTCACCTGTTCCTCAGTTCAGATGTCTCCATATCGGTTACCAGGTGGACTTCCCAAGACACAGGTCGTTTACCCCAGAATCAGCGTGTTCTGACTGGGAAGGTACCGATATGTGTCTGGACAGCCTGTTTGACGAGACCAGACCAGAGTCCCCGCGGTCAGTTTTGTCAGACTTTGGTCTTGAAAAGTTATTTAGTAACAGGGCGTTGTCCCCAGAATCCGTGTCTTCCGATTTTGACTTTTCGCTCCTGCCGGACTGGTTGGCAGACTTTAGAGCTTCCTCCCCAGAATCCGTTGCTTCAGTTGAACAACACTCTTTGTCCCCTGGCATGGCATTTGGCCAGATGAAGAGTCAATATTGTAACTATTACTTGCGATACTCTGACAGTAGACCAGCATCACCTCTTTCAACAGTGTCAGACGTTGAGTACTTCGGATATTGTCTCGAGGAATTGTTTGGGGAAGACAGACCAGATTCACCAGACTCATGTACTTCCCCGATTGAAGCTAAACACACAGGCCTAACTGTTAGTGCATCCCCACAGCTTTTCGCTGCCACACCTTTCACATACGCAGATGTTGTGCGGGGCGTTACACGTGAGCAACACACAGATGCGGTTTCGGCCGTTAAATCTTTTGACCTCAGACCTCTTTGGGCTCCATCAGTGACGTCAGACATCGAGTACGCTCATTCCTCCATCGAGGATTGGTTGAGCGAGATAAGACCACAGTCTCCCGAATCACTGGCGTCTCAAAGTGAATTTAGGCCCCTCTCTCCTGACTCACCTGTTCCTCAGTTCAGGTCTCTCCATATGGGTTACGATGTGGAATTGCCACGGGACAGGTCGTTTACCCCAGAATCAACATGTTCTGACTGGGAAGGTACTGATTTGTGTCTTGAAACCCTGTTTGACGAAACCAGACCAGAGTCCCCGCAGTCAGTATTTTCAGACTTTGAGCTCGATAAATTATTTAGTAGCAGGGCGTTGTCCCCAGAATCCGTGTCTTCCGATTTTGACTTTTCGCTCCTGCAGGACTGGTTGGCAGACTTTAGAGCACATTCTCCCGAGTCAGTGGAGTCTCAGAGTGAACTTAGGGCCCTCTCTCCTGACTCACCTGTTCCTCAGTTCAGATGTCTCCATATCGGTTACCAGGTGGACTTCCCAAGACACAGGTCGTTTACCCCAGAATCAGCGTGTTCTGACTGGGAAGGTACCGATATGTGTCTGGACAGCCTTTTTGACGAGACCAGACCAGAGTCCCCGCGGTCAGTTTTGTCAGACTTTGGTCTTGAAAAGTTATTTAGTAACAGGGCGTTGTCCCCAGAATCCGTGTCTTCCGATTTTGACTTTTCGCTCCTGCCGGACTGGTTGGCAGACTTTAGAGCTTCCTCCCCAGAATCCGTTGCTTCAGTTGAACAACACTCTTTGTCCCCTGGCATGGCATTTGGCCAGATGAAGAGTCAATATTGTAACTATTACTTGCGATACTCTGACAGTAGACCAGCATCACCTCTTTCAACAGTGTCAGACGTTGAGTACTTCGGATATTGTCTCGAGGAATTGTTTGGGGAAGACAGACCAGATTCACCAGACTCATGTACTTCCCCGATTGAAGCTAAACACACAGGCCTAACTGTTAGTGCATCCCCACAGCTTTTCGCTGCCACACCTTTCACATACGCAGATGTTGTGCGGGGCGTTACACGTGAGCAACACACAGATGCTTTTTCGGCCGTTAAATCTTTTGACCTCAGACCTCTTTGGGCTCCATCAGTGACGTCAGACATCGAGTACGCTCATTCCTCCATCGAGGATTGGTTGAGCGAGATAAGACCACAGTCTCCCGAATCACTGGCGTCTCAAAGTGAATTTAGGCCCCTCTCTCCTGACTCACCTGTTCCTCAGTTCAGGTCTCTCCATATGGGTTACGATGTGGAATTGCCACGGGACAGGTCGTTTACCCCAGAATCAACATGTTCTGACTGGGAAGGTACTGATTTGTGTCTTGAAACCCTGTTTGACGAAACCAGACCAGAGTCCCCGCAGTCAGTATTTTCAGACTTTGAGCTCGATAAATTATTTAGTAGCAGGGCGTTGTCCCCAGAATCCGTGTCTTCCGATTTTGACTTTTCGCTCCTGCAGGACTGGTTGGCAGACTTTAGAGCACATTCTCCCGAGTCAGTGGAGTCTCAGAGTGAACTTAGGGCCCTCTCTCCTGACTCACCTGTTCCTCAGTTCAGATGTCTCCATATCGGTTACCAGGTGGACTTCCCAAGACACAGGTCGTTTACCCCAGAATCAGCGTGTTCTGACTGGGAAGGTACCGATATGTGTCTGGACAGCCTGTTTGACGAGACCAGACCAGAGTCCCCGCGGTCAGTTTTGTCAGACTTTGGTCTTGAAAAGTTATTTAGTAACAGGGCGTTGTCCCCAGAATCCGTGTCTTCCGATTTTGACTTTTCGCTCCTGCCGGACTGGTTGGCAGACTTTAGAGCTTCCTCCCCAGAATCCGTTGCTTCAGTTGAACAACACTCTTTGTCCCCTGGCATGGCATTTGGCCAGATGAAGAGTCAATATTGTAACTATTACTTGCGATACTCTGACAGTAGACCAGCATCACCTCTTTCAACAGTGTCAGACGTTGAGTACTTCGGATATTGTCTCGAGGAATTGTTTGGGGAAGACAGACCAGATTCACCAGACTCATGTACTTCCCCGATTGAAGCTAAACACACAGGCCTAACTGTTAGTGCATCCCCACAGCTTTTCGCTGCCACACCTTTCACATACGCAGATGTTGTGCGGGGCGTTACACGTGAGCAACACACAGATGCGGTTTCGGCCGTTAAATCTTTTGACCTCAGACCTCTGTGGGCTCCATCAGTGACGTCAGACATCGAGTACGCTCATTCCTCCATCGAGGATTGGTTGAGCGAGATAAGACCACAGTCTCCCGAATCACTGGCGTCTCAAAGTGAATTTAGGCCCCTCTCTCCTGACTCACCTGTTCCTCAGTTCAGGTCTCTCCATATGGGTTACGATGTGGAATTGCCACGGGACAGGTCGTTTACCCCAGAATCAACATGTTCTGACTGGGAAGGTACTGATTTGTGTCTTGAAACCCTGTTTGACGAAACCAGACCAGAGTCCCCGCAGTCAGTATTTTCAGACTTTGAGCTCGATAAATTATTTAGTAGCAGGGCGTTGTCCCCAGAATCCGTGTCTTCCGATTTTGACTTTTCGCTCCTGCAGGACTGGTTGGCAGACTTTAGAGCACATTCTCCCGAGTCAGTGGAGTCTCAGAGTGAACTTAGGGCCCTCTCTCCTGACTCACCTGTTCCTCAGTTCAGATGTCTCCATATCGGTTACCAGGTGGACTTCCCAAGACACAGGTCGTTTACCCCAGAATCAGCGTGTTCTGACTGGGAAGGTACCGATATGTGTCTGGACAGCCTGTTTGACGAGACCAGACCAGAGTCCCCGCGGTCAGTTTTGTCAGACTTTGGTCTTGAAAAGTTATTTAGTAACAGGGCGTTGTCCCCAGAATCCGTGTCTTCCGATTTTGACTTTTCGCTCCTGCCGGACTGGTTGGCAGACTTTAGAGCTTCCTCCCCAGAATCCGTTGCTTCAGTTGAACAACACTCTTTGTCCCCTGGCATGGCATTTGGCCAGATGAAGAGTCAATATTGTAACTATTACTTGCGATACTCTGACAGTAGACCAGCATCACCTCTTTCAACAGTGTCAGACGTTGAGTACTTCGGATATTGTCTCGAGGAATTGTTTGGGGAAGACAGACCAGATTCACCAGACTCATGTACTTCCCCGATTGAAGCTAAACACACAGGCCTAACTGTTAGTGCATCCCCACAGCTTTTCGCTGCCACACCTTTCACATACGCAGATGTTGTGCGGGGCGTTACACGTGAGCAACACACAGATGCGGTTTCGGCCGTTAAATCTTTTGACCTCAGACCTCTTTGGGCTCCATCAGTGACGTCAGACATCGAGTACGCTCATTCCTCCATCGAGGATTGGTTGAGCGAGATAAGACCACAGTCTCCCGAATCACTGGCGTCTCAAAGTGAATTTAGGCCCCTCTCTCCTGACTCACCTGTTCCTCAGTTCAGGTCTCTCCATATGGGTTACGATGTGGAATTGCCACGGGACAGGTCGTTTACCCCAGAATCAACATGTTCTGACTGGGAAGGTACTGATTTGTGTCTTGAAACCCTGTTTGACGAAACCAGACCAGAGTCCCCGCAGTCAGTATTTTCAGACTTTGAGCTCGATAAATTATTTAGTAGCAGGGCGTTGTCCCCAGAATCCGTGTCTTCCGATTTTGACTTTTCGCTCCTGCAGGACTGGTTGGCAGACTTTAGAGCACATTCTCCCGAGTCAGTGGAGTCTCAGAGTGAACTTAGGGCCCTCTCTCCTGACTCACCTGTTCCTCAGTTCAGATGTCTCCATATCGGTTACCAGGTGGACTTCCCAAGACACAGGTCGTTTACCCCAGAATCAGCGTGTTCTGACTGGGAAGGTACCGATATGTGTCTGGACAGCCTGTTTGACGAGACCAGACCAGAGTCCCCGCGGTCAGTTTTGTCAGACTTTGGTCTTGAAAAGTTATTTAGTAACAGGGCGTTGTCCCCAGAATCCGTGTCTTCCGATTTTGACTTTTCGCTCCTGCCGGACTGGTTGGCAGACTTTAGAGCTTCCTCCCCAGAATCCGTTGCTTCAGTTGAACAACACTCTTTGTCCCCTGGCATGGCATTTGGCCAGATGAAGAGTCAATATTGTAACTATTACTTGCGATACTCTGACAGTAGACCAGCATCACCTCTTTCAACAGTGTCAGACGTTGAGTACTTCGGATATTGTCTCGAGGAATTGTTTGGGGAAGACAGACCAGATTCACCAGACTCATGTACTTCCCCGATTGAAGCTAAACACACAGGCCTAACTGTTAGTGCATCCCCACAGCTTTTCGCTGCCAGACCTTTCACATACGCAGATCTTGTGCAGGGAATTACACATTTTGAGTTTGGACCTCTTTGGGCTCCATCAGTGAGTTCATATATAGAGACTGCTCATTCCTCCACAGATGACTGGTTGAGCGAGATAAGACCACAGTCTCCAGAATCACTTGCGTCTCAAAGTGAATTTAGGCTTCTCTCTCCTGATTCACCTGTTCCTCAGTTCAGGTCTCTCCATATCAGTTACGATGTGGAATTCCCATGTGAGAGGTCATTTACCCCAGAATCAACATGTCCTGACTGGGAAAGTACTGATTTGTGTCTTAAAACCCTGTTTGACGAAACCAGACCAGAGTCCCCGCTTTCATTTTTGCCAGACTGTGATCTTCATAATTTATTTAGTGGCAGGGCATTGTCCCCGGAATCCGTGTCTTCAGATTCTGACTTCTCACTCCTGCCAGAATGGTCAGCTGATTGTAGAGCATCCTCCCGAGAATCATTTTCGTCAGTTGAGCAATGCTCCTTGTCCCCTGCCATAGCATTTGGTCAGTTAAGGAGTCAACACTGTAATTATTACTTGCTTTATTTTGATGGCAGACCAGTATCACCTCTTTCAACATTGTCAGATGCTGAGTCTTCAGGAGTTTATGTCAAGGAATTGTTTGATGACCACCGACCAGATTCATTAGACCCGGTTACGTCACAAATTGAAGCTAAACTTACAAATGTAACTCTATCTGCATCAACTTCTTTCTTTTTCGAAAATATATCCTCCCTCAATAACTCTTCCACTGACAAAATGCCATTGTCATCTGAAGGCTTTTCTTCTGTACAAACATCACAGAAAAACCTGCCTGTGCAGTCTGTGTCAACAGACTGCACAGCACATACTAAGGAATACAATGCAAGACAGAAGCCTATCTTTAATAAATTAATATCTCATTTGCATGATCCAGTATATAAGGGAAGATGTTTTTGTTGTGTAAAACCACAAGAATGTCATGGCATCATAGTCACAAATTCTGTAGAAGAACATTTTTCAAGGTCTAAATTTCACTGCATATCTGATGACAATGGAATTGATAATCTTCTTTATTCAAGTGCTGTGATCACTGATACTATTTCACCAACATGGCAAAGCGATTCTGGTATTTCAAGGTCTGACACAGTGGAAACGAGATCCACAGGTCTTTGTCAGCATGAGGTGGAAAGTAAATTTAATGAGAGTCCTTCACTTTCAGAGTATAGCCTTTCATCACCTGAAATACATCCAGATGATGGAGATCCTTTATATTCAGCCTACTCATTCACTGACCAGAGGCCACCTTCTCTTGACTCATTTGCCTCATTTGATGAGTTCACTGCTCTATCTCCTGACTCACTCATTCCCCAGTTCCAGTGTCACCCTTGTTATTACATGCAGTTTTCAGATAACAGATCTATTTCACCAGAATCGATAATGTCCAGGAGAGATTTTAGTAATTCATGCTTTGATCCTTTGTCTGACGAGATCAGACCAGATTCTCCTGAGTCTATTGTTTTCAACAGTGAATTTCATGTGTCCCTAAGCAATATTCCATCTGAAAATGAGTACACACAGTCATTCCTTGACTACTGGCTGTCTGAGTTAAGACCACATACCCCTCAAATTCCTGAATCTGTTGGAGATTTCGATGAATTTTTAAACCAGCCACCATGTGGACAAAGTCTTCCAAATGAGACTGTTACCATGGACAACAGACTTGTATATAAGCCAGTCTCTAGACAGTTAATGGCACACATACATGATCCAGTCTATGATGGAAAATATGTCTCTGATGAAGTTCATTTTTTTGAAGATGCAGTCGATAAATTGTCAGAGAAGGCTTGTGATCAAAGCAAATTTGAAGATTTAACTGTCAGCATGGGAAAGACACATAGCCCAGCCCAAGCTTGTTATTTTGAAAGCGTCATACCAGACTCCAAACCATTACAGGATTCCTCTCTTTCCCATTCCCCAGAATGTGATCCTACAGTAACAGATTCAGATCCTGAAATGCTGATGCCAACAACTGGAACAGTTGAAAGGGGACCCATAGCTCACTCCTCAAACACAAATGACCACTCTTTTTTTGTCAGGCCTCCTCCCTGGGCAGCAAAGCACCTAGACTAGATCAGGTCAGACCACACAGGATTAGCCTGTTCTGCAGTAAGTTAAGTCACATGCCATCTGAAGAACAGAAAATTGAATGTCACCATGCTGTCTGGCTGGAGGAGGCTTTCCATGAACAAACTCAAGCAAAGAGAGAATCACTGAAACGAAGATCCCTTGTACATGAAAATAAATGGACTGACCCTGAATCACTATTAAAGACGCCACAAGCCCAAGATTCATTTTACAAGCACATGAAAAGAAAATCCATGAGCAAGGACCAGAGCAAAAGTTCCTTGGTGTCGGTAAGACAGCACATGGTCTTGCTTAGCAGTGAATGCAGTGTTGCTTTTAAAAGTAATAAACATGGCAGTGCATAAAGTGTGAATGAAAAGGAAGCTTTCACTAATAAAACACATAGGCTTCACTGTCTTGCCATGGCATGTTTGCATTAGAGCAGAAGACATGATCTTTCAGTGAAGCGCAACTAGAGGAAATTTCAGAGTGACCAGTCTGAGTGATATGAGCTTCTTGTCCTGGTATGGAATGTCCTCATAAGTTACATAGATAAAGAGCTAGTCAGTGGACTTAGTGACAACATTACACTGCCTGACATGGCTGCTTTAAGCCTATGGAGAATCATATCTTACCTAAGTACCATAAATTTTCTTAATTACTTTCTACGATGACAATCTGCTTTACTTATTATAATTTGTAGCAGCTATTTAGATCTTTGCTTAACAGCCACAAAAGTCTAAACCAACTAATTACTTGCCACAGTTAGAGGTATGTTACGTCTGTTCTGTTTGCCTTCCTGTTTGTGAGGCACTGGCTCCCACTGTTTCTACTGCAAACATAAAAACAGATCACAGAGACATACCGCTCCATTGCTGCACCAAATGTTTCCCAGCATTCGGCCGTGGAGGAAGTCATACCCAAAGTAGTTTATTTACAATTCATTTCTGCTGGAAAATTAAATGTCAAGACAAGGGACACAACACCACTGGTTGTTTGTGTTGATTGTATTATTTTAACCTGGTGTTATAAATAAGTTTTACAAAAATATTAAAATATGCTTTTCAAACTGAGGAATTACGTTAGCAAAGCATTATGTGAACATACAAGCAATGGAGCACACAGTAGTAGCATCTGACTGTGACAAATACTGTAAACTGGTGGGTTTAGCATTTTCATGGAAAGTGCAGAACTGTGATTCTTGTCCTTATCTTGTGACGTGGCAGTGACATTTCACTTGAAATTAGTGAAAAATCATGCATGATGCATTTTCATGATACATCATCATCACTGACTCAAGTTCATTTGTGCCCTGCTTTTATTATTGTGAAAGGTCATAGTGTTGCTGGTGATGTTATCAATATAATATCTCCAAATATCAAGAACTTTCCCTGAATCTTAGTTTTGTAGCAATCACTACATGTATGCGATGCATTTTAAATTGTATGCAGGCTGCTAGATAAATGTTGTTAACATATATAAGATATTACTTATTATTACAATGACCTAAACACAAATGGGCTACAAGTGAATTTCCCCAGTTGACGCCCTGCTCTTGTGTATAAAACAAGAGCCTGTCCTTGACAAAAGCATGCTTTATTGCCTCTTTGTTTCATGACAAAAAAAAAATCACAAGTTATATTTATTTATATTTTTTCTACTCCATTGTATCATTTCTTGCAGGTGTCAACAGCATCATCCAAGACAAATCTTTCAGAATCTTCAAAACAAAAAAGTGTTCATTTAGTACTAAGTCAGGTATTTCCACCTGAGACACCATCCTTGGCACATGATTCAAACACAGTTTCTACTGAAAAACTAGAATTAACAATTCCAGGTACCTTTGACATAAATAAAACGGAATCTGAAATCACATTGACCAATCAAAGTAACTCAGCACAGGAAAAAGATGAACATTTGTCATTCCCCAAACAAATTGAAAACTGTGGCTTAGCTAAACCAAGCTCAGTGGCCCCAGACTCACTCTGTCAAACAGCTCCAGACAGTGCAGATGACCAAATCATCATGTCCTCAGAATCCACTCCAACACCACCAGGGTCTGGGTCCCCTCAGCTTGACCAATTGCTGTCAGATCTGGAGGAGATGAAACTTAAGTTTAAGCCAGAGACTCTTGACTCATCTCTGTCAGAATCCAGTGATGAACGCCCTGAAGATGATCAAATTTACAATTTTAAAGACCTTTCATCTGAAGATCAATGCCCTACAGAAGATATTGATGCTCTAAGAGAAAATAATAAGTTAGAAGAAGATGTCACAGTCACAGAGCCTGTACATTTCCAGACATCCATTCAGGATGAGCCTGAAATAGCCACAGTCATTCCTGATCTAACGAAAACGTCTGAGACAAGTATGTCAGCAAGCCTGGGTAGTTTTAAAGGTAGCCCTGTATCCCTTACTGAGTCCCTTACAATGCCTGAATCTCCCCAGAGATTTTGTGAAGTGATGGAACCATCACCAAACTCAAGTTTTCCTTTAGACATACTCCAGTCCAACAAATATGATGAAAATGCTACTGAGACATTTTCTCCACTGTCCTTCCACAAAGTAGCTGCAAAGAACCAGTCTGACATACTTAACGAACATCTGGCTAATCTTCATGAGGAAGATTCTTCAACTGATATTCTTCAAAGTCAACAAGAACTTGAATCAGCTATCACATCTGATGACTCAACTGGTATGACAGGAGAAATAAAAACACAGAGTACCCAAATTCAAATTACACATTTATGGGAGGCAACCTCCTCAGGGAACTTGGAGACATCCTCCAATGAGGATAGGCCAAAGACCACTGGACAGCATTCAGAAGAATCTTTGTCACCAGTAAACACTGAGTGTTTTGCTTCTGAGCTCACTTTAGACATTCTTCAAAATCAAGAAGATTTTAAAACAGGTGTGTCATCTAATGATTCAGTGGGTGTGACAAAAGAAATATCAACACAGAGTCCCCAAGATCAAATTCCACATTTTTCTGAGGCAACTTCTCTCGAAGCCAATCAAAGTGAAGATTTCTCTTCTCAATCTCTTTCTGAATTGACTCCAGAAACAGTCACATCTGCAAGACATTTTAGCTTTGAGGAACTGATGCCACACCCCTCCTCAGAGAACTTGGAGACATCTTCAGATGAGGATAGACCAAGGACCAGTGGGCAAAATTCAGAAGAATCTCTATCTCCAGTACACTCTGAGTGTTTTGACTCTCAACCCACTTTAGACATTCTTCAAAATCAAGAGGATCTTGAAACAGCTATGTTATCTAATGATTCAGTAAGTGTGACAGAAGAAATATCAACACAGAGCACCCAAAATGAAATTCCACATTTGTGGGAGGCAACTTCTGTTGAGGCCACTCAGAATGAAGATTTCTCTTCTCAGTCTCTTTCTGAATTGACTCCGGAGACAGTTATATCTGAAAGATACTTTGGCTTTGAGGAACTGATGCCACACCCCTCCTCAGGGAACTTGGAGATACCTTCAGATGAAGATAGGCCAAGAATGAGAGGACAGCATTCAAAAGAATCTCTGACTCAAGTAGACTCTGAGTTTTTTGCCTCCCAGTCCACTTTAGACGCTCCTCAAAGTCAAGAGGAACTTGCAACAGCTATGTCATCTAATGATTCAAGGGGTGTGACAACAGAAGAAATATCAGCACAGAGTACCCAAGATAAAACTCCACATTTGTGGGAGGCAACTTCTGTTGAGGCCACTCAGAATGAAGATTTCTCTTTTCAGTCTCATTCTGATTTGACTCTGGAGACAGTTACATCTGAAAGATATTTTACCTTTGAGGAACTGATGCCACACCCCTCCACAGGAAACTTGGAGATATCCTCAGATGAAGATAGACCAAGAACGAGTAGACAGCATTCAAAAGAATCTCTGACTCAAGTAGACTCTGAGTTTTTTGCTTCCCAGGCCACTTCAGACATTCTTCAAAGTCAAGATGAACTTGAATTAATTATATCATTTAATGACTCAAGGGGTGTGACAGAAGAAATGTCAACGCAGAGTACCCAAAATCAAATTCCACATTTATGGGAGGCAACTTCTGTTGAGGCCACGCAGAATGAAGATTTCTCTTCTCAGTCTCTTTCTGATTTGACTCTGGAGACAGTTACATCTGAAAGACATCTTAGCGTTGAAGAACTGATGCAGTACCCCTCCTCAGGGAACTTGGATATATCATCAGATGAGGATAGGCCAAGGACAAGTGGACAGTATTCAGAGGAATCTCTGACCCCAGTGGACTCTGAGTGGTTTGTCTCTCAGCCTACTTCAGTTAAACGCAAGGAAGAGATGACCTCATCAACCTCTGATGAGGAGTACAGCATCCCACCTGGGTATGCAGAGCCTTGGTCTACCACAACCATCCATACCCCGCCTCCAGAATACACAAAAGTTGTGCGTAGTTATGCAGACAGCCCAACCCCTGTATACTCTGACCCAGAACCTTACTTTGACTGCAAACAGGCTGCATCAGATTTCTCTGAGACTGAGCTTGATGAACCTGATACAAATACTAAGACAAGTAAAGATCAGCCCCATGATAATCTCAGCCATTCTGGGGTGCTTGAGAAGGTGAATCGGAGAGTCCTCTTGTCTTCTGGAAGTGAAGATTATGAGGATGCTCCTTTTGTCCACGAGCCTCTTCATAACATATGTGAAGAGAATGAAGAACTATTACACTATTCCGATGGATCAGATGAAGAATTCAGCTTGTGTGAGGCTTCACAACCGCCTCCTGTCTCTGAAATTGGAGCATATGATGATACTGATAAATTTCTAATAAGGGTAAGATGAGATTTAGTAAACCAACCCTAACCCGCAAGCTTTTCCCAGAGCTGAGCTTAACCAAATACTATATTTGCTTCAGAAAGGAATGACTGCTAACCCTCTGGCCACATGGATGGAATCTAAAACTCCTTGTAACCCTTATTTGGTTTTGATTTCAGAGTTAACCAGTCCTGACTCAGCATGTCACTTTGCTGCCTCTAACCAGCTATATCACTCACAGTAATAACATAAGCTACATGTTGTTTTCATCAGCAGTAAGCACATTAATTCCTGTATAAGCATGGTATGTTTTGCAAACATTTTTCCAAGTTACAGACTGCCATGTTGTACTTTCCGATGTATGGTATGAAAATGTAAAATACTCAAAATCAGTGGAAAGTGCACCATATCACTCTGCTTTTTGCCTGCTTTGCTGCAAACATAGCATTCATACACTGTATTGTTATTCATTAAATCTTGATGGATTTGTTGTTGCTTGGTCAGGAGATCACTGCAGAGCTTGGATCAATGTCAGAAAGTTCGGATGATGAATTTTTGACCACCAGAATAGTTCGAAGGAGAGTTGTCATTCAGGTATCCGACTTAGCATATGTGAAGCATGGAGGGTGTGATTTCTAGAGTGCAACTTTAACCAGGCTAGGCCTTCACTGTCAAGTTTACAGTCTAACAACCTTAACTTTCCTCAAAATGGGTAAAAAAAATTTGAGCTTGAAGATTAATTTATAAAAGTTTATTTAAAAAAAAACCCTGCAACTTTGCATAGATGGCTGAACCTCGTGGTGGTGTTTAATGCTGCTGTGAGCACTCCTTTGTTGATTTATTTGTCTACCTATACTCTAATCTTTTTCGCTGAGAATGCAAGTTTGTTTCCTGTATCCCAGATCCCTTATTCTCTTACTGAATTACTGCCTAAAATGCAATTTTTGTGTCCTGTCTCTCTCTAACATGTGTTTGTGTTTTATTTTTGAAGTGGAGAATTAAACACGTAAGTGTTTCACTGATCCAAGTTAGCGTTTGTGATTATTTTTTTGCCTGTTTCCCACATAGGCTGATGAAATGCCTGACCTCCCTACTCCGTCAGTCACGGAAGAGAAGTACACGGATGAAAACGGACACATTGTCGTTAAAAAGGTAAAGCCAGCTTCTATATAAGCTTTCATGGACACATCACATGGTAATATTAAAGAAATGACAACAGGCAGTAAAGCTCAGCAAAACACATTTATGATTGTGCACCAGTTCCAAAGGCTCTTTGTTGCACTGTTGCTCCATTTCATTCAGAGACAGAAAACATTAGTTTCAGGAATGTTTGCACCAAAAAACTTTGTTAGTTCTTTTTTTCCTGTAAACAAATGCTTCACAACATAATGCCCTTTGCACATGATCTTCCTCAGGTTACCCGTAAAATTATTCGCAAGTGTGTTTCTGTCGATGGTGCGGAGCATGAACAGGTGTCACTAGAAGGAGCTCCCCAGGGGTCCATCAGTATGGCAGAGGGAGATGGATATTCTAAAGTGGTGAAACGGACTGTCCTGAAGAGTGAGGGAGACCACACAGAGGTGTGTTTACTGAAAATTATGTGTGTTCATTATTAGTACTCACAATCTCTTTTTAACAGAAAATGCATGATACAGCTACATTTACACTGGTCGTGATATATAAAGTGCAGTTAAATAACAAACTAATACATTTCTCCTCTTAACAACAGGTAACATTTGCTGAATCTGGAGGTTTTTCAGCATCAAGGCAGGAGACAGGTGAAGCTTGTAAGGTCAGTCGCGTAGAAAGGACAACAGTGGTGGAGGGTCAAAGGACAATGACACACCAGGGTGATCCGTCTCTGGCTTCAGATCTCCCCTCAGCCCAAGACGACTTCAAACAGGTTTGTTAATGACCTTACCAGAGCTGCCATTATTTCATAACCCTTACACAACTGCTTGTAATATATATGCCTACTTGGTACTGTATACAGTATGTAATTGGACCTTTATTTTATTTTTTTTTAATTATACAGTAGCTTAACTATAGTCCTTGTATAAAAAATGATTTCACATACATGTGAAGAGGAACCAGTTTTCCGTTTTTTGTTTTCATAATTAAATTTTTCCAAATTAAATGAAGACTATTTTCTCCTTTTCATACCACCAGGCACTAGGATATATTAGTGGTTTTAGCAGAACAGAGCTCCCTCATGTGGTAGAGAGGGAGACTGTCAAAGAAGATGGAACTGTGGTCAGGAGGTGTGTGAGTGCTGGGGTGCACTAGTGTGTGTGTTTGTGTGTGTGCAACTACTACTATTTTGTGAGTGTTATTTCTTACAATGATAGCCATGATTTAGGTTTACTAGTTTTACTAATACAGACTAATGTTTGCCAATGTTGCTCATCTTTATCCACTTAGTCAAATAGCATAATGTATTTTTTTGTTGTTTATTAATCAATCAAATATAAACACACAGTGAATCCAATTAGATGAACGTTGAATGTTCAAAATTTTGACATTTTACAAATCTAACATCTGCTCTACAATGTTGGAAAGAATGTATAGCAAATGTAAGGAAAATTAAGTACCGTACTTAAGTGTAATTTTGACATACTTGTATTTTCCTTGAGTATTTCCATTGTATGCTACTTTATACTCTGAATCCACTGCATTTCAGAGATACTTATTGTACTTTTTTCTCCACAACATTTATTTTTATTTTAATATTTTAACGCTAGTTACAAGTTACTTTTTAGTAAGTGGAAACACATAAATGCAAATTCTTCTGTGCTGGTTTTTCCTTGACATTGTCACCTGTCTTTAGCTGTATGTATGTAATTGCAATAAGTGTGCCAACGTACCGAGTCTGGAATTGGTCATTAACCCGTTAAATGTGTTTTAAACACAAGCTGTGCACGTGATCATAATTGAACGCTGATTTACAAAGCATGATACAATTTGTGGATGTTTTGTTTTTCTCTCGAAACATATCATCAAGTATAGTAACAGAGCCTCAGGCATGTTTTTTTGAGGTTGCTGACCTGTCCTCTGTCCTCACTCCATCTCTAGGGCCCACATGCGTAAAGGTCGCACCCTCAGACGAACAGTGGTGAAGGGAGCTGGGCAGCGCAAACAGGTCCTTCTAGAGAAAGTGGACAACCCCAGAAAAGGGTCAAAACGAAGTGATCTCCAGCAGCATCTCCACCAGCTCTTTCACCGCTACTATGAAGAAGAAATGGAGGACAATGATGAGGACGAAGAGGAGGAGGAAGAGTAGAAGAATGTGTGACACTCTCCCCAACTCCCAGGCTCTGCCCGCGCTAAAGCCCCCCCCCGTAATCCTATGCATTAGCCACATGCAATCCCAGTGTGCACCACGGCACCTCAAAGCTACCACAGTCTTCCCATTTAAGTCCTGGAAGATGTTCACGATTTGGAGTTTTCTTCCCTGGCTTGTATATTGTATTCATGATTTTCTTTTCATGTTCTGATGTTGTTTTGCCTTTTTGTGACCAAAGAAAGCCTTCTGTTGTTTTCCTGATCCATTTTACTTTCCATGTCAGTATTGTCTTTGATATTTTTGTCTTGATGCTGTGGTAGAGCAACAAAAAAAAAAAGAAAAGAAAAAAAGAAAATTGAGGAATACGATTCACATCAACTAACACACAAACCTCCTGAAGGTAAAGAACACTTTACCTGCAAACAACTACTGGTACTACTCTTTGAGTAGGTGCTTGGACTGAAAGACAATATCTCACACTGCACTGCCTCTCACACAGAGTTTCTCAGATAGTCCATACGTTTAAAAAAAAACAAAAAAAAAACTGTCTCACTCACTGTACTAGCCTCTCTGCTCTTTTGATTCAGGTGATCAAGATGTCACACAGAGAAAACCCAACTGTATCGACACTGAATTTAACTGCTGCTGCTGCTGTGTTTTGTGTAGGCTATGTGTAACCTGTCTTTGGGAATTATATATTATCTATAATCTAGACATTACTGACATCAGTAGCCTAGGAATTAATAATCACTCATGTGAAGTAGAGCAGGCATGACTAATCAACATCTGTCATTATGATCCTAGCTTTGACTGCTTTGTAGTTCTATGGATTGCCCTTCTGCCTCTCTTTTCCCTTCTGTGTGCATCTTTCTTTCTATGTTATTAGGTTTAATTCTATTCATTTTTTGGCATTTTCCTCTTAAATTGTTGATCTTGACTCATACTGTATGAATGGTGAATGAATGAGTGAGGTTATCTTGAAGGTACTCAATGTTTGAGTGTGTCCATGCATGTGTTGAGTTAAATACTACATTGTCAGCTCGTTTGAAGAGGGTATTGTCAGAATTATTTTAAGCTGATTTCAAACTCTGTCTTATTTTAGAGTTTTTGGATTTAGTTTACTAGAAAGTATATATAATTTATGTAATCTTTGTTTGAATGTCAGTGTGAAGTTTTTATTTATTAAGAAGTCCCTCAAAACTTGGTGAATAAGATCATCACAGCTGTTTTAGTCTGATATGACATTCGTGGTGAGGTGATGGTATTTCTGCTTTACTTAATGTTTTAACTTTTTTTTTTTTTGAACTAGAAAGAGCTGGACCAGGTGTTGGCAGTTCTGTGGTGTGTGTTTGTGACTGAATGAGTCCGTGAGTGTGTGCCACTTTCTGTCAGCAAAGAAAAAGATTTATTTTACACAATCAGCATTTGCACTCCTGAATGTCAGGAGGGAACACCTCCATGCTTTTTTCTGCACAGGATATGAGAGGAACAATATATCTTAGCCACAGTCTCATTCTGGTGGGACAGATGATAAATACAAGTTAACATCACACCAGACACACGCGTAATGAGGCAGGTTGAGAGCTTAAAATACGCCATTATTCACAGCTCTGAGCATCGCTACTGTATGTATCTACAACATGTAATGTATTTATTTCACTATCACTGTTTACTTTGTGATTTAGAAAAATGTAAAATGCAAACTAGTGGAAGTTCACTGTGACAGGTATGCTTTTAATTTGAAGAATCAGCATCCCTTTTCTGTGATGATGACAGTTATATACATATACAATGCATATATAAATATCTATAAGGGCATGTATTACTGTATCAAAATTCAAAAAGACAAAAAATGGCTGCAGTGTGTCTATGGCTGATAGAGAATAAAAGTCTACAAATGTATCGTCTTGTATCTTGAATTTGTTGTGAATTTATTGAAACAGTTGTTTCTCACTTGCTAACCCAGTACAATATAATACCATCTGTGCTTCAGGATACAGTGTGTACTAAACAAAACTAATAATATATTTAAACTAGGGCAGGTCTCAATCCGGTGCTGCCTCCTGCTGGGCCTTAGAGGTACTGCAATTATGGAGAAACGTCAGTGGCAGATACTTAACATCAGAAAGACATTTGATATAGAAATATGACAGACTTATTAGAATTGAATAATTATTGTTACATTATGGAGTCTTACAATTATCTAACAATAAAGGACTCAATATATTATAATGTGATGTAAGTCCAATCTAGCAGACAGAACTATTCCTTAAGGCTAAATGTACCACATTTATTAAGAGGAAGAAATGTCACTGTATATGAACTGGACAGCAGCCATGTCAAAGCGCATGTCCATTCATACACAGGCTGGAGTAGAATGGCCCGTTTTAAAGGAGCTGTAATCATGGCAGTAATCTTCTCTGTAGGTTTTGCACCCTACAGCCAACCTGCCTTTAAATAAATAGTAATAATAATGTTCAAATGTATTCACTTTTTCAAAAACTCCATGCAAACCAGATTTGTTACCTGTTGCATTACAAGATCCAACTCTTTGTTTTTTGTGCATTCCAAAGAATATCAATGGGCTGTTTTGAGGAGATATCTCATGTTTTCTTTATTTGAATTAATGTCTTTTTATTGAGCACCCAAGGGAATATTAGTCAAAGTGGTACTGGTTTATTCGTTTTAAGAATAGTGTTTATCTGTTTTTGCGAATAAACTCCTCAAATATATATACAGGGACATGCGTTATTGAAAATACAAACTTACCATTTTAGTTTGAGGGAGTAAAACTGACCTTTTAACTGTCCAAATGCAGGTTTAAAGTGATTTAATACTACTTTAGAGGACCAGTGTGTAGGATTTAGTGGTATCTAGCTGTGAACTTAGAGATTGCAACACCTTGTCTCATTCCTCTGTTCCAAGTGTGTAGAAAAACCTGTGGTGGCTGTGAAAATATGATATCTAGAGCCAGTGTTTAGTTTGTCCATTCTAGGCTACAGTAGGAACATGGACCTGCACACCTCCCTCTAGATATACTTGGCTCCTTCTGAGGTTACAAAAACACAATAATTCTTATTTTTATGTGATTGTGCACTAATGAAAACAAACTTGTGAATATTATATTATTTATCACATGTTCTGCCAATAGATCAAATAAATGAATCTTACACACTGGGCCTTTAAGTGGTTTAAAGTTTCATTTGCATTGATAACACTTATAAATTCCTTTCGGATTAATATACCATTCCTATATATCCAATCAAAGCAGATCACAAAGAAATATTTGAAAACAATTAATTTCAAGTCTAACACATACCTCCCATCTTTCACTATAAAGCAATAATAATCAATCAGCAGCACAAAACAAGTTAAAACTCAGTAATTATCACACCTTTTAGCTGATTTATTTATTTCTTAAACATGTTAAGCCATCCATTGCCAAGCTGGCAATAGGTACACACCATATAAGGAGTGGTGCATTGCATTGACATCATACGTTTCGTTAAAAGAAATGTTTATCATATTTTCCCCTTAAAAAAGAAGAGACCGACCAATTGAAAAGAGCAAACAGTAAGGATGACGAAGACACTGGCATTGTCCTGCAGTGGTGAGAAGACCACCGGCTGGTAGAAGCACTGATCATCAAGGAAGACATCCCAACGTTTATTACAGTCCAACTCTGATTTGACTCCTTCACTGCTGTCTTACCATCCTCTTGTCTGACTGCAACGATCTTAAATCCAATGCTTTTATGACGCTTCCAGATTTATAAACCCAACTGTCAGGTTAACTCTTGACCTGACCGAAGGTAAAGACTATAGTGCCTTTGCTCCATCTTCATCATCTACACCTTCTCTGTGCAATTGGCAAAGTAACACACTGGAAATGACAAGAATAAAATGACAACAGAAATCCTACATACAGTCATACAATACAAGTACAAACATTATGAAAAATGAGCTTGTTTTCTTCTCATTTTTATACAAAATGTAAGGGGTGCTTCGGCAACCAGGAGTTTATATTTTTCCTCCTCTTAGATATGAGGTTTTGATATTTACGCTGGATGTTATAACCATAACTGCGTTATTGTTTTTACAACAGTTCCATGATACTGGAGGACATTAGAAACATTTGGGACAGGACTGATGCACAACATTAACAAATGCAAACAAACAAGTCAGTGATTCACAAATCAAACAGAAGATATTATAGTTTCATATGATCTTACTTACAATACCCCCCCATGCACTACACAATAGTCTTGAATTTTCATATATTACATATATGCTACATTCTCTTATTTCTTATTTCACTGATATAAAGGCAAACATATCTCAATGCAAAGTGTAAGCTGCTCTGCTTTTCTCTTTACATTTAAATTAGTATTATAGGTTGAAATTGGACAATTCAAACAGTATGACTTAGCTCATAGCAAACATAAATGTAGCTCATAAACTTGATTTTACGTAAACTCTTAATTCCTCTGATAGCAAGAATAGCAATTTCAATGTTTGTTTTTGTTTTTATCAACAATCACAATGTATATACATCACCAGAACTAAAGCAAGCTCAAATTTTAACATTCTGATCTTCCAAATGTTTTTGTATTGCACACACATAAATACACATAAAAATACAGAACTAATTTTTGGGAGAGGTTACAGTAGTAGATTTTTAAACATCTCTATTTTATATTTAAAATGCATACCAAAACATCTTAGAAAACAAACAAAAAAAAATGTCGTCAATATGCTTGTCCAAATACTGTGTGCAGCCACCCGGTGGTGGTCTCGAATGATGTCCATTAATAAAATGCCATAACAGTAAAATGTATTAATACTTGTGTCCTGTGCGATGTCATGTCCATATAGAAGGGTCAAAGGTCAGAGAGCAGTCATGGGTTGGCTAGTTGACTGCCCTACTAGGATTGCTGATGGGATTTTTTTTTTTTCTTTTTTCACTTTTTTGACCACATGTTGATAATCCATTAACTGCAAAAAGGAGAGAAATAATATAAATGTGAATTAATACTGAAAATATTTAAAAATCAGACCAGTAGACATTTTTTCACATTTTTTTTCATTAGGATGTGTAAGAGCAGGAAAAGCCCAGGTGTGATTAATACCGGAGAATAATAATAGGTCATGGCAATATACTGGAATAACTTACTGGGAATAGCCCTTTTACACACCTCTGGTCCACCCATACAGGTGTTTTCAGTTACTTTGCCTAATAAGACTTTGTCTGTGTGTGTAGGTGTGTACAGACCATGCTTCATTAACATCTTGTGCACTTTCCTGTTACTTTTGTTGCACCTGTTTAAGGTGGGACAACTACAAAAACACCTTCATGATTCATATTTGTTAACTTTCAGGTTTGATGACCTCAAGTGATTCTCAGCATAACGTTCCCAAACATTTACCAGGGCAGATGTTAAGACCTGCTTGTGTGTGCAGGTAAATGGAAAAGAGCCATCACGAATGTGAGAGGTTACACCAGTTCTTCTCCTGCTTTTATGAGTTGAAGTGTCTGTCATAAAAAATGCTCACTGATCTTAAATACCCCGCCTTTGCAACTGACTGTTTGCTCCATTCCTCAACCAAACAGCAACATACATTTTTCACAGCAGCTGTATCAATATGAGACAGTAGGGTTAACATAGGTGTTACCAATGAGCCAACATGCATGATAGCCACACCCTGACTCTGTTTGACCTGAATGGAACCTTAATTAGTCTCATTGTGTTTACCTCACCATTTCACGTCAAATTGGCTGCTGTGAAAAAAAGGTCTATTGTTCAATCATTTCATTACTGTCCAATAATTATCAACTGGCACTGGCACTAGGTACAGGTACTGTCAAGCTTTGGATTTGGATGTTGAAACGGTTTGCTTGCTCTGTATCTCATGAGTTTGGGTGGTACTGTCTATTTTTCTTTTAGCCTTTCTAAAGCAAAAAAAACATTGTATCACGTACAAAGCTCTGAAGTGTATATTCAACACCCATTCACAGGTTCTCATTTTTAAAAAAGTGAGCTGGAAACACTAAAGAGTCAGCACAAGACTGAGCTTTTTTTTTTTTTTTTAAGCCAACTGAAGTCTGTTGTCATTCTAGCCAACAAAATCTATGGTCCACTTGAAATGAATAGCTTTTTGAAACGACTGTGAATTTTGCGTGGTAAATCTGCAGCCTTTCACATAAACTGCATTAGAATGGAAAGCTTTACCACTGTAACTACAGAAATTAGTCACTAACCAAATTTATTTCAGGTTAGTTTACTTTACTGTAAACACCAAGGTGAAAAGCAGGTATCCTGTCTTCTCTGATGGAAGGTTTCATGTCTGCTATTCACAGACAGATGAAACTGGGTGTGGTTAAACGTGTGCTCGTTTGCACCTACAGTCAACAGAGATGTCACAGTTGCCACACCTAGATCATACAACATCCCTGTATCAAGCTGAAAAATTAAACCATAGACCTATAAACATAGATGTTTATGTTAGGAAAAAAAAGTTTTCCTCTCATTTAATCCACATAGATCAAAAACTCTTGAATATAAAAATGTAGTGCTGTTTATCCAGAAAGCAGCTCCCCCATTTACTTCTGTTTGTTTACAGGTCAATCTTGCCAGTGGCGGTGACACTGATGTACAATATCTATGAGTTAAACCACTGGGGTTCAGAAAAACAAGATCTTCAGCTGCTGTTTAGTTTCTCTTTAATCGGGGTTTCTGCTGTGTGTTTCTTACTGTCTCTTACTGGGAGGGGATGCTGGGCGAGCCAGAGCGGTGGAAGTGGATGTTCTGCCACTTGCCGTCACGGCGGTGCCACACACGGGTCTCCTCAGACTGCATGGTGCGGGGCATGCCACCGCCATCCATGTACTGGGTGAGTCGAATATAGGCAATACACGCTGCATTTTCGCCAATTAGATGCACATGTGGGTTCAAGAGGATGGTGTGCACTGGCTTGTTCCCTTTGGACAGGGCTGGAAAGGAGACAAAATGGCTGATTACAGAGAACAAATATCACTTACATACTTAAATACATATGGATATCATTTCCACACTGGGCTCGTTGCGGACAGTTTGGGAAAACACTGCACAACTGTTCAAACACAAAGTACTAATGCTACCTTGCAAGGAATTCTAATAAAAACGAGGGGAACTAAAAGTCTCCATATGTTGACGTTGGACAGTGGACAAGCACAAGCCTGCCAAATGATTGAGGTTTCTAGGACATATCTGGTTTATCTGACCTATTTTTACTCAGACTGAGGACATTCTGCCATTTATAGCAGACATTATTCGTTAGTGATTTTTTGCTCCAAGGTTAGTCCATAATCACAGCCAGGACCTTGTAGTGTACCAGCAAACACGAACTGTAAACTGAAAGGACTAAATATTGATATAGAACATGCCCACCAATGGATTTATTTTCAAAATACTGATATCAGTACAAATGTTTTAATTCTATATTGTTTGACTGGATTAATTTGAAGCATTGGCTCAAATGCCTCATACCTCAATACCTCATCTGCCCAAATTAGCTGCTGCTTTTTGGCTCGTTATGCTGCAAGCAGTCTGGGGATTATAGAACATGACTCCATGTGAATTTCAACAGAAAGTCTTTCAACACTTAGTGTCTCACAAATCTGTTATTTATCACATCAAAATTCTTAAGAAATCCAAGGGAGGTGCACTTTCTTATTGCTGCGCATGTTAAAAAAAAACTGCTTTATGCGTGTCTTCTTGTCCACACAAAAGGTTCAGTGCTGTCCACAATCAACCAGAAACTGTGTTACAGCACAGTGAATGTATAAAAGGAGATTCTAAACCCTAAGATGCATAAGCAGTCAAAATGAGGTTGTGGGTTATTTTTATTGCAATTTCTTTGTAGAGAAAACATGTCTTACTTAAAAGTTAATAGGTTTAAGTTCATGAAGACAATAGAGTGGAAGCGCTGTCGGTTCTTTCTATTGGTCACATACAGATGGTCTTTGGATATTTCAGGTATTTTGTGCTTATTCTTCAGATGAAGGGCTCATTGCATAGGTGAAACAGTCTCAGCAATAAATCAAAAACCCAACCCAGTAATTTTTAGTTCTTTTCCATTTTAATTCTATAAAAACCTTACTGTGTGCCTTGAAGTGTTTTTGAAGAAGACTTGCATTTTTTATTTTTACTGAGGCTGTTTCATCCATGCTATGAGCACTTCATCTGAAGAAGAGGTTTATGTTCTTCATTGTCAAAACTTATGTTGATTAGTGCAAATATGAAAGTAGTATTTTAAGTGATATTTAAATAATTTTGTTTTAGGCAGAACCAGTAGGATTTGTCCCTGCTGTCCGTAAACCCACCAGAAAGATTCCCATTCCCAGGACGTCAAATCCCAATGTTTTGGGTTGGTAAAGCGTCCTGAAACTTGATATTAAGGAGTCAAACCAATACGATGAATATGGAAATAACAGACCAAAAAGGAGAGCACAGAAAGGACGCTGGTTGGCTGGCTGGGGCAGGGCCTTTCTGTGCGGAGTTTGTATGTTCTCGTGTCTGTGTGGGTTCTCTTCAGGTTCTCCGGCTTCCTCCCACAGTCCAAAGACATGCATGCTAGGTTAATTGGTGACTCTAAATTGCCCGTAGGTGTGACTGTGAGTGTGAGTGGTTGTCTGTCTCTATGCGTCAGCCCTGCGATGAACTGGCGACTTGTCCAGGGTGAACCCCGCCTCTCGCCCAGTGTCAGCTGAGATAGACTCCAGCCCCCTGCAACCCTTCGGGAATAAGTGGTTACAGAAAATGGATGGATGGATGGATAGTATGCATGCTGACTTCTGTAAGTATACTTTGTTTTGCCTTTTTTAGTGTCCATGCTACATATTCAAAATATAGTTAGAATTGATGTATAATGTGTACTGTTCCATTTGGTTTCAATAGTTAGGAATGTTATCTGTTTTAGAGGACATTAAATCGAACAAACAAATTCTCCTTACTGGTAATCCAACAGTAAGTTTTCCCAGCAGTGCTTCAGAGCAAACAGCTCATGCATTAGATCATTATGCACGTCATGCCACAGTAAACAGGACTGTTTAGACAGAATTTTTCTCCCAAGCAGCTGCAAAAAAGTCAACAAAGACTTGATGTGACTGAACAGTAAACAACCCTAAATCTTCCCAGGGGCCAAATTTTCTCTTTTCAGTATCTAGTTTGGCTGTAGTGCCAGCTGGGCACTTGCACCTTTTGGAGCAACCCCAGATACACAGCCACTACATATTTCAACTGCAACAGAAGCACAAGCAAACATTTCATATTAGGACAAATTGCTTCTCAATTAATTAGCTATTTTATTCATCTATTTTGGGTAAAACTTCATGGGAATGGGTGTGTATAAGACTGTCATTACATTCTCATAACCATGTCTGGCTGGACTGGAGATCACGGCCAGACTGCGACAGAGGAGAGCGACAGTTGCTAGTTTTTTTTGCTGAGTTTGGCTCCTGGCATCCCAGGGCTGAGTCAGCAGGGGCAGCAGGCCCCATGGCTAACCAAGCTAACAAGCTAAGCAGTTGGCCTGCAACAAGTTCACTAGCTAACCACTGTCTGTACATCAGCTTACTGTTAGCTACACCACCTTGGTGTAGTATTGGGTCATCAAACTGCCCTTACAACATTTAATGACCTCTTTATGAAAAGTCCAAATAGTACCACTTTAGTTGAGGTCCAGGAACTTATAAAGGTCTAATGACAGCCAGTGTCAAACCTAAGCCTATATGACAGTGTGAAATGTGAAAACATATAGTTAAGCATCAACAAACAGAACATAAACCCAAACACTTTCTTTATTTCTTTCTGATTTGATATTGTTAAGTTGTCATAACAAAGACATGGCACTAAACCCTGTATCAGAAATTACATAACTGACTGACCCTCACCCTACTTTGTAAGATGTGACAGTTTCAGGCCACATACAGCTGCCGTGACGATGCTGCTAAAACTTGTTTTTGCCAGTGTCATGATTCATGCTTTTGAACTCACCATTCTCAAAATAAAAACGATGGAAGTCATGTCCTTCCACCAGGTTGCCCAGGGCCTCAGGCTCAAAGGAAGTTAGACCAGGATCACAAATCTTCCTGTTTGGACCAAAAAAAAGAGAAAACAGAATCAGCAAAGAAAGTAAGCAAATTATAAAAACCAGTTAGACCTTACTGAGAAAGAAACTTACGCGTAGGCCTCGAAGTCTCCGTTGTTGATAGACTCAATCAACTGCTCAGTGACTTTGATAATTTCCTGTTTGCGAGCTACAAGACAAGATCACAAAACATCATCAACCACACCAACTGATGTAAAAGCTGCAGGTGGTTACTGTATTTCAGGCAAATGTAGGTCTGAGTGCAGATAGAGGAAATCTCACATCAAATCAGCTTCAAATGGGTTCTAGTCTACGAATTAGCAGGATTTCAAAGTTATTAGAAATGGAAGGCGCTCACACAAAAAAATTTCACAAAATTTGGTGTTATTTCATATCTGAGCAACAAAACAACAAGAACAAGAAAGCCTCCCATGACTAATAGTGATATCAGGCAGGGAAAATGCAGGATGACACGATTCCTTTCACCCAACAAAGCTCAAAAATGAACAAAGACAAACCAATGTTCAGATGCAAGTATTTGCTACAAAAGCAGTTTTAACTAAGTAATGTTGACAGTTACCTTTATTGTTATTGGTGCAGGCTGGGGGATATTGAAAAAATTACTTAATTTGTGCAACAAAAAGACATGTTAAATAATAAAGAAATATATAAATCAGTACTTCAGCTCTGTGTGTGTGCACATGAGTGTGTATGTGAGACAGCTTTCCACTGTGTTAGTCAATGTTTGGGCAAGTCAGAACAGAAGGCAAATAGAAGAGTGAGAACAGTATCTGTATCTACAAGACATGAACATACAACAAGAGAGCATCTTCTTCATTTCAAATAGAGAAGAATAAATCGGACTGAGGGAAAAGATATTCAAGGGTAAAACACAGAGGCTTTATTTCACCGGAGAAGGGATAGTCAGTATAACAAGGAACAACCATAGACTAGCAAACACCCGCTCATCTAAGCCAAGGAAATGAGCTGAACATCAGGGGCACACGAATTGAGCCACAGTGATTACCAGTGATTTCTGGGTGACAGGAGGGGAACAGAACAGGGCAGTTCTCCCCCCTCTGTGAAAAGACTTACTCTGAACTGAGGAGGTGGGAGTCTGCCTTGAGTCAGACATCTGTGAGGATCGGCTCTTAGAGCTCAAGATACCGCTCACTAAGCTGCCAAGACGCAGGGCTGTCAGATTGGATAGATGGATGCGTGATTGGGTGTCAAGTGTGCATGTTGGGTCGGTGATGTTCAGAAGATCAGGGTTGTTTAAGGCATATATATGTATGTATGTACGAAGAGAGGACAGGATTGGAATAGTGGGGGAAAAAAGGATATTTTCAACAAAACACAAGAAAAAGAAGAAAAAAAATAGAAAGGAGACACTTTTAGTGAAACTGAAAACATGAAAATGTATGCAAAACAAAACTGAAGGAGCAAGCGGTGTTAACCAATTTCAGCATCAACCTCAGACTTAAGATGGGAGAAACTTAAGGATGCGAGGGAGGATAAGACAGAAAAAGAACAAGGCGGACTGCATCTTGCAAGAGCAGTTGACAGCCAAAAGGGGGGTTGACGATAGACAGTCGAAAACTCGCTGTGTATTTTAACTGTGTTGCAAAACAGATTGAAATAAAACAGACCAAGGAAGGATCAACATGATTGAAAATAATGAGCACCGATTGGTGTAACCTCAATGTGTGAAGTGTGAGGACTGTAAGAAGGTAAATCAAATGAAAAACACAGATTTTCCTACCTTTTACATCCTCATCCTCTATGGTGGTGTTGGCACTCTCAATGGACTCCTGATAAAGAATGACAACCTACAGTTGTTGTATATGTAATGCATGTATCGATAGTGATATAGTACAACTTATTAGGAATGCAGAAAAATATTGGCATGTCATTGGTATAGGCTGATAAAGGTTTAAAATAGAAATTACCAGATCAACCTAAAATGAATATTTCTGCCAATATGATAGGCTAATATTTATGCCTCTTTGCAGATATTGTGCAAGTATGTCTAGGTTGTGGAGGTTTTTGGTGTCCAAAGCAGATAACAAAGGCGGTATTGGCAATGATTGCTAAGCATTCGTCATGCGAGGAGAAGCCAATTCTCATTCCTTCAACACCTAAAATGTAATAACCCATCTTAAGAGCTGTTATCCCAATCACAACATCAGTTTTCTCAAGAACAAAGAGAAACAGACACCAGTGGGGAAAAAAAACTGTCAGCAGGTGTTTTCTTAATTTGCTCAGTGAACGTGTATATTTTGAAAAGCACTGTAATTTTTTGTCTGCTTCTGCCAGTAAGTAATCGTGATAAGAGTAGGCATAATATTATTTTATTTCCAGTAAACTTGATGTTCTTTGCAACTAAATCCCACCTCTGTTTTGCTATGTGTTCCAATAACAGTTGAGCAAGCTTGGTACCTTTAGGGTCACATCTTAAGTTAGTAAAATGCTAGCTAACTAGCTAGTTAATGATTGCTGTAGATCGGCTAGCCAGTTAGTTAGCGTTTTGCTAACATTAGCTAATTTAAGATATAAGTAGGCTACGCTGCTTTTACAATCGCCCTCTTTCAACCCATCTTCAAATTTTGATTTTCTTTTCAACATAAACAAGCTGGGCACATGGTGTATTTAAGTACAGAAAGTTGACTGAGTTACCAAGTTTGCTCAACTGTCATTGGAGCCATACATGTTATCATCCTAGACAGAACATTGCTGCTCAACCTTGCTCCCAATTTTTCCCGGTGGTCACTTGCAGTATTGCCTGTATGATTGGAGCAGAGAGCAAAAAGGAGTGGGACTTAGGAGGGTCAATTAGGTGGAAAAACATTCATGCTGAAATTGCTATAAGCATTGGCAATTGGCCAACATGGGGTGGAAAATATCACTATATATTTGATTTTTGCTAATATCTGATATTAGCAGATATTAGCAAAAATCAAATATTGCGCATCCATAAAGTCCATAAAATCACAGTGCCATATAAACTTTTAAATACTTGAAAATCCAATACAAATATTTTGCTATACTATGTATTTTCTATTGCAATGTAAGCAGAAACAAGGAGGGATGACATGCAACAAAGGTCCTCCGCCTAGGCTTAAATCAGGGATGTTGCTGTTGATTACATGGTTAGGGTCTTAAACCCCTGACGTTACCAGGATGCCCAGATGAACATCATTTATTAACAGTTTATTATGTAACACAGTTCAAGACAAGGGCTTTTGACAGTTGGTGGAAGGAATTATCAATTGTAATTACATAAGGAGAAAGGCTTGAAGTACAATTAATACAATAAATGCAACAAACAATGAAAATAGTGATTTTGTTCTAATACCTTATTTCCATCCACCGGGTTGTGGATCACTGTTGTCTGTGGTTCCTAAAGAGAGGAAATGACAAGAACTTGTGGGAAGAGACCAGTGGAGAAGCTCAGAAACTGTATGCTGACACAGAAAGTGTTAAATGGAAATGCGTTGGTGTGTATTTTCAGAGTTTCAAGGTCATAAAGGTGGTCTATCTGTCTGTCTGTCTGTCTATCTTTCTATCTAAATATATACACTTATCTATGAATCATAATGTATATGACATCAAGTAAAAAATAAACCCTGTGCCCACTTGTTTTTCTTTCTTCTTTTATCTCCTTTCCTGTATGCCACTGTTACTCAAGGTCTTATTCTGTGTCTACTTTCCTCTCATCAGCCCTCAGCAGAGTCTTGGTAATCAGATGTCTGGGCTTTTGTGGAATCGATCCTGATGACCAGCTCAGTCCTTCTAATCACTCACCCCGATTACAGTAGATTATAACATCAGCAGCCTGCATCTGTGTGTGTATGTGTGTGTGTGTGTGTGTGCATGATGATGGAGAGAGAAAGGAGGATAGAGAGAAAGAGAGAAAGAGAGAGATGCCATGTGCCTGTGTTCATGCGTAATCATCCTGACAGCAAATGGGGGGACAGAAAGCCTTTGACATCATGCAGAGCAGCAGTCATGTGGCCTGACGTAGACAGCCAGTCAGCAGACACCATGCCCGAGCCAATGAGTGATGGCCAAATCGCTTGAGAATGTAGCATTATAATGAGCTCAAACAGCCAACACATTCTCACACTCCAGCCATGCACAGACAAACTAAATAACACACACTTGCTACTTGTAAAGAGCTCTACTGCTATCAATTGCAAAATTTGTGACACTAAAAGCACATTTCATGACATGAGAGGAGACATGCTTGCACGGTGTACATGTGTAAAGAGGAAGGAGAGAGGAGGGGTTCTTGCAGAGGAAAAGAGGGCAAGGGGAGGGGGAGGTTGAGGTAGAGGTTGACCCTAACTCCAGATGTAAAGCTACTCTTATCATGTGTGTAAAGGCTTATTGTTTCAGCCCAACAGTAGCGATATACAGATCCAGCAAAGCTCTGTATGCCCCATGCATGCTCCGCTAATTCAGATAAATGGAAGAAAACATCAATCTGAATTTGTTTAAGTGTATCTTTCATGGTTAACTCTGTCAAAATATGCTGGAGCTGGGACATGCTGCGCAGCCACAACAGCTTTTACACACTATTTCATTCAGGGATAGCCCATGTTTTCACCCATTATATATTTTGTATTCATTAAATCTTATCAACCAAGGCTAAGATTAAACAATAAAATAATCTGACCCCATGTGAAAGGGTGAACCTGTACCTCCTCCACAGTGGGGCGTGAGGTGGGGAGGTGTAGAGGTTTTGTGGATGAAGGTGCGGGTGTGGGTGAGGTTGTGTGTGTATACCAGCGCAGGGGCAGGGCCAGTGTCTTTAGGACTTGTCACTGTGTTGGCTTTGTTGTTGACCTGCAGGGGGCAGTGTAGAGGGGACATGACACACATACACACTTTTCAGACACACACTCATACACACACACAAACACACACACACACACACACACACACACTACAATCCATTCCAACAAGATGATCCCAACTCATGTGTCCCAAAGATCTGATGTTAGTGTTACTTTGTTACCAGCCAAGAAGTCTTACAGTTTCAGTGGGTAACTTTTTTAAAAATAAGTATTTGTACTGTTTGCAGAAACTGTCAATGTATCCTGACAACAGCACATGAGACAGTTAATGTCAAAAAATCAGGTTCCTCTAACTCCTCCTAGTGCTCCTAATGCCATCTGCAAGAATCTATTGGCTCTGAACAAAAACAACTAATGGAACCGGGAAGAATCTCTAATGCAGGTGGCTTAGACCAAACTTCTGACCCAAAATGTTCTTGTTTGACAGCCTGGTAAAGAAAAGCAACAATCAGCTATCTTTCTCCAGAATCACATCTTCAACTTTAATGAAATTTCTATTTGCACTCGGATGAGAATAGGCACATGGCAGCTATTTGGCTATTCACATCCCTCCAACCGAGTTTATGTATAAAGGCCAACAAAGTTATTTGGCAAAGAACGCTCCAGTGGGTGAATGGGTTAAACACAGGACTCTCCCACAGGAGAGCAAACCTCAAGTCCTGACCTGGGTAACCTGGAAGTCAGTGACAACATTTTGTTGACTTATATTTTTTTATTATTTTCAAACATTTACAAAAGAGGCTCTTAAACACAACATGGGGGAGACCAGAAAATAGCAGTCTAAGTTTATTTTTGATGACCCACCCACCAACTTAAAATTTTCCTGGTCTTTTCATATGAACTAAAAAAATAAATATCTGATAATCTACAGACAAAATGAGGGTTGTAATTTTCTCTTATTTAATAAACAGGAAATTGAATGTAATAAAATTGTAATAAAAGAAACCGATACAGGGTAATGGACTGGATTCAATAATTCAGAGGGAAAAGTTTGCCTGGTATTTCAGTATTGAGTATATTTTTCCATGTTCACAAAGCCTACTTTTAACACTCCTTACTACAGATGTGTCCCTTCATTTTTGACTCTATTCTATGAGGACGACATTTGCTTTTATTTTCTTGGGGTCACATGGATGAGGCATAAACTCCCTGGAATGGATCTTGTAGCGTGACATACTGTAGGCCCGAGTAAGACCCAAACACAGTGACACTGATTCAAAGAACGTATGCAGAGGTCCAATCTCAAATCAACACTCACTTAGGTGTAAAAAAAACCACGCAGAATTAATCAGTCACCCAAAACTCCCAACATTATATGTGCATGCAGATGTGCATGTGTGTTTGTGTTAGTTTCAGATTGGGCCCCAAACACACAGAGAGACTCGGATAGAGCACACCAGGGGCTCAACAGTAAAGTTTATGTACTAGGGAAAATATGAGACATGGTCTATTCAGGAAAAACAGGTAAGAAAAGACACTACAAATACCAGTGTTTTAAAAAACGTTTGAAAACACTAGAAATATAACTCAGTATGTCAATGTGGAGAAAACAGCTGTGAGATCAAGCTAAGAAAATAGCAACCGTTGCCCGCTGCCTGGAGTGACTGTCCCTGAATGATGATGTTGTTAAATGCACAATGCATAATAATTATCCAGAAGGGGCCTCAGACACTGAACATTCCAACAAACTAATGCAAGTAACAAAGCATTTTCTTCACTGTGCAGAGCCACTCACCTTAACGCCGTCTTGCTTCTTGTTGAGCAAACTCTTGGCTGCTGCAGAAGGAAAGAAAGAGATGACACTTCAGCATGAGAGTCCACAAACAGAGCCCTGAGCCTGAGGCTACACTAACATGCAGCAAGCGTATCAGTCAGCTGTGCTTATCTTCAAACTCCAGGTGCAAAATCCAACTGCAAAATCCATAATGCAATGCAATAGATGCTTAGAATGGCATCATCATTTATGCAAGGTTGTTCTCCGACTACATACTAATTCACATGTGAAGGGCTGAAAGGTGGGTGGTATATTTAGCAGGTGATGAAAGGGATAATCTACCCATCTCCAACAGACTCACACAGCATCCTTACACTGACATTTGCGCACATACACATGCACTTAACCACTAGCACCCATACATCCCACAATCCCACCACTCCACTCTCCTTGTATTTCTCATGGCATAAAAAATCCAGACACTAGAATGTATTTCAAAATGCATGCTACATCCTTGAGTAAATTTCATTCTGATCTCATATCAGGACTTTTGCAAGCGTGAGGTTTTTTATTTTGTTCTTTCAAATAACTAACGCCTCATCTTCATGCAAATGTTACTGGCTATTAGAAGAGCAGGTAAGGCCTAAGCATCATAACTATTTATTGGGCCCAACCCCACATTATTTCCCTGTCATTCCAAAAATCTTACCTCAAATGGAAACCACAATCCAAACAAAAGACGGAAAGAAAATTGAAAAAGGAAGAAAATGATGAATAAAAAGAGACACAAATGCACTAATGCATTTTACTGTAGAATGAAGAGAGAAAGCAGGCTAGTAGAAAGGAAATAGAAAAGTAGCAGTAGTAGTAGAAAACAGAAAGAGGTTAAAGCAAATGCATGCAAAAAGGTATGATAGAGTGCAAAATAGAGATAGGGTGAAAGAGCAACAGCTGGAGAGATAAAGAGACGTGACTGTTCAGCAGTGGCACCTCTGTGCCATCATGATCATCTTTGTTCTATTGGGAAACAGATCAAAGGCGTTCAAAAGTAGGTTAAAATGCCTCTTCTCGTTTTCTTTTTTTTAAGTTGAAGATTGATTGCACATTTTTACCTACAAACCTCATTTCCAAAAAAGCTGGGACACTATTTAAAACATAAATAAAGACAGAACGCAATAATTTGCAAATCATTTTCAACTTGCATTCAACTGAATACAACACAAAGACAAGCCATTGATTGTTCAAACTAATAAACTTTTTCCTAAATACACAGTCATTATGAATTAGATGCCTGCAAAATGTGTCAAAAAAAAAACTTGGGACGGGGCAACACAGTACATTACACCACCAGGTTTCTGTTGCTCTCGCTCTGTAGTCCGCAGCAAAGAAATGATGTTCCTCTTCTTTGTCGAAGTCCTCTGACATTTTCTTCTTTGTTGAAAGTTTGCAAAGTCAACTGTACGTGTAACAAGTCACTATTTCTGAGTAGATCTCTCTGTTGTCTGAGTCGCTTCCAGGTAGCATGTAAACACAGATGTGAAGGCATCGCGAGATCTTGTGTCACGCCGCTCAGGTTAAGAGCCTGTGTACCTGCTTTAGGCTTGTGCACGCAGCTTTGGTCTGAGAGGCTACTGTTGACATTTAGGCTAAAAACATGGTGTAAATGGCGTCTTTTTGGGTCAAATTTTACTTGGATTACACCACATGAGCAGTATGGAGACATTTTATGGGTTTTTTGTGTTCTTTTTTTACATTTTAAAACTGGTCACTGTTCACTTCAATGGTACTGGATTTGGCAGCAACGCTGTTTTCCGCTGAAATCCTGGGAATGTTTTGTGAACTGGAGATCTTCATCCATCGTCACATCAGCACACAGGCAGATATTGTACGAATTTTCATTTTTGGGTGAACTATCGCTTTAAGAACAATGTGTCTACAATCAATAATATCATTAAAAGAGTCAGAGAATCTGAAGAAATCTCGGCACATTAGGGGCAAGGCTGAAAAACAACACTGATTGCCTGTGACCTTCGACCCATCAAGGCTACCATATGGGTGCGGGAATACTTGGAATACCATTTTCAGTAAACTGAGTGTTGTTAAAAGAAAAGGTGGCGTGACACAGCAGTAAACATGCCCCCACCCCAACTTTTTTGGAAAAGCTACAGACATCAAATTCAGACTGAGTGTATATTTACAAAAAACAACATGATGAGCATTAATATCTTCTTTTGTACTGTATTCAACTGAGTATAGGTCAAAAAGTATTTGCAAATCATTGCATTATAATTTTAATTGATGTTTTACACAGCATCCCAACTTTTTTGGATTTGGGGTTTGTACTTTGAAGTTCCTCTGATCTGTGTTCCTCTTGTTTATAAGATGCATTTTTCCATTGAGGGCCTAACCAATCTACCTCCAATATTAGCGGCATTTCCAGCCTCCTGTTTTTAAGATGAATGTTTTTATTTTAAGATATGCTTGGGAAACCAGGTTTGGCCGCCAGGCAGAAAGAGACATACCTGAGAAGTTTCTTGTGACCAGCAAAGTGGTCAATATGGCTCCCTGCAGTGATAGAAAAGACAGAAAGAAGGAAATAATGATGATGGAAGGAAGAGGCTGAATAGGAAGATTGATTATAAGGTTACAGCAAGAAAGAGGAGCACAGCAAAAGGGCAACTAGAAGGTTTTAGAGAGCAAGTCATCATTTCTAAGTTTCCCTGAGAAGACTTGAGTGAGGGAGACAGAGAGAGGGGGGAGAAAAAAGATGGCTGGATGGATTGTTCTACATAAATAGAAACATGAAGGATTGCCAGACAGCTCACCTTGAGTTTCCTCCTGGCATTGAATTTCTTCAGGCACTCCACAGTCTCCTGCCTGTGCATCATGGAGGCTACAGTGGACCGTTGCTGCAGGAAGAAGATGAGAGGATTTGAGGATTAGAGGAGAATGAAAACAATGGATGGGAGGAACGTATGGATGCGTGTGGGGGGGCAATGAGACTGTGGAGAGTTGTGTGTGGTTGTGCAAGTTCAATCTGATGGCATGGTTGATGTTAGTGAAGCCTCGGGTATCAATGACAGTTTATTATTATCAGTGTGTAGATCTTTATTCCTGTGTCTTTATCTGTTTCTGCTAAAGTGTGTGTTTATGTATCTTTCTGTGTGTGCCACATACGCAGATCCAGGGGTGTTTGAGGGCCTCTGCGGCAGTGATGCGTTTGCTGGGGTTGATGGTTAGCATCTTGTTGATCAGATCTTTGGCCTCAGGAGTTACAGTGTCCCACTCTGGGGACGGGAACTGTCAAAAACAGAGAATTAAACACTCAATTCACAGACAAAAATAACTGCCACAAAATCATAAGCGAAGAAGAGGGGGAATGAAAAACAGCACGAGTGAACAGACAGATAATGAGTAAAACAAACCATCGACTGAGGAAACAATAGAACCAAAAATAGAGTAAATGTGTGTTTTCAAAATTGCATGTGTGTGTATTAGGGCTGTCACATTTTATTTTAACATAATTTTCACTGAATTGAAACATCCAACTGAGGACTTGACCAAAAATTTTCAGACTGATTCAGGTGTCATATTTAACTAGACTTATAACCGCAGTCAAATTACAGTTTAAATCCATGTCTATCCAGAGTCATGTAATGTATGAAGACTTTGAGGGAATACTGTACAGTTGAGGACAAAATTTTTAGCCCCCCTATGAAGTTTTTAGTGTTTTCCAAAAAATTTCCAGAGTACTTTTTTAACAGAGCAAGGAAATTTCAACATAGCATTTCTAAACATACTAGTTTTCTTTAGAAAACATAAATTTGTTCTATTTGCACTGACCTTTTTATTAAGCCATAGCACAAACCACTGTTGTGCAATGATGTGCTTTAACTTTGTAGTGCTCAAAGCTTGTAAAATCAAGTTAAAACTGAGGGTTATCTTCCAATTTACACACAGTATAAAACTTCAGTAAGAGTTTGAGCTGTCACTTGAAAAAGCATCACGCCAAAAACAAACAAATTCAGTTTAGACTTGAGAAAAAGAATTGTTGACACTCACAAAGCAGGAGAAGGATACACAAAGTTATCACAGCGTTTCCAAGTGTCAAGAAGTGGAGTGAAAAGTATCATGAAGAAATTCAAAGAGAGTCACACAGTACAGAACACGCTTGGCACAGGTAGGAGGCGAAAGATTTCAAAGACTCTGGAAAGAAAACTAGTGAGAGATGAGTCTAAAGACCCCAGAACAACTGCCAAACACTAGTGAATGACTTGAGCCAAGTCGGAAATTGTTGTCTCAAGGAAGAAAATCACTAGAGCCCTGCACATGAATGGACTGCAAGGTTGAAGACCAAGAAAAAGTCCACTTCTGTAGAAGAGACACCTTCAAGCCAGACTGAAATATACTAAGGACAACCTAGAGAAAGATTATGTATACTGGAACTGTGTCCTTTGGTCAGATGAGACGAAACTAGAGCTCTTTGGCCATAGAGACGTTGCTTATGTTTGGAGAAAGAAGGGAGAAGCGTATAACCCAAAGAACATCGTCCCCACAGTCAAACACAGTGGTGGGAGTCTTGTGCTGTGGAGATGCTTCAGTGCGTCTGGAACTGGGAATCTCATCGAGGTGGAAGGAATCATGAAGAAAGAAGATATGTGAAGATTTTGAAAGAAAACCTCAAGCAGTCAGCAGCAAGACTGGGTCTGGGTCGTTGCTTTGTCTTCCAACACGACAACAACCCAAAACATACGTCGCTCCTCGTGAAGAACTACCTCCAGAAGACCAAAGTGAACGTTATTGACTGGCCTACACAAAGTACTGACTTGAATCCCATTGAAAATCTGTGGGGTGAACTGAAGACCAAGGTCCATGCCAGAAGACCATCAAATCTGGAGGAGCTTGAGAGATTCGACAAGGAAGAATGTGCTGGGATTCCTTTAGGAGACGTGTCTGAGACTTGTTGAAAACTACAACAAACAACTGCTGGCTGTTATCCAGCAAAAAGGATACACAACTGACTGTTAGCATCAGGGGAGCTAATAATTTTGACCCTGCTAGTTTCTGGTTTTTGTGAAATAATTTTGTTTCTGTGTGCAAAGTAAAATAATGTAAGCATTAGCATAAAGGTGCACACAGCATGTTTAACTGGGGAGGCACATTCTCTTTCCCACCAGCACCGCTACTGGGCCATATTAACTTTTAAATTATGTTGAGCAGCGCAAGCTTTCCAGCTGATTTTTTTAATGTGTTGAATTGATATGTGAGTGTATTCTTAGTGATTGATTAGAGAAGTTGCTTTCAGTTTAGTTTCCACACAGTAATGTCACTGCAGCAAAACCGTAGTTATAAATAATTAAATTATGATATAATCAAAGAAGTTGTGCTGCTGTGACTTGCACACACAGCATCTCTCCCTCTCTCTCTGGGGAGATGCACACTATTTCCCACCCGCCACCCATGTGCTATTAATCAGGATGTTAATTTTAATGATCTGCATGTTAACCATAGTGCCCATGTCTGTAACTGCAGTCCATACATCACTAATATACTTCAAAATCATGGATAAAGGTAAGGCTGTTTACCTACTTTATAATGTTATCTTGACAACAATTCTTACTGTAAGTTTTCTCTAAATGAAAGAACACAACTATATTAATTCTACAATGTATTTTAGGATTGAGCTGTGTGGGTTGCATTTGAATTAATTCAAACTAATTACATCTCCGGATTCATTCATTCAAACGTGTATGTGTAAATGCTTACATCATAGGCCCCAGCCTTGATTTGTTGGTAAAGGCGGTGCTGGTCCTCATCCCAAAAGGGAGGGTAGCCCACCAGCAGGATGTATAAAATCACACCTGGAAGGAAGTGACATGGTAAGTTAAGCATGTTAACAGAAAATACCAATGTACTGTAGTACTGTATACTGATATGACTAACATCATCCCCCAACAAAATCAAATCCACTCATTTAACAGCACAAAACACTTGAAACAACATGAAGCTGCAGTGTTGGTGCAGAACACTCCTCTTCACACACTTGACCAGGTCAGACAGAGACAACAGACTGAGGCTGCAGTGAGAGAATTTGAATGTTATTTACCACAGGCCCACATGTCCACTGGTTTCCCATATGGGTCTTTCCTCAGAACTTCCGGAGACAAGTAACCCGGGGTGCCGGCAAAACCTGGAGGAGTAATATGGAGGGAGGGAGGAAATGTGGAATGGTAGGCAAGAGGAGTGGGCAATTCAGTGACCAGGCTGCTTCTCGACCAGCTAAACGAGTGATTGATTGATTGACTGATTGGTTGGTTGCTTGATTGAGCAACAGATTCAGGTTGAAAAATGGATGGATGAATACTCACCAAACCATGCCTGCTGGTCCCCCTGCACCTCGATAGCCAGCCCAAAGTCAGCCAACTTGACCGCCGCCCCCTTCAGCTTACTGGCCAATAGAAGGTTCTCAGGCTGGGGGGGGCGGAGTCAAACAGGTTAGAGGTGAGAGCTCTGGGAACAAGCCACCCACAGACACAGATCTAAGATCAGATTAGCCAAACCAAATCCTAATCTGAACTATTAGGGGTCAACAGTGCTAAACTGCTCTTAAATCCGTGTCTGAGGTGACCCCCTTTCTGCCACACAAATGACAGAGAAACATTCATGTGCACGGGACCAAATCTCAAGCGACATTTTCCACGCTGGAGGTGTGGACTTGTTCCCTCAGACTCATGGATTCTGAGAGAGTGAAAATGTAGCAGACACAATGGGTCTCATGCCAGAAGCGATTTTCTCTTATTTTTCTTCATATTCACAAGTTGGCCTTTTTGTTAGCACCCACTGATTTCTGGGATTCACTCAACTTTTCCTTATACAACCTTATGACCTTATTATATGACCTTACAAGTGGTCAGGAGCACGCTTAACAACAAGAAAAAAAAATATCTTGTTGTCATAGTCCACTAATAAACCCAAGGAAAAATAACTCTCTATATATTATATATAAATATTTGTTGTACTTATAATTAAAATATCTATCATTATATAAGATTAAAAAAAATCAGTGTTACACCTCACAATTTGCTTCACAAATTTGCTGCTTTTATCTATTTTATATGTTCAATAGTTTGTCAGATAAAATAAATAATTTGAAGATGTAAACATAATAAACTGACATATTGTAATAGAGTGTTATCAGACTAATTTAACTAAACACAACTTTAAATAAAAGTATAAAAAGAAATCTTCTTATTTAAGCCACCAATCAACTGGTAAAAAGATTTTTTCCTTTACCACCAATCATATGGTCAATTTTTTTTTTTTTTTTTGTGAATTTGTTTAACTCTAAGGCTGGTTTGCACCCACTTTCTTTCTTTTTTTTAAACCTGATTAGCCATAGTTTAATATTAAATTATATTTCACCAAGCTTTAAGCCTATTTTAAAATTAAGAAGGACTAAATTTAAACATCTCTTTAAACCTCAGTTTAGTTTTTACTTGAAACATATATTTAATTCAAATCCATTGCACCAAAATGTTAAACTCCAATTTAAACTGTGGTCCAGTGACTTTGAAGTTACTGCAGACAGCAGTTACTGCAGAGGACTGATAGCGTCAGTACATGGAGTGCACCCTCTACCAACTGAGCGACAGGGACACCCCACCTCTGCTGACATTGACAGCATCAAAACTTTGATTTCACCACTGCTGATGTTGTTCGTCTTCTTCAACCTTTTTGATGGGCAATTGTTGGGCATGTGCCAGAGGATATTATGGAGGATATGTTAAGGGGGTGTTACCTATGCTAACAACAAGCACACCGGGGTAAGAGCAGATCTGGATGGTTAAGAATGTTTGGCGAATCTGGAGTTTACTTCTGTTATTTTTTCTCTTGACAGAAAATTAAAAGAAAATACAAGAGACAATTTGAGAAAATGTTGCTGCATGAGGTCCAATGTGCACCAATCCACTGTTAAAATCCATGAGTGGGAACAAAGTGCACACTGCTGGAATAAGAGGATACAGGAGGGAGGTGTGGTGTAACAGGAGACGTGGGTGTAAAAACAAGTGACTCAGCCACATATGGGTAACGGCAAACACACATCGCACGCTAATACAGTTTAGCACAATCATAAATATACGCAAGCCCCTAGCGAGCGCTCTTGCGCGCACACACATGGACACAGGTGCAGAAAGGTCTTTGCTAACCTAAGGCCAGTTAGACAGTGTGCTCTACTGAATAATACATTTCCTAACATTTAGAGACACTAAACACAGACAGCCTGTGAGCAGTCAGTTCATGGCAGACACATGACTCAACAGGACACTAACTGACAACTGGATACATCTACATAATCATTTACATAATGATGAATAAATCCTCCTGATAATAAAGTATCCAAAAACTTAAAATCACTCCAGCAAATGACATCTCCCCTAATAAATTTGACAGATTGGAAATCCTTTTTTTTTATGGTACAATGACATGTTTCACAATACAGCTGAAAACATTCAAGTGAGCTTTCTTCCTCCTTCTTTCCTCCACATAAAAATACTCTTGGGAGGTTATGAGAATACAGACTACCATTAGAATATTCATGACCTTGGAAAATCTTTCACATCTCAACATAATTTTTACATAATTATGCAAATGGTGATCATTCTTGGGGTTCTGGCTTGTGATTGCGCCTATTCCTGTCACCATAGCACTACACTCAGACTACTACACAATCACACACACACACACACACACACACACAGATGCTAGCATGCTCTCTTAGAGGAGGATACTTATTCTTAACATTGGCAAGACAGGAATTAAAGGGATAGTTCGGATTATTTGATGTGGGATTGTATGATGTACTTAACCATAATCAGTGCATTAGCTACAGTCGATGGCAGTCGGCTCAGTTTGGAGAAGCGGAGAGGAGTACAAGCAATTAAGCTAAGCAATATACCATATATATAATGCTATATTTGAATATTTTCACTGCTTTACTTTGCCATCGGACAGCATTTTCCAAAAGGAAACCGCCATTATACAAGCCCAATTTTGCTCTCACCAAACCAACCAAACTCCACAGATGAAATCAGTCATTTTGCCAACCTGGAAGTTGCTGGTACTACTGCCTGAATCAGTTAGTTTGTTTGTGTTATTGTGTGATTTTGGTGTCTTAAAAGGATAGTCTGGATTCACCAAAGTCACAAAATAAGACAAACAAACTAACAGTCAAGGCATTGGTAGACCAGCAACTCCCTGGTTCTGCAAGGTAAAATTACTGATTTTGCCAATGGTGTTTGGTTGGTTTAAAAAGAGTGATATTTGTATTGTATAACAGTGGTTTCCCTTCGGAATAGGCTCTCTGACAGCACTGTACTGTAACTAATACACTATTGATAAGTACTTCATACAACCCCACTTCAAATAATCTGAAAAAATAATATCCAAATCAAATAATATCCCTTTAATACAGGCTTTGAGTCCAGTGCTGTTTTTTCGGTTTGAATCTTATTCCTGCTGAGCAGAATTGCAGCCAAGTTGAGGTCAAGGTCAAATCATCTTTATTAATTTCTTAAAGCTTATAGGGATTCTACAAGGAAGAATAGTGAAAGAATAATGTGACAAAAAGTCTTTCTCACATGAGAAAACACCTATCGATTTCAGCTTTATTACATCAAAACAAAAAAAGCAAAGCGTGTGGATGCAAAGGGTAAGGACTGAGAGGGGGCGTCACTGGGCCTTCCTGACTGTTGCCATCTGTTGTACAGAGTCACGGCTGAACATGGCTGCAGCCATGGCTGCGGACATACAAACCTTCAGATCCCTGTGGACGATCCCATTAACATGGCAGTGATGGACACTCTCGAGGATCTGCTGTATGCAGTGGCTGAGGGTGGGAGAGTAATGAACAAGCGCATGATTGTGAATGAACAAATGGAAGGAGAGAGACAGACAAGCGAGGAAGAAAAGGAAAGGAAGAAGAGAAGATGATGGTAATTAATTGAGGGGAAGAAAAGAGGAAACAATCCCATAACAATGTATCACATGTCTCTCTCATTAGACTTCTTATGTGTTATGCTGTTTTCGTGATGGATGACATTAAGTCACATGAAGGAAAGTCATTTTTCACAAGATTTAATGTATTGTACCATGTAGACAAACCAAAGCTATGCAGAAGACACAGATATGCACACACACACACACTACCTCTCCCTCCCTTTCTCTCTCTGGGGAGGCAGTATTTTGATGTAAAGCTGGCACTGTAAGGTAGGCTGTGTATGATTAATACTGCAGGCTATATGTCGTTAATCACCTTTATAAATAACTCCATGAGATGCCTCAGAGACGAGGCAGCTGGATCACACCTCTGAGACAACCATATGTGAAACACACAACTATACACCGCACTAACAGACAGAGATGCATAATGGCTGCTGTGCTCAGCAGTGTGTGTGTGAGTGGGTGTGTGTTACCTGGCATCAGCCTCACTGTAGTACTCCCTGGCTACGATGTCCTCAAACAGCTCTCCTCCTGTCACCCTGTGGATAGACACAGAAAACATTATAGTGAATATGTTCCTGTCTTTCCGTATCATTGACTGAAACACAATCATTCATTTTTTTTTTCTGTACTCAATTATACAAACATGCCTTGTGCATTTATAAACACCCATTGTATATATTATATGCATAAATAATTAGTTAAAGCCATGTCAATGTATGTATGTAATGTTTCAGGTGTGTTTGTGTGCATGTAAGCTTGCACTAGAGTGTGCAAGATGATGTGATTATATGGTTGCGTTTGTTTCTTTGCTTGACTTTTGTGTATGTCTGTGCATCCTAATAAGGTTTGTAATGGGCACAGAATTATCCAAAGGGTTTTCTACAAACACACCCATACACCACACACACACCACACACACACACACACACACACACACACACACTGGAGAGAGGATATAGGTCATGAGTCAGGAGTAGCTCTTCATTAGTTCAAACTTAGCCTAGCTACAATTTGAAGTGAAGATTTGAATTAAAATGAGTTTCATTACAATCTAATATACACAGTAATTTTAGTAACATCATGGAATGTTTATTAATTAGTGAAATATAAAATTACATTGGGTTATACTGTAGATTCCAGAATGTGACAGGTGTTTAAGAGTTTTGAGCACAAAACTGATCTTTCTTTTTCTTTTCTTTTTTTTTTTTTTTTTTTACCACCTCCCCGAAATTCACAAAGGGCACAGCAGCTACACTGACAAGACTGCCTGCAGATATATCTACAGAATGTTTTTATTTTTATTTTTTTTTGGCTTCATGAACTTAGCTAAATAGCATTGTTTACTTAGCCAACTCTGAAATACATCTTTTTTTTGCATGTAAATATAAACAAAACGGAATGAAAATAAAAGAAATACCAACATTTAAAAAGGGTTAGGGGTTAGGGTTATTTAACTGTGAAGTCAGTTATACTGTGATGTGATGTCCTCTTATATAATTGGTTTGATTGCTTTTGATTGGACAGCGCTACCGCTATTTTACACATTACTTAAGTCTTTACCAACCAATACATTCCTTAAGTTTAATGGCACAAGTTTATTAACAGTGACTGCACATCACGATTGTCCTGGTTTCAAGCTTGGTGTCCCTGGCAAATATCCGAAAAATACTAAAATAACCCGTTTTTCTACATTCACGACTGAATTCTTCCTGCTTTCACCACTATCAAAATAATAATTATATTAAACTTGTTTGCAGCACTTCTATTATGTTCTCTCCCACTCATTATTACCTAGCCAAACCCAATCTAAAAATGTAAATAATGCACCACGCATCTGAATTCATTGTCTGTTTGTGTGTCAATCATGTGTCGTTATCAAGGCTGCTGCTAGCCTATGAGTCATAGGCAAGCGTCTCTCTATAACAGAACCTGTCAGTATGCTAATGGTTAGCTGTCATAATGAGGATTAAGTCTGTCTTTTCTAAACTGCTCCTGCAGTCTTTCTCCTTCCTTCTCTAAAATATCTGGCTAATAAAAGTCTGCATTCATGGTGTCCATGGTGGTGCGCTTGATAAGTAGGCTTACACAAGTGCTACAATAATTCTCCCCCATCCAGATGCAAACACCTGTGATGCGTGTTTAAGTAAATCACTAGTTTGAAATAATAGTTACAAAGAACTTAAAGGGACTTCACACCCCAACTTAGTAGCCTAATTGTCAAACGAAAAGCCAGTATAACCCAATCCAGTTTGATAATAGCTAAAGATATAACACACAGTGTTAGCCTTATACAAATACACAAGCAGTGAGAGTAAAACAAGACAAAATGTGTGAAACTGCCAGGTTGGTTGACAGAGAATGTATGCAAGAGGATCAGTTACTCACAGGTCAAACACCAGATAGTGGAAACCCTCTTCTGATATGCTGTCATGGAGTCTTACTGCAGGGGAGATTTCACGAAACCGCAAAATACAAACACAGGACAGAGAAGGAGGAGAGACAGAAGAAAAAGCCAAATGAAACAGAAAGCAGCCAACAATTCAATACAAACACTGCCAATAATCATTTTTTACGTTTTCCTTTGTGCTGCTGTGCCTCTGCCTTAGGTTGTTAGCTGTGTTTCAGAAGTGGTACAGTGGTAATATGCAAAGGAGCAATGTGAGGCACTAAGTGTAAATCAAGAAGCAAAATGAGTTTGCAGCGCATGATATATTGCACTTAATGTGACGATTCATGATGTTATCAAGATTGGATGAATTCTGAAAAAAACGTCTTAGCACAGTTGCCTTTCCAACAATCATTGTGATTAAATGAAACCTTTAACCTGAGACTCAAGTGAGTCCTATCATCAAATTTCAGTGATGCTGAGCCTAACCTTAATATAGATAAGAAAGTATTGGTTTATGAAATGGGCTGATGCCTCAAGTATTTATTAAATAAAACATCTTGATAACCCCAGTAACAAACTTCTCTAATTAGCCTTGTAACATTTAGATCAGTGAAATAGTTAAAATCTTTACATCATTGTTTTCACATCCAAACTGGCACCTGGGGGCTCAGCTCTGATTAGAAAAGAAAAGAATATTGAATCAAATCCTATGTAGGGTTGCAATCAATGATCATTTTCTTCTTATTATTGTTTAATCTGTCAATCATTTTCTTGATTTATTGATCAGTTGTTTTGTTCATAAAATGTAAAAAAAGCAAACAAAAAAAAAACAATGAAAAATGTTTCCCAAAGCCCAAGATGTTCACAACACAAAGATGTTCAGTTTGCTGCCATTGAGGACTAAAGAAACCAGGAAATATTAATAGGTCAGAAGCTTAAATATGGCATTTTCTTTAAAGATGGCTAGAAATGATATTTTTTAAATTAAAATAATTGCCAATTCATTTAATAGTTGACAAGTAATTCTTTAAACGATAAATCGTTGCAGCTCTAATCCTGTGTGGGCAAATATATGATCAAATGTGAATGCTGATTACAAAACTGAGTTTTATTTGAATTTAAAGGCAGTCAAATGTTTAAATATTTAATATAGTATGAGGCAATAAACTTTATGACTTTCCATTTTGGTCCTTGATGCTTGCAGCAGTGCTGACATTGTTACTGTTTTATTCTGAGGTAGGGACATACACAGCTTTGCACTGACATTAGAAAGTCAATAACCCCCTCAAAGGAGAGCATGGTGAGCATTTTGCTCCCGATTCAAAAGATTTGTCCTATATGATATCTTTATACTCTACTTAACATATTCTTTTAAAGGGTAACTTCATTTTTCAACCTGGGCCCTATTTTCCCTTGTTTTTGTGTGTAAGTGACTAATGGAGACAACAATTTTTGAAATTGGTCTCATATTTAGGGAAAGTGCTGCAGCCAGCAGAGGTGAAACTAAGCTACAAACTAATCCTATGGGCAACTGCGCATCATCAAAGTAAGTCCACTAAAAGTGCTTGCTTTGACACGTTCTGCTTCTCTCGCTAAATTATTATTATTAATTATTATTCCATATACAGAAACAGTCGTTTTATCATGGTCGTCATTATCTTCATTCAGACTTTAAAGAAACTAAATTAAAACATCTTGCCTCATCTTTTGCTTGTTTCAACAATCACCAGCTCTGGTCTGGTTGAAATAAACCCTTTAACCTGCTGTGTTACATGTGAAAATACCAGGAGAGGAGACAGAAGGAGGTTGGACATCAGAGAAGCAGCGGGGTAAAACAGCGTCTACAGCCAGAATATTTTCACATCTACCTCTTTAGAACCAAACCAACCAAACCAGAGCTGGTGAATTCTGGAACAGTGGAAAGACGGACCAAGATGCTTTTGGTGAGTTTTAATTTGTTTCTGTCATGTGTGAATGAAGTGTGTTTTACAACGATAAAAAAGCCGTTTCTGTAGATGGAGTCTGGTGACTTTGACGAGAGCAAATAAACAGCTCTTTCTGATTAAACAAAACATATCACACCCTTTAAAGAGAAAGTTCTATCTCTGTAATGATCCTTTCCATAATGTCAGACAATTAAAATAACAATCTGAGCCACAAGCACTTTTAGTGGACGTATTTTGATGGTGTGCAGTTGCTGATAAGGATTACATTGCAATTTAGTGTGGCTTCTGCCCGCTGCAGCGCTCTCTCAAATATTGTTAACCCTATTAGTCACTTAGACACAAAAACATGGAAAAATAGGGTCCAGGTTAAAAAAAGATCAAAGCTACCCTTTTAAGATTTCAAGTTGTGGTTGTTCCCAAACTTTGTAAGAGTTTATATGAGTCATCTTGGAAAAGCACCTGTGATGCAGAACTGACTTAAGAAATCTGAAATGACAGAAGATTAGAAAGATCACGAGCAGATGAGTGTGAACAGAACAAAAGAAGAGAGACAGGTTTTATCAAAGGCATAATGAGGAGGAAAGAGTGTTAGGGGTCAGTGGTTTAGAGAAAGGTCGTAGGGCTCCCGTGGCTTTCTGATGACTCGGCTGATAGAGCACATAGATTCATCATCATTAGATACCTGTACACACACGCACACATACACACACACACACACACACACACACACACACTTGGTTGCTCTCTCTCTCTCTCTTCCTCATAACTGTGTCTAGAAGATGAATAGCCAGAGTGGGAATCACCAGAGACCTGAACAAAATATGTGTGTGTTTTTCGTTTGTACCAGCGTGCGTATTTTAAGATCGAGGACTCGCAGCTCACCAATGTTGGGGTGCTTCAGTAAACGACAAATCCTCGCCTCCCTCTCCAGCTTTTGATGATCTAAAAGCAAAACAGAGGAGACACAAACACAGAGAGAAACAAAAGTCAGGTTATTTTTAATGCTCGTCATTATTCTGTACTGTGATTGGCTTTGAATCATCTAACATGGAGTTGGCTGCAAGTTAGTTTTGACTTATAGTGGAGGACATAGCACACGTGTCTGGGCATCGTTGTCAGCGTCACTGTGGTGTTTGTGTACTTGACATTCACACTTATGTATGTGTGTGTGTTGGCTTTGTGTCAAGCCGGCTCTTTTCCTTATCACAACCGAAATGCTTGACAAAAATAATGTGACCTGATATGTGCTTGGTTATGTGCCACAAACAGGCAGGCAACAGCGCACAACAAACAGAGCGAGCAGCCACAGCGGATTCATATTGACCTCCAGTGTCAGGCTCAATATGAGTGTCTGCAATGTGCTCGCAGGTTCCTCTTGCTGCCCTGAGGACGAAATACATTTCGAAGGATACAAATGAAATTTAATTTAAGGTCTCGTGACACCAAATTTCATGTGAAGCTCAGTTTTTCTTGCTCTCAACATTTTTCTGTTCAGTTACAGCAGACTGGCAACGGGTGATGTGATAATATACTGTACATTCATTGTGAGACTAGGGCTGTGTGTAATGTTGAAACCAATATCAAAGTATTAATACAATTTTATTTATATGTACTGACTAATATCATGGCAAATGTAGGCAAAATCTTCAACCTAATGTTAGGTACAATGAAGTGTGTTCCTCTGTTACATAAAATAAAACATTAAATAAGAAATTCCTTTTCGATTTTCAACTGTATTTAGTGTGGAATCAACAATTAAATTATAAACATGACTAAACATTTATCCAAATTCCACACATTTTTATGTTGTTGTCATATTTGTTGTTTTTTTTATTGTTGTTTGGGAGTTTTATCTGGTGTTGTTTCCCTGTAAAAGCACTTTGTAAAGTTGTTAGGAAAAGTTCTATACCAATTGTATACAAGGTTTCTATTATTATCATTATAAAATTATAATACAGGACATTAAAGAAAATTTGCAATCATCAGACATATTTTTATATCATGCCAAGGTAGCTATTTCAGGTGGTATTACATTTTTGCAAACAATGTTGTAAAACACTAAGTTGCTAAATGAAAATACTGTTACTGCATTACTGGATTTTTGTATCGATCACATGGTGTGTGCCTTGATCGGTCGAAAATGTAATGTACTGTACATCTGTTTCAACCTTAACGCATCATGAGTGATTCATAGTAAATATTGTTGACATTCAACTTAAAGGTAAAATCAGTAAGATTTGTCAGAGCTGTTCATAAACACAACAGAGTCTCATTCCCTGGATGTCAAATACCTGCGTCTTGGGTGGTTAAGTGTCCTGAACACATCAAAATGATGGGAAAATAAGGAAGATACAGGCAGAAGGATACGGCCACCACTACAGAGTTCTAGTGGGTCAAAAGTGATGAAAAGAACTATGTTTACATTAGACTATACATTGTTTTTAAGAAAAATGTTGCATATTATGCCTTTAAATTATGACATTCTCACAAAATCACAAAAATCAGAGAGGAGCCTCCAAAATAGCTGCTGTTAATCACTTCATTTAACACGTGCAAAACCACCACACTTCATGAGCTGAACACAACACTGTCTTCTACGGGTAAGCCCCACAATACAATATTATCACAATACTCATAACACAATATTTAAACATTTTGTGATATGCTGAGTATTGCAATAACATATTTTGTGATTTATTACATTTTTAACTTCATGTCTCAAAAGAAATTTTTGCCAAGACCTGTATTTTTTTTTTAATGTAATAAGATAAAGTTTTCCATCTGTTCAATCATTTTAATTGCAGCAGTGTGGGACTGACAAGCAGACAGAGTGACCAAGACTGACCTACCAGTCCTGCTGACTGTGATCTCAGCTGACCTCACAAAAAGTAAACTTCGAACCATCTATTGCACTGAAAGAACAATTTATTTTTATTATTCTGGCACTAATTTATATAATAACAGATCAATATTTGGCATCTGTGTATTGCTACAATATTGCCACGCAAAATATTGTGACAGTCTGCTGTATGGATTTCTTCCCCCACCCCTACTGTCTCCAGGGAGAGACAGACAGGACAACAGGTATCACGGTTACTGTACTCCCTCCATATGACCGCAGTCACACGGCAACCCTCAGAGAAAATCTCACATCTCTCCTTTATGAGACCAGACGGATTCTATCAGAAACGAGAAGTGACTCTCAAATCTTCCTGTCAGAAGAAACCCAAGTCCACTGAGTGACTGTGATTCGGAACAACTGAGTCAGAGCAGCAGTCGTTATAATGAGTGATGCGGTACGGTGTTGAGGCGACCCATTTCAGCTTTGCCTCGAGACACGGTGCTCAAGAGCAAGAGAGAGAAAGTGAGGGAGAGAAAGAAGAGCAGCGGGTTCTACTTTTTTTTTTTTTTCAAAATAAAATAGGACGCCTATTTTTCACTCTCATCCGTGTCTCCCTCCTCTGCTCTTCTTGATGCTATGGAAACTGTGGACTCGGTGCGGCTCAGAGGCAAGACCAACAAAGAACACCAGGCAGCTTGTTCCCATTATAGGTACAGGTGTCTGTTTGTATGTGTCAGCGTAGTCATGCATCTATAGGAAGCAACACACAGGCATACTTAGAGCTGCAGTTTACTTTAACGAAATGGAACTTGGCGTGCTCTCAAATGCTCAGTAAAAAAATGCCAGTACAGTATGCTCACAGTGACTGAAAGACTGTTCATCCACACCAGAGTGGCAGTGAAAGAGATAAAGCCAGGATAAAATCCCAACAGTGACATGCAAAACAAATACAGGATGAGCTGTGGCTGCACTACAGTTAAAGCTAAAAATACAGGAGGAAGAAGCTGATTTAAAACCTGTCCTGGTACAGTTAGTTACAAGCATGAAAAACCGAAAGGAGATGTTATGTTCACTCCCTAAACCATGGATGAAGAGGTCGATGTGTGCCAGTTTAATGATCTTTCTTTATTAAAAATCTTCCTCAACCCTGCCTCCACATATAAACCACAATCCATTAAACTGACAGAGCAATCAAAAACCACAAAATCATTGAGACTGGACTGCATTAACAAAGATTAATTTAACCTAACATTAGTTCTAATCGTTTAGCTGCTCTGTATTCCTTAACAAAATGTTGCTTTGTTTGTTAGCTAGCTGATAGGTTAACGAAACATTACATTGTTTGCTAGCTAGCTAAAAGAGAGAAAGAAAGAAGGGACGCATCATAAAACTCAACTGAGTTTGATTATTTTGCTCAGCCATTTTAAAATCTAACCCTTCTCAAGTGTAATGTTAAAGTTTAATATTGAATCACAGATTAAATTGGTGTTTAAAGTTTTGGTGCATGAGAATTCAATTTAATCTTGGTTTAGAGTAAAAAATAAACTAAGGATAAAAGAGTTTAAATTTAATCCTTAATTTCATTAAAAGTTTGGTGCAACACAATTTAAAGTTCAACCATGATCAAGTTTAAAAATTAACCCTTGTTGGTGCAACTCAGCATAAGTTACTAAATGCATTTTCTTTCCGGTGCAGTAGTGATTCAGGCCCAGACATGTAATGGCGCAGTGCCATGTTTAGTAGACAAACTGTCTACTAAAGTTGGATTGGCGACAGAAGTTTAAATGAGCAGCAGATAGACAGGTAATATGCACCCCAAGGCCAAAGCTGAAGCATAATTAATGTTATGACAGTAAATCAACGTCAGTCGTTGTGAAAGAAGCCTGTGTGTGAATTTCCAATAAGAGGTCTTCACATGCTGTAACAAATGCATCTGAATGCAACTCTTTTGTGTGGTCAAAAGTCCACCGCATTGCCTGTGAGAATACGCCAATTTCAATTTTGTTTGAAGTATACTGCCAGCTTTAGAGATGAGCACAACAGCAGAGAGGCATCCTGACAGGCAGAGCCAGAAACAAGGGCAGCTCAGCCATTATTTCATGATTAGCAGGACCCTCTGAGCAAGGTCACTAATCTCTCCATCGCTGCCTCAGTCTTACCATGTTACTGAATGACACATAATCTCTTTGGCTCTCTCTCAGTTTAACACACAAACTAAGTATTTTGTTTGCTAAGTTAAAAGATACATATCATCAACCCCATCTTCCATTTCTCTTAATGTTTGCTTTGGTTGTATTGTGTTTGTGCTGGTTAGGAATTTAAATGAGCCGACTTCTCTTACATTTAATATGTGATGTAGTTAAATTCATCAGTGTGGTGGCTCACCATTAGTTTCCAACTTTGGCTCATCAACCAGGAGGTGAAAATGTAATTCCACAGCTAAAAATTAAGTATTTTATTTTAGAAAAATCAACAACATAATAATAAATACTAAGTGGTTGAGATAGAGAACTCGCATTCAATGCTTTTATAACACACGTTTCTGTGGGTTGAGTGTGAGGTCTCTGATTTTCTTTTTTAACATCTTGCAGTTGGCAGCACCTCCAGCCTGAAAGTACATGCTTTTTTCTCCTTTTCCCTTATGTATACTTTTGTGGACATTATATGTAATATTATACAAAATCTCTGCCTAAATAATATACATAATACATACATAATATTTTATAGAAACACTAATAATAAGTCACAGTCTTTTGTTATTATACATAAACTACAGGATACATTGTGCTCATTTAAAACTTCACCAATGGCTTATATAATCATTCCACTTCATAATTTATCATGACAGCATTCACCAGCAGACAAATTACTAGAAAGCATTAAAGTGCTCTGATGAAGTTAGACTGGCGCACATCTTTAGCCTCCAGCTCTTCTCCTGTATGCTATAAAATATATCTGGCAGCCTACACGAATACATTTGCTAACACCCAAAGGATTTTTTTCTCAATTGTTTTTTTTTTCATCATTTAATAAACATACCCAAACGGTGATGTATCGTTCAGAATTTGTTTTAACAAATTAAATCCACCCTTTCCTATCATCTCAATCCTCTTTGCAGATATGAGGTCTAAGGAAAATTCTATTTTAATTCTGTCTTATTTGGCGATGTATTTAAAAGTGTCCACCAGAGTCTTCCAAAATGGGGCATTCATGTCTGTTTATATACAGCAGGAAAAATAATTGTCCTATTCAGATTATGAATGCAATGTTTGCAGCAAACCTTAAAAAATCTGACCAGCCTTAGTTGACTTAAGGTGCCACCTGATTACATTCAGGTTGTGTTCCATGTAGTAGAGTTTACAGGTATTTGATCTTATTCAAATGCTCATTTGGGCTGTGTGAGGTGGCGCACCAATCAAAGACAACTGCCTTAATGCTCAAAACGCTACAGTACAGACTGAACAAAGGCTAACCTATAGGCAACATGTCATACAGAGAATTTGACAGAATGCAATTTAGAGCATTTCCTATAAAGTAGTTACCAATAACATTATATAAACTGTGCCAATTTGCATATTTCAATTTTGAAAAATGAAATAAACAAAAAACAACGTAACACATCTGCTTTGACCTATTACTTTTATCTGTTGCTGAATAATTGTGGGTTTAAATAACATTTTAGTGTACAAATAAGTAATCTTTTATGCTCTTTTAGGCCTACATAAGGGAGACAAAATAATGTAAATTCTTCATGTGAAAAGTAATTAAAACATCACTGCAAACACTACTTTAAAGGTGCACACAAAAACCGTCATATAAGGTTGGATCTCCTGTATCTCTACAGTGAATGTCAAACGACAGCCTCACTTCCTTTAGCTCTCCATCATTTTCCACCTCCACTTTTCTTTCACTCTCTCTCTCTCTCTCTCTGTCTCCACTCTCTCCCTCCTCCACAGGTAGTCTACCTCCCAGCCGGCTGGACATCTGTTGTCTAGCAACTCCTGCACCAATCAGAGCGTCAGGCCTCTCCTCTCCTCTGCAGTGGAACCAGCCTTGCATGCAAATGGCCGACATCGAGAGTTCACACACAACTATCAAACTCTACAGAACTACAGACAGGAAAGCACAAGTAACTAACTCTGTGGGAGAAAGCAGACTTTAAGATAAGACATGTAATTTGACATGTAAATCCCAGGACCCAGGACACACACAGAGCACACTCTGGACATGGACAGCGTGTAGAAAAGGGAACTTTACAGATCCTGTAAGTGCCAAGATGATGCACTGTAGAAGCCTAAAAGAAGACCACATAGTACACTACAATGAAAAACAAAACACATACCAAATGTTTGTCTGCATTAGATGCTTTTGTTTAGACAGTTGCTTATGTCATAGTAACTTTTCATTGTAGCCCTCTGCAGCTGCCAGATGCATTTAGCATGACAGGACAGGAGGCTGCTGCTGACAATGTGGAATAAATTAGTTAATTTTAATTGTAATTTTAATGGATAAAACGATGTTGTGAAACTTATCAATTCTAGCATGCTGTAGGTTTTTTCATTTCAATATTTTGGGAACACATTAAGTGGGAGTCCTCCCCCAAAAAGTTTTGTGAATCAAACACTTAATTTGTGGTGATTTTAATGCACCAATTTTAGCCTTTTCTGCATCAGTTTATAAAGGTAATATCTCTATTCATGTAGCAGAAAACACAAAATCAGGAATGGAATGCAGTAAGACTCTCAGGCAACCAGTTCTTCAAAATAAAAGCCCTTTGCAATTTTCATGTTTTATCACTGGGGGAAAATGTACGTTCTAAATATTGACATGTCTCCTCAGTCCCAACCTTTCTTCTTTTCTGTCCCCTGTACTAGGATATTCTATGTGCCAGACTTGCTGTGTTGAAAAGAAAAACAAATTTTGAAGATGGTTAAAAAGTGTTGCTTTGGAGTCTGTAAAAGTAACATAGCCTGTAGTCACGTCTTAAGTTGTCTAATGTTAGCAAAACACTATATACGATAACTAGCTAGCTAATCTGCATTGGTAAGTAGTGTTTTAGTCAGTGGCGAAACTCAAACTAACCGGCTAGCTAACCTACATAAATTATTAGCTGGCTAGTTACATCTGATAGCTAATGTTAGCAACACGCTAGCTAACTAGTCAGCTAATCTACAATTGTTAGCTAGTTAGTTAGCGATCATTTTGCTATGTCCCTTTTATAGTTCCCCCAGTAACATCTTTTAACCATCTTCAAACAGCTGTTATTGCAGCACAGAGCAAAAAGGGGCAGAACTTAGGAAGGGTCAGTTGTTAAGAGACTTACTGTCAAATGGACCACGATACCACAGACACGACATGTCAGTAACTTTTACTGCAGTGTGGTTGAGGTCTGCTCAGGTCCTCCTGTATGATCTACCTGTGCTCATGTGGTTTTCACATGAAAGTTACTTTTTTTTTTAACCTCAAAGATATACCATTTAACTGTACTGAAGCAGAAAAACGCCCATAAGTGTGAGCAGATGTTTGATTGTCTGCAAGTTAGCCTGACAGAGCATTTTAAATAAGTTTCTTTAAAAGGATTATCACATTTTACACCTTCCTCTGAACCAAGTTGTGCTGCAGTCGACTCTGAAATCTGCCTGACCCTTGAAAAGTCTCAGACTGACAACAGTGAGTTGTGACCAGCTGACAAAGATGCTTTACAATACTTTAATCTATCTGTGTGTGTGTGTGTGCGTGTGTGTGTGTGCAAGTTTGAGCCCTACAGGCACAACCAATGGTGAGAGGCTTTTTGCTTGCATGGTTCAGACTGACAGCAGCATTTCTGCATAAATGTGAAGCCAATGTAATTGTGCAGACAAATGTGAAACTACCTCAGTCAGCTGTTATTATTCAGGACTGGACCTTTTTGGCCTGATCTAAGCTGCATGTCTGAATGTCCGCATGTATCTTTCTTACTCTGTCTAGCGGTGAATATCTATTCATATATAAAGTAAGACCATGACAGTTGATAATTAAGACTTAACTCTACAATCTGAGGTGATTCCTGGTGTGAAGCTATTCATTTTTCCCCCTTATTTCAAAAGTCTTTTCTTTCACTTTACTTCACTTAAGTTAAACATTTTGGAATTTACTGTTAATCTGCTTCTAATAACAAAACATATTATATCACAATATTTCTTTGTGTAATAAAATAATCCAATAGATCTGCAGGGAAATTTAATTAAAAAAAACAAACTGTATGATGCAGTGCAGCAGCCACAAGAGACTTGAAGTAAATTTAGTGATGGTCTTCTTTATTTAAGGTAATCACAAAACTGTCTCAAAAGTTTCTTTGGTAATGATATATTGCTATATTATAGATGCAAAAGGACACAATGCAATCAATTTTTTTAGAAGATGAACACACATCTCTCATTTGAGCCTCCTTATAAAATGTGGACAGAACAGAGCGGTGCAGGGACACTGCTGTGTTGTGTCTCTGTCAGCTGCTTTGCTGTCAGTCTTCTGGACACTGACCTCTTACATTTGTCACGTCATAAACCATCTTGTCTGAAACAATCTTTTTCCTGGCATCGGCATTGCAAGCATGTAGCCTCTGTCCTGCCCAGATTAGGATTTCACACTTCTTACCATATTTAGGACAGTCCAGTTGCCATTTATGTCTCTGTCGTTAAGTCGACAGCAAGTGTCGCTTCCTCAGTTTATCACTTTTAGATACAACTGCATTAAACATTGTGACAGCAACACTCTAGAGCTGCAATGATTAATCGATTAATTAGTTGTAAAAGTTAAGTTGTTAAATTCATCATTAACTATTTTGATAATCAATGAATTGAGTAATTTTTCACAAAAAAATGTCCAAATTCCTTGATTTCAGCTTCACAAATGTGAATATTTTCTGATTTCTATACTCCTCTATGACGGTTAACAGAATATCTTTGGGTTGCCGACAAAACAAAAAAAAAAACAAAAGAAATGAAAACAGTCATCATTTGCAGCTCTTCGGCACCTAAAAATTGCCCAGTCACTCAGACTCATTAAGATGAATTGTGAAATTTAAATTTTCTTGGGAATGTAACTTCCTCAATATGTTTGAACATGACTTTGTGGGAATGACTATTCACTTCTTGGTAAGTAATAAATGTCATATCAATTTTGAATCATGCTATTAAATCTGACAGTGACTTGTCAGGTCCAGGAAACCCGTTTTCTCGAGAACTTGGGAAGTAGCTGAATACCATATATGGTATACAATGCTGATTTCTCCTTTCTGAGAAAGTGGAAGGTTACAAGGCTCTGTTTCTGTGAAGAGACATTCATTTTGTAGAAAGAATGGTGAAAGGCAATGCAGGCTGGGAGGGAAGTGGTTATTACTGCTTATATTTTTGCTATTTGCTATTTGAATCATCCTTCCATCCTGGCCTTTTCTGCTGCAACCTTTTCTTTCGCTTTTATGTGTAAATCAGAGATTGCAGTTAGCTAGTGTAGTATTATTCAATCTGCAACTTGTTTTTATACCTGTCATTTTTGTGGTCCAACTCTATTTTTTATGCACTTTGCACACAGGACAATAGCTTCCCTTAACTTTGAAAATAAGATAATACAAATTCAGGGACCTGTTTGATTACAGAGTTTGTTTGCGCAGACAAACTCTAAAATTTCCAAACCCGACCCTGCTAAACCCTCATCTCTATTTTCCTCTGTCTCTCTCCACTGCTGCTTGTTTCTCTTTCAGTCAGTTTCTGATGTGTCGCGTCTGCAACCGCACTGCAGCAGAGTGTACTGCTCTGTGTGTATGTGTGTGTTTGTGTGTGTTTTCTTTGCTTCTTGTAGTTTGACGTCCTGTAAGTTTAACACTGCCAGATTTAGGGACAGACAGAGAAGACATAGAAAGCAAGAGGAAAAACATGCAAGAGACAGGGACAGAAATAGAGACAGCACAAACAGCAAACAAAGAAAGGTAAAGTCAAACACACGCAAAAGACATAGCGGACAGCATATGTGTCTTCACTGTACAGAGTAGACTTTAAACATCCTGTCCCCAGTTTTTATCATCACTCTGACTGACCAAGTTATGTTAGTCATCTGATTTTTGGCCACTTGTATCAATCAGACCTACATAATACTGTCAAGCACTCATTTCACTGAAAGATAAAATTCTCTCACAAACACACTAGAAATAGATCAATATGTTTTTTTTAAATCTCATGCTGATATCAACTGTTTCTGATAACTAATACGACTACTGTATGTTTGTAATATACATGTGATATGTCATATAAACCAATGTACACAGGTGCGTGAACAATGGAGCAAACAGAGTAGCTGCACCCCCACTATTAGACAGCAAATGTGCGCTTTTACAACCTCACTTTTTGATCATTGAACTTTCTTATTTTTGAAGACATGAGCTATGCCAAGACATAATCTTTGCTGCCACAGAAAAAAAATGTATGCATACTTTTGAGGGCTGTCAAAGTTACCGCATTAATAACCTGTTAATAACGTGTTAATAATGCGTTAACGCAAATTCTTTTTAATGCCACCAATTTTTTTTATGTGTGACTAACTGTTGTATTGGCCTGATCCATAGTTTGAATCAGAAGCGAGCTTCCCTAAACAGACTTGTCTGTTTAAGCAACTGGCTCAACGCAAAGAAACAGAAGTACATGAGGAGGGAGATGAGTGAGTGCTGATCGAGCTGCAGCTCCACCTGAAACCAGGGAGAGAGAGAGAGGGAGAAAGTGTGTGAATATGGACAGATGTGTCGACTTGATATAAAAATCTTTTTATGATCATGAATCATAATGTTACCATACACTTCTGTAGTGTGTGACTTTTTACTCCAAGTCCAATTTGTGTACTTATAAATACTTAATTACTTCATGCCGATCAATCCTAACAGTGAGGGAGGAGAGACGAGCTGCAGAGGAGGGAGGGAGGGGGAGCATGAGTGTGACGTGCCGACCGATATAAAAACTTTATTGACGATGAATCCTGATATTATTGTACAGTTCTGTGGTTTAAACACTACAGATAAAAATATCTGTCGCTGCAAACGCCAAACTAATAGACGCTGGTCTCCTCCACAAAAGGTTTGTCACTGCGCTGCATTATTGTAAGTCATGATGAAGAGTCCAGACTCTGTCTCTCCTCTTCATGTCCTCAGTGTGTCGGTGCGCAGTTTGCTGTCTGTTGTGGTCTAAAACATCCTCACTGATGTAAACTGTCAGAGTGACACTGATGTAAATGATTGTGTTGTCTTAATACAAAAACATGAGTATCATGCTACGTTTCGTCATTATATAGACTGAGCTGAATAAAGGTAAGGATTTTTCTCCTCAGAGGACAATTTTTTATTAAAGAAATAAACTAATATTAACAATAATAATACTAAAGAAAAAAATAAATGCATCTAAATAGCGCCCTTTTCCTAAACTACTGCTGGTTCTGTGGTGTTGGAATTTTAAATCTGAAGCCTGCAGTGCACCATAGAAGCTTCAGTTGACTTTTCTATTGAAGTTTTTAGTGCGTTTTGGCCTCAGTGTTACATTATGCAGGTCAATATGCTCATCTGTCCCTGATGGACTTGGGTTTGTGAAGTTATTATTGGAGCATATTTTTTATGCCAAATGCAGTGCTTTTGAGGGTCTCTGGAAAACATTTGTCATTGTTTTTGGTTAATGTATTTTATTTATTAAAGTTAGATTTGAATTACACTTTTAACGGGTATATTTTGATCAAATAAAAAATGTGCAATTAATTTGCGATTAATCATGATGAACTACAGACAGTCATGGGATTAATCGTGATAAAATATTTTAATCAATTGACAGCACTAATAATATTACAATATAAACTGAGCTTTACAGTGAAAACGCATCTTTATTAGCACTATGAGGGGTTAATGAAAATGTTTCTTCCCATATTAATCTCGCACCCCCACTTTTAACTACAATTAGGCACCGATGACAGTGCATTGGGATTTCGTACCTCGACTTGGTATTTCTTTTTCCAGGCAGGACATGCCGACCTGCAGCAAATGTCCTCACCATCGACTTAAATGGTGGGTTAATTAACTGGCTATTAATGGCAGTGCAACCTGTACACTACAGAGTGACTTTACACAGAGTGGAACACTTGGCTACATTTAATGTGAAGAGGGTGACATTTGTTACTGCAGGAAAAGAGAAAGGAGAGGTTTGACTTTGCTTTACTTTTTCTGTATTACCTTAGCTAGGTATTGCAATAGAAATGAAAAGCCACATTACTTTGTGTTAAAAAATATCTGTATTTATGCCCCCTTTACGCCTTGGAATGGAGAATAAAACTTAAAGCTGCAGTAAGCAATTCAGGAGAAAGATTGTTGTTACATTACGAGTGCTTTGAATTTGTGGCTCGAAGATGGCTGATTGTTGAGTCTCATTCCCAGGTCATGAATTATTTACTGTCTGGGAATGAGACTCAACATTTAGCTATCATACTGACCTGTGATTGGCCAAGGTCAGACAGAGCCAAGAGGAGGAACAGAAATCTAGTTTTCCCTCAGACTACTTCACTTATCTTATGCATAAAGGTTATCATGGAACTGCCTATCCCAACCTTAAAGAGAAACTTCATATTAAATCATTTCTTTGCACTGCAAAACAATCATAGAATGGAATGTTGTTGGCGTATTATGATAATGAAGATGATTTTGCCAACAATACCAACATACCGTGTGAAAAAAAATAGCTTATATGCATCTCCTTTGAGTTAAGCCGAATTCTGTGGTCCCACCTTGACTGTGACCATGATTTTTCCAAATATCCAACAATGTTGAGAAATCTGTATTTAATTAATCTGCAACACCAAATATATTTTAAAGGAAACAGTGCTGACCAGATTTTTCGAACTGAGCATCATATCAATCATATCTGCATTCAATCATTTTTGTTTGGTTTTGCTTGCAGCAATCACTGTCAGTGCTTTTCAGTTTAATGCAACATGTGATTGACCCACTACCGCAGCAGCTACAACTCATTCAAAGTTGGCAGTTCAGCGTGCCAAGATGCCACCAAAATGTTCAAAAATATGACTATGTTACACACCTGTGGCATCTGATAAAAATAAATGCATAAAATGTGGAAGGATTATTTAAGGAATTCCATTCACGTGATGTTATGAAATGAAGTAGGAAAACAAAAGGGAACAAATGAATATCAGTATCACTTTAGGGGTATTGGCACTGGTATCGTAATCTTTTATACAATACATACAGTTAATGAAGCACTTACCAGCACTTACTAGCCAGTAATTATCCAATGCTGATGATCAATTAATAATTGAAATCACTTATCACAAAAAATGCCATGGTTTTTCTGGTTACAGCACCTCAAATGTTCTCCAATATTTGATACAATTGTAAAATGAATAATTGAACTGTTATCCTGACAAAATAAGCAGTTTTAAAACATCCTCTGAGGACTTGGATGAGCATCATTCCATTAATCCGTTTAAACAATCAATAATTTAATCGATAATGACAATAAACTTTAGTTGGAAGTCCTAACCCTAATGCACACACAAATCAATCCAACACACACACCACAACAGGGTGCTGGAATTGCTCCGCTCCAATTTAATTAAGAGTTTTAATTAAAAAGATGTAGTAGGGTGAATGTAACATCCTCTGTGGCCAGCAGCTAAGTAGTCCTCCTCCATACGGTTCCATTCTACCCCCTGCAGAACCCGTGGGTCTAATGAAACCATCCAGGACTCTGAGACACCGTCACCCTCCGCTGGTTCTCAATAGAGGAAGAATTATGAGACTGATAACTCCCTTGCTTTCTCTTCTGAGGAGAAACAAAAGGTGCCTGGTGTCAGAGATAAAGGTGCCCCCTGAGTATTGCTGGGAGGCTCATAACGTACAGTAATGTCTGCCTTTATCTTATCCGGAGTAATGCAGCCGCACACACATTTGACTAATATGTAAAAGTGGTTTAATCTGACGGTGGTGGTCTGGAGACATTTGGACAATGAGAAACAGACACACATTCACATTTATAATCACACATATCCACACAAAAAGCTACAGACTTTAATGCAGCAATGACGCAACAACAACAGTAATAAAAGCATGGGTGTTGTCTAAAAATGTTCCTTCAAAGACACTATAGCTCCCTGGTAACCAGAAGAGCTCACATAGCAACCAGCAAAGGTTTATCAGTAAGAAAGGCAAATACACTGCTTAATATAACTAACTCTGTAACTCTATGCACATATGTTGTTTCAAACTGTGCAAACTTTGACACACACAAGCTATTAATACTTAAAGGGAAATTACACATTTTCTACATCTACCAGGACTAAATTCTAGATGCAATTACCTGCAATACATCCAACAAGCCCCAAGAGAATGTGCCTGAATTTTCTATCCTGCTTCTTCTTTTACATAAAGGTGGGGAAAGCAATAACATTAATATAAATCGAGTGAGATGTTGTGCAGCTACGCTGCCTTCTACACCCACAGCTGCTACTTTTGTCAGAACTACAATTACCACCTCGCAGTTGTATGCCTCCGCCTACCACACAAGTTACAGTTAACATCCATGTCTGTCCAGACTCATGTAATATAATACAGTGTAGACTCTGAAAGAACTTAATATAAGCTATTTTTTTTTCTAAATGTAGGTCATATTGTATTGACATGTGATTCCAGTGAATAATTTCCAGTGAGAACTATCCTGTCATCAGAGTACAGAGGACTGATAGAGAGGTAAACATTATGTCACAGTGAAGTTGGCTATTGACCTTTTGGATATAAAATGTCATCATTTTATACTGTAAGACATTTGTGTAAAATCTTGTCTTACTTAGTGTATTAATTTTTGAGTTATGGCCAAAAACACAATTTGTGAGGTCACAGTGAACTTTGACCACCAAACTGTATTTGAAGTATAGTTCATCCTTGAGTCTAAGTGGATGTTTGTGCAAAGCTTGAAGAAATTCCTTCAAGGTGGTCTTAACATGGCACGTTCACAAGGATGAGACGGACAGACAAAAACATGCCTGCCATGCCTGTCGCAGGCACAGAGGCATAAAGATAAGATATGTTTTCTGGTTTGGATTTTGGTCTGCGAGATTTTGGAACATTAGGATAAGGATAGAATAACTTGCGATGTGGTGTGTACAATAGAATATGATATTTAAAGTTAATCAAAAGATGTTTCTGCAATTTTATGACAGCAGTGCAATATCCTATGGATTTGTCTCAATCAGTTTGAATTACAAATGAAACAGAAAATCAAGGCACATTTTTATTAAGCGTTTTAATGTGGATTTCACTTTAATGCCTCCCTATTCTCCAGTATTGGTATGGTTCTGCTGGAGAAATAATACAAGGCACAGGCATAAACAAACACAACTTTATATATTTACTGTCACTGTTTCTTAGTTCATTATTGAGTTCATTATTCATTATTAAGTTAACACCATGAGTTGTATGCACTTGAACAGGGAGGTGAAACACACAGACTGGAACTGTGATTTGACTGTGGGAGTGACACACTGTCAAGAAATGTGAGGCAGGAGTAAGAGGAGGGAGGACAGAGAGGAGAGAGTTGTTAGGGAGGGAGGGTGAATCAGACAGATAAAACAGAGGTTGAAAGGGACAGAGGCAGAGAGCAGAAAGAGGGAGAGGGAGAAAGGAAAAGACAGAAGAAGTAGCACTCTGTAATTAAGAACACCCTCGCTTTCTTTGTCCATTACCCTTGTTAGTCATACTGTAGGTTGTTTTTATATCGAAATCCTGACATTTTAAAAATGCAAGAGTTACAACTTTGATTATAGCTTACATTATTAACAAAGTTTTATGAGGTGAAAGTTTTATCTGCCGACTGCTGATCTTGGCAGCTGATACAAATGAACTACGAACGAAAATTTACTCAGCTGTTGTCTGGTTAATGCGCTTTGCATCTCAATAGTATTTATTAATGTCTACTGTATTTATCAGTCAGTTATCAGTTGGTTTTGTTGAGAAAGCAACTGTATTCTGTATCATTTTGATGTTTGAAAATAGGGGGACAATTTATCATTATTTTCAGACAATAGTTAGTAATAGTTAGGTAATTATCAAGCGCAAATGACGAAAAAGGAGGATTGTGAGCAGCAATCGCAATTTTTGTGGTAAATCTTTAACCATGTAATATCACTGTTGTACGACTGTGAAGCTCAAACTGCTACAGAGTACTTTAAGGGTCACTAACTACATTTCTTCCAGAGCTTTCAGGCACATCTAAGGGCCTGATCAGACAGAGTGCAGTTTTCACAGTAAGAAGCCTCTTTTTCCAGTTGTTGGGGGGTTTTTTTCGTGTTTTTTTTTTTTTTTTCAAATTGTCCATTGACTGAGAGACTGGCCTTCTATGGTGGTGACCACAAAGGTTACAGACAAATTAGTGGTGGCTGTTGCTGGATATCTGGAGCTAAATGCTTTTACCAAAAGTAGTTATCATGATTTCAACAAAAAGAAACAAAGCCAGCCCTAAAGACAAATACATACAAGCATTTGAGATTGTAAACTGTACTGGTAACATACATTTCATGGTCTGTGTTAAACTAATGTTGGCTCATTTCAGCATCTCTCTGGGTTACCTGCCTCTAATTTCTCCTCTTTCTGAGGATTTTGCATGGAGCTCTGTGTCGCTGTGACCAGTGTAGTATTTGGAAACAGCCTCTCACTCTAAGTTGGAGTCCCATGTCCATTTTTATACATGTTTAGGTAGCTGACTAACTACTAACTAGGAAGTTAACTGCAATGTACTTCCAGCTATCTTAACAAGGCACAGATCTGAAGACTTGAATTGCCTGACTCCAATCCCTGCCAATATGCTATAACAACTGCACATACAACTGCCTAATATGTTACCCAAGACTGTGGTGAAGCGTTGTGGACGTTGTGGACAGTAAAGTTTCTAAACAAGTGCAGTTCACAACAGCATCATTTCATCTGATTATTTTCATAAATAAACAGGAGAAATGTGTATTTTGGCTTGGGCTAGATGTAGTGAAAAAGCTCTGAAAACCAAATGCATGCTACCTGCCCAGTAGCAAAAAGACAAAGATAGCAACTGGCCAACATAGTCATTTAGAAGCCAAAGAGCACTAAGTGGCTAAAAACTCAGTCCGTGCAGGTTGAATTCTTACATTGTCCAACAAAGACATGCACACACATGAACATCTACGTTTCATGTACAGTCTCATGTGTTTTCCTCCCTGTGTGCACTGGTAGTCTGGTTGGCCAGACAGGTGAGCATCAGCTGAAACCAGAAGCCTGCTCCTTTCAAAGGATGGAATATTTTCAATACTGTGTGTGTGTGTGTGTGTGTGTGTGTGTGTGTGTGTGTGTGTGTGTGTGTGTGTGTGTGTGTGTGTGTGTGATAGAGACACAGAGGGTGAGAGAATGACCAACATTTATTTTTAGCCTTCAAGTACCCAGTGAGTCATGTGATCCCCCTTCTTCCCACTGATCCCTCCTTCCTTTTTCCTTCCCTCCTATCTTTCTCTCTCCCACGAGCACATCCTCCCTCCCCCCCTCCTTCCCTTCACTTCAAAGTGAGGCAAGACACAGTCACAGTGACACCAGAGGAATACAGAAATAAAGACAATAAGAGAGGGAAGGGAGGACAAATTTTCATCTTGCCTAATGAGGGAAAACTACATGAGGGATGATATTCAAAAAGAAAACATTCACACATAAAACATATATCTGTACACCACTGAGGCAGACTGGCTTACACCTCAGCAACAGCTATCATCTCTGTTACCATGACACCTCCACATAACAGAAATAACAACGGCGCATCCCTATTACCACAGAAACCGTCCACTATGAAGGAGGGTCAGTTGCAGATCGGTGGACTAGAACGACATTATGCCAAGAAAAAGATCACACAGTCTCTGCTGACCTGATAAGACTTTACCAACATGGTACACTTCCAGTGCATTAGGAACAAGAATTCAAATAAGACGAAAAATGAGAGGAAGAGAATGAAAAGCATAATCAGTGCTGCATCAAAACAAATATTTCTTTTGATTCCTCCTTTGTAAATGCAACCCTATTTCTTTTCCCTATCTTGTTATTAGGGGTGGGCAGTATACCGGTGATGGAGAGTATCATGCTCACTCCCGTCACGGATTTTGCAATACCGTCATTACAGTGATAAATATTCTAGCATATTAAAACTAACGTCCTTTACTGTGGCTGCAATAACATAATAACGTGAGCTTGTAGAAGAACCAACACACAAGTCTTCATCAAACCCATCTTTTCTCCTTGGCTTTTAACACCATGTGAGATGTTGAATGTATTGTTATTTTTTATTTTAATGGGTGGAGCAGCCACTGAGCAGTGATACCCAGTCTACGTTCTATTATACATCTATGATTTGGTGTTAGCATGTTGCAGGGCTGTGGCTTGTATCTTAGATTATGTTGGAGTAATGATGTAACATTGGGGGAAAATCAAGAGAAATTGAATGTTAAGCTTCATTTCAACCTGACTCACCAGAGGGTTTGTTACACAGAACCATCTGGGAAGTAATCCTTAGAAACTGGAAAAGGGCATGCACTTTCAAAAAACACTTGCCAGGTGATTGGATGGAAACAAATGTCTAACGAAGGCTATCTTCAACCAATCAGATCAAAGAAGAGCATTTTTTTTCCATTGAGAAAAGCCTTCAGTGACAAAACTGACAAAACTGATGCTATCATATCTATGCTAACCTCTTCAGGAGACACCATTGTTTGTTCGAGACAAGCTGCTTCCATGGAGGCAAGAAGCATTCATGGAAGCAACCGGTAGCTGCCTGTGGTCCCTCCTAGGACACTGATTGGCTGCACCACTTTTGGTTTGGACACAAACAAATAACTTGAAGCCTGGCAAGTGGGATTCTCATGTGATCTTATGATCTTGCAAATCCAGCTACCTTACAAAGTAAGCCTCATTTGAAGCCATTTAAATAACCATAGTAGACTGGATGTGGGACACCACGTTGCAGCGCAAGCTCAGCTGGTTTTATTGTTATACAGAAGCCTTGTCTGCTCTGCTGTGTGCTGCGTACTTGATAGACATTCCCCACGGCACGTTGACTATTGTACTTATGTTTATATACATTGTGTTTTCTGCCAAATGAATGTTGTCGAGATGCCTGATCCAGCCCTTGTCTAACTCTGAGAATGAATCCCATGACATTTACTAATAAATCTAAATTACGGGGCAGGCTACTCACATAAAACATGTGTATGCCTATACCTCGTTTTCATTCCTATTTGGAACCAATATACACATCTGTTTTTACTTTCATATGGTAGATTCCATGACATTGTCAATGGAGTGTTGTTCACACAATGCAATGTGAAATTTACATGGCAAAAAAGCAGAGCTTTTTTAAAATTCAAAACATCTTTGTTGCAATGTACTGTTAAGACAAGCTGAAGGGGTCACATAGTCAGGGAAGGATTCTGGTGCTCAGATACACAAACAAGGGCAATCATGTGCACAAACATGCACACAAACAGATGTGGGATTGCAGACACACACACAGGCACGTGCACCCTTGCATACACACACACAGCACATCACAAGCAAATGCAGAGTGACAAAAGATAACACACAGAGTCATAGTGACAGGACACTGACGCATGCATGAAGGGAGAGGACAAATATTCAACTGCTGTGAGGGATATAACATGCGTGAGCGCGCACACACACACACACACACACACACACACATTTGAATGTTGACTCTCTCTTGCTTCTACTGATTATGTGTCTCTCTCCCTTTGCTTCCCATCCTTTTCTTCCTCTCTCCACTGCTTCTTTTCATTCACTGACTCATCTGCTGCTCTTAATGAAATGCTGCATAATCAGGATTGCAGATTGCAGGACTGTTACTGGTCCTATAGGCCCCACCACACATGTGTGCATGCATGACCAGAAACACCAAACACACACACACACACACAGTGCCTTGATCTGCCTGCTTTCCAGCCACCAATCCTACCCTAAACCCTTTTAAATTATATATACTCACACACGCACATGCACTAGCATAGGCAAACACACACACACACACACAGTGGGGTTGGGGGAGGTCATGATCCTGCCAGAGAGAAGGGAATCAGAGTTGCAATTCTAGGGCTTATCGCGGAAAGAGGGTAAGACCATATCTGACACGCTAGCATGGCCGGTATGTAAACCTCTATAAACACACAGGAGGAAACGGAAAAGGGAGAGTGTGTGTTTGTGCACACCCGCAGATCCACATGCATATGTGGTGAGATAACCCTTTGCAGTATTTTTGGAAAAATCTGTCCCAGCATGCAAGTGGTGAGATACTGATCTGTCTGCCGAGGTGTCTATTACCAACACTGCACTCAGAAAGCGAAGGGTCAACACGGGCGGAAGAAACACAGAAATAGGGAAAGAGTTGAAGGAAATAGAAAGAAAAGAAACGCAGCATGAAGAAAAGGAGGAGATAAAAAGCAAAGCGATGGAGGGATGAAGGCAGCAAGAAATGGTGAGGTATTAGTGGAGGAGAAGATGTGCAGGAGGGAGGGAGCGGGTAGAAGTACCTGGTGAGAAATGTGACAGTGTCTTGTAAATCAAAAAGAGAGAGAGAACAGATATAAAAGAGGGAGAATAAAGAAAATGCAAAGTAGGGAAGAACAGTAAATGCAAAAAAAGGAAAGAACACGGAGAAGGAGGATGCTGAGGAGGAGGAGGAGGGAGCTGCTGGAAAGAAATGAAAGCTAATATACTGCAAAGAGGGGGAGGGAGCTGCTTCTTAATACACACATACTACAACACTATAAAAAAAACATTTATTTGCATCATCACAATGATGAGTTCAACAACAACAGCCAAACTGAGTTGCACAACATTTTAAAATAAATCAAATTTCAGTTATTTTGACAGATATTGCAATTGCGATATGATTTAAAATTAGAGGGAATGATATTTTTTTGCTCCAAAATTTTCATTGAAAACAAAACAAAATCATTATAATGTAATATTTGTGGGGGTCTGTGCCAAACAAACGTGTTTTCTTGCATCTGGAGAAGATATAGTCCAGGACGTCTCTACAGCAGTACAATACTTCATTATAATGCTGTTTTGTCACACAATTCCCCTTTATCAAAAAAATGCAGCTTCTTTGATTTGGATATCGCACTTGGCAATACTGCACTTTCAATATCATTTCTATTAATTGTGCAGCCCTAATTTTTAATTATTTTAAATGCATCTTAGAGGTGATCTTTGCCTTACCCTACAGTAAAATCAAAGATTTGGAAAAATAAAGTCTGCGGGGCGTTGCACTGCCAAAAGTGCCAAAGTTTTCCCAGCATGACACATATCATTCCAATTTATGGTTGAAAGGATAGTCTGGACTATTTGAAGTGGGGTTGTATGAGGTACTTATCCATAGTCAGTGTATCACGAGCCTGGCCTGACTCCCAACTCATCACATTCCAACAATTTTTGACCTCCTCTCAGCAACTCATACAGATGTGTACAGCACCCATTCGCAGCTGACAGTGATGCACTTTTTAATTGACTTCAATGCAAATCTGTCCATGGGTTTAAAATGAGACACCTGGGCTGCTGATGAAGTAAGAAAGAGGGATAAAATCTGCACACACTGAAAAAACTTGATAAAATTACTTGATAAAATCCACGTAACAATTTGCACTTATTTTTAAAGTAAATTTTACTGTTGTAATGTTAAGTTTGACTCACTTGCTAGTATCAAGTAAATTTTATTTTCGACATCCCATTTGTGAAGATATTAAGTAAATTTTACTTAATTATAATCAAGTAATAGGTTGTGTTTATTTAAACTAATTAAGTAAAGTCAATTTTTTTCATAGACAGGATCATCACTGTCATCAAAATATTGAGTAAATCTTACATATCTCGATAATTTACAGTTATGAAATAATTATATAGATTTTATTTTATTCTTTTCTGTTTGATATTTTCAATCATTTAGTTGCATAAAGTTATATTACTGTAGTTGTGTATATATAAAGAGACTTTTAGAAACTTGTGTCTCTCTGCTCTCCTGCACACACGAGCTCAGTATTACAACACTTGATTGTTCACGAGGGAGAAAGGAGTATCGTCACAGGCTGGTCGCAGCTGGCGAGACATTACTGCAGCCTGCTTGGAGGCGAGTTGGGTGGTCAAAAGGGCCAGTGAAAAAGCCCCAAAGAATCACACTATCAAAATGCACACGGGTCCATATATTATCTGAACTTTAAAACAGAAAGGCAGTAACTTACATTACACCAGAGCTAACCCAGCCATGCAGCTCCTCTGTGGCAATAGTCGCCTTCTTCTCCTTCTTCTCCTTCTTTTCCTCATGCTCCTTCTTTGTGTGTCCCAACCATCTTTGAACTAAAATTGCAGGATCTTCTCTTGTCCTAAGGTGCATGCTTGAATTAAATTTTAGGTTAAAAGTTACTTAGCAACTTAACTTGCTCTTTCCATATAGGTCATTCATTACATGAAGAGAATTTGAACTTTTATTTAAGAATTTCTAGTTGATTTTGTGTTGCGAGTCACCTCAATGATGCATGACTTTATCACATGCCTTTCGTTTTGCTTCACGCAAAGTACCTAATATAATGTAGAAAATATTTCTTGTGCCTAAATCTTACCAAACAGCAATCCTTTCACAGCGTTAATCAGATGTTAAGAGACCGTTTCATCATGTGTTCAAAAAGGCCTTCTGACCACATCAGATACAGCAGCTAAAGGGTAACTTCAGCCTCACTATCAGACTCAGATGGGTGGTGACATATTGTCGGTATGTGACAAGTTGGGATGAGAACACGTTGGTATTACCTGCAGTATATGCTGACTGGCACACCCCCCGAGTACCAGCATGGAAGCTAAACAATGTTCTGTTGTGGACAGAGTCAGCAACAAAACATATTTAGAACATTTTCACCGTTTCACCTTGGCGTCATATAACCAGTATTAGACTCTAAACCAGCCATGCACCATTATTGAAATCCGTTATTTTACCTTGCTGAACAATGTTGCTTGTCTGTTGCTTCCTCTGCCAGTTTGTTTATTTGTGTTATTCTACGACTTTGGTGAATTTGACCTAACCTTTTAAAACACAGAGGTCCCCAAATAATTCAAATGAACTAACATTAGCAACTAGCATTCGTGTTCTGCAAAGTAAAATAACTTATTTCACTAATGGAGTCTGGTTAGTTTGGAGAGAGCTATATTTGGCTTATATGACAGTGGTTTCCTGATGGAAAAGGCTGACTGATGACTATAAAATGATGAAAATATTCTAAATATAGCAAACTCTTAAAATTATATTAAATTTTTTCGGGTGGGGCTTTTTAGGTGGCTCTTTTAGGTGACTTGGTCCACAGCAGTATAATGCTGAGCTTCCTACACTGAAACTTCTGCTGCTCCTCCAAATTGGGGGCGTGTCAACCGCCATCTACTGTAGGTAATACACTCACTACAGATAAGTACTTCATACAATCCCGCTTCAAATAACCTCAAATAATCTGAACAAAACCCGTTAACCTATGCTGTTATCTTTTTTATTCTGTAAGTGCACAGGCATTGTATTGTCCGTGTATTTAAAGTTGGACTCTCCTGTGATAACCATTTCCTTGTAAGAACCTTTTAAGCAGCTATATCAGCAATATATTTAATAAATATCTATCTCTTTTCAGCCATTCTTGAGGTACTCTTCATGGGCACATGGCATCTGAATATATCTTGTAAGGCACCATAGGCCTCTCAGAAAGTCTTTAATAACATGGCAATCACAGAACATGATCATTTGTATTTCTGAGAACCTTCTTGGGCTTTTCCACATAAACTCCAAATAGTTTTGTAAAGTGATACACTTCAATTGAAACATCCACCTTGCTGTCCATTCTTCATTGCTTATGATTATGCCTCTCTCTTTCCAGTTTGGTTTCAATATAAACAAGTTCAGTTGTGTGTGTTTAAAGATTAAATAGCCCCTCAGGAAATCGTTCTACCAGTTCCACCAGTATTTGATGCATTTCTAAACAACTCTATCAAGCCTGCACTTGCCTCTATGTTTTTTTTTTTTACCTTTTTGTTAAAATAATGCTGCACCTGCAGGTATCCACACATTTTGCTTTTCTAATATTTTTTTTCTTTCATTTCAATACGGTAATTTATTATAAATTAAATTTTAGTTAAATGGCTCATATCACATATATATAGAGGCCTGATGCCCTGTACAGTATCACAGCAGTCATTGGTTATCACAGGCCAGCAAGCTGTGACCAAGCACACCATTGGCTGAAGAGGAGGAGGAACAGCAAAGGCACAACACACATTGGATAATACGCTACACGAATACGCTGTTGGCAGTTCCTGGGTCATGTGTGTGCTTGCGCATGCACACATGTAGATGTGTGAGCTAGTGTGTGTGTGATTATGTGTGTGTGCGTGCGTGTGTGCATGCGTGTGTGTGTGTGTGTGTGTGTGTGTGTGTGTGTGTGTCCCAAGCCTAAGGCAACCAGGCCAGCGGCTACAATTACAGTGACGGATGTGAAAGAACTGGGTCGGCTTCGCAAGAGATCTGCCCCTGGGACGACAAGACCAGCCAGAGCCCTGAATCAATACGGAACACATGCACACAGAGAAGCACACATACACACACACACGCACACACCTACACACACACACACACACACACACACACACACACACACACACACACACACACACACACACAAGGTTGTGTGTGACAAACATTTGCATAGAAACCAAAGGACAGATATGAATAACATAAAAAGGAGAACGTGCAGCACAAAAAGTGCAAGCGGGCAAACAGCTACAGCATTTAGTCGACATATTCACTGTTTTCTTCACAGAAAACTTAATCAACCAAAATCCAGATGAGTCTCCTGTGTGTGTGTGTGTGTGTGTGTGTGTGTGTGTGTGTGTGTGTGTGTGTGTGTGTGGGTGTGGGTGTTTGCCTCTCTCTCTCTCTCACACACACACACACACACACACACATTAAGTTGTTCTCCCCAAAGCCTGTTTCAGGGGCAGCAATGTTCACAGCTCATCCACACGTAACTCAGTGACACTTGGAGCACGTGTTTCTGCTCATGTGTGGTGTGTGTCTCTGTATGTGTATCTTGTGTGTTTCTGCACATGCGTTTGTTTGTGTCCTACCTCTGGCAGAAAGCTTCTTGGTGTTGATTATTTTGGCAGCATATTCCTGTCCAGAGGAGATCTTCACGCACCTCCTGACCACAGAGAACGCGCCCCTGAAATGAACACACGGAGAAAGAAATGCTTATTGATGTACTCAAAAAAGCTCAAAGTAACAATATAAGGTGTGACCTGTACCAGTCAATATTAAGGCTGAACAATGTCATAGGAATCATATTGCGTTCATTTTGACAGATATTGCTGATAAGTCACGATTTTAACTGGGAATGGTAATTTTTGCACATTATTTTCACCATTACATACAGTACAACATACTGCACTGGATAGTTCAGTGGTTAATGCTACAGATACTGGTTCCGAAGTGGAATATCGGAACCAGTGGTACATCAGTCACCTCCTCTACATGGACAACATCAAACTGTATGCCAGGAATGAGCGGGACATCGACTCACTGATCCACGTCACCAGCATCTACAGCAGTGACATCAGAATGTCATTCGGGCTTGAGCAGTGTGGTCAGATGGTATCAAAGAGAGGACAGATCATCAGAACTGAGGGGGTTGAACTGCCAGAAGGCAGCATCACAGATATCCAGGACAGCTACAAATACCTTGGGATCCAACGGGCAAATGGGAACCACGAGGAGGCTGCAAGGGAGTCAGTCACAGCCAAATACCTACACAGAGTAAGGCAGGTCCTGAAAAGTTGGCTGAATGGGGCAAACAAGGTCCGTGCCCTCAATACACACACCCTGCCAGTCATCAGATACCCTGCTGGCATAATAAGCTGGCCAAAGGAGAGATGGAGGCTGCTGATATCAAGACAAGGAAGCCCCTCACAATGCATGGAGGGTTTCATCCCAAGTCCAGCACCCTGAGACTGTACACTAAGCAGAGCAAGGGAGGCCGGGAACTGGTGAGCGTCCAAGCCACTAACCAGGACAAAACAACCAAGATCCATGAATATATCAGGAAGAGGAGATGCTATGTGAATACCTCAGGCAGCAGAAACCCACTAATGCAGAGGAAGAGGATGAACCATCATGGAGGGACGAGCCCCTACACAGCATGTACCACCATCAGATAGAAGAAGTGACTGATGTCAAGAAATCCTACCAGTGACTGGAAAAGGCTGTATTGAAGGACATCACAGAAGCATTAATCATGGCAGCACAAGAGCAGGCACTTAGTACAGGCACCGGTCTAACACACCAGACAGAACCCTAGGTGCAGGCTGTGCAAAGATGCTCCTGAGATGGTCCAGCACATAATAGCAGGGTGTAAGATGCAGGCAGAAACAGGCATAACCAAGTGGCTGGCATCGTGTACAGGAGCATCTGCACTGAGTATGGGATGGAGGTCCCACGGCCAGAATGGAAGACACCTCCTAAGGTGGTTGAGAATGACACAATCCCAAGCAACAGCAACATCAGGAAAAAGGAACACGTGAAGCTCGAAAAATACCAAGGGCTGAAAGAGGAGCTGGAAAAGATGTGGGGAGTGAAGGCAACAGTGGTTCCAGTAGTGATCACAGCACTGGGGGCTGTGACCCACAAACTGGGAGAGCAGATTCCAGGTCGCTGTCCAGAAGAGCACAATCCTAGGAACAGCTGATACTGCGCAGAACCCTTAAACTCCCAGGCCTCTGGTAGAGGACCCGAGCTTGAGGAAGATACACCCCCTCTATATGTACAAAGTTATTTTTTGACCTAGGTAGGCTGTCTTATGATGACGCATATATGCAGCGGAAGGATGGAAGATAAGAGAGAGGGAGAGAGGCATACTTTCTGCGGGTGGAGGTATTGTCATTATTTCAAGTTTGTTTGGCTCCTCGAGAAAGAATCTGTGGTGATGGAATTTAATTTGAAGGCCACACTCAGAGAGGTTGACTTTGGTTCCACTGCAGCCAAAATCTGGACAGATAAGAACAAAAACTTTCTGGTTATTAACAATTCACTGGTTCAACAGTTCAAATCTGAAATGCAACCAAGGTACAAAAGTAATATCATAATGATGATGTAATATAATAATAACGAGTAACACAATCATTTTTGATACCAAGTAATGTGTTAAGTAATTACTACTTTTTAAAGGAGTAAAAAGTAACTTATTACGCTTCTTGAGTAATTTGCCCCACACTGTTATGTATACATTAGAGCCTAACTGATATATCAGCTGACTCATATTATCCACCTGATATAAGCCAATTACAGCTATATCAGTCTATATCAGTATCGGTATACATGTTGCACGATATGCACCCATATGTAAACTTTCTTTTAGAGAACTATTTATATTTTGGAATTTTTTATTCAGTACCAGTATCAGACGCAAAAATTGCAGCACTGGTCAGACTCTAGTTGGTACCATTCATCAAAACAGTTGTAGCTCCTGCAATTTGGATATTGCATCTGGCCATATTGTGGATTCACTATTATGTTAATTAATTGAAACGTCCTGTATACAGTCAGAGGAGTGTTTGAAAACAGAGGCCGAGACAAACAGGGCTTAGTGTGAAGAACCTGGCTTGAGTGAGCCTAAGAAGGTGAAACAGGTACTTCAGATTGATTGATTAATGTGGGGAAAGGACTGCTACAGATTAAGCTACACCTCAAATCTAGCATGAGTATAGGAATCTTGATAGGATAAGTTTCCATGTTTTTTTTTCCTAGTTTCAACTTAGATCTTTTTGCAACCACCTTTATGAAACATGATTTTCTAAACCAGATTTGCTGAAATAACCTGATTTAATTTAACTTTTTTCTCTGAGAGACCAGCCCTTGGATGTCATAGGTGAGTAATAAACATGCATGAGCTTAAATCGAAGTTTTACAGCCACATTTCAACATTAAATTGCACAAAAGCATGGATGCAGTATCTGTGAAACCAGTCACACAAGCACACTCACTGCCCGTACCTACAGTACACGCTGTCCTCATCACTGCACGAGAGCAGTAACACCCACGAACATGCCCACCAGCCTTCTATTGTTTGAGCCATGTGTTGTTCTGGTGTTCCAGGCACATGTATGAAGATCAAAAAACTAGGTCAGTTATATTTGAAGGAGCAGAAGAGCAGAGTGCTGCATCTCTCATCTCTAAATGCAGCCATGGAGCCTCGGCTCTGCTCAGCTCTGCAGCCACGCAGGCCAGTTTGCTATTCAACCTCCATCTCTGTCTGTGCACACCTTTTCTTGCAAATAAAAATCTGTTCTCATCCTGTTGAGCTGCAGACAACATCAGAGATATTCAGACAGCATCAGAGCTATCACAAACACTTAGAAGCACTTGGATGCAGCAGACACTGGAGAGACAAAGCTGAAAATTTGTTCATTACCTCAAATGAACCCTGTTCTTTCACTTGCTGTTCTTCTAATGGCTGACAACTGTGGCATGATGTGACTGTATAATATTATATTATTTGGTTAAATATGAGAAATAACTGAAGCTTTGTCTCTATGTATAATCATTGCTGAGCATATAGTGCTGTGCACCATAAACATGTTATCTAACATCCTCTGGAGTGAGCAGATTGCCACTAAAGCTTACCTCTAATTTACAGGGGATTTGGTAAAGAAAATGATCATAGCATAATGTGTTATATAAGAATTTTACTTGACTATCCTGTTTAGCCGGGGAGCATGGCACTGTGAAGTGCATATGCTAACTGTGTCAGTTAACTGAGTCTGTTCAGTCCGGTGTGACAGAATATGTAGCAGCTGCACAGTAGAGTTACCTTTGCTTTTGAATTTGAAAGGTTCAAGGTAGACGGCCAAACCATCTATGATGAGGTAGATTCTGTCTTTGTTCAAGTTCTCTGACAAATATGGTTCCAAAATTAGATGGAATACACTGTATATGACCAGCTTGGACCATCTGATTATGTAATTAAGTTAAAATAATGAAAGCATCTTTGTGTAGTGATGCAGAGAAGCGCTTTGGGTAACCAAAGGTCACCTAAACTCAAAACCTGATATGATATTAACTATCAACCATTTCAATCAACAATTAGGGATGCACAATAAATATGGGGAACCATAACATATCGGTTGATACACCAAATCAATATTGGCAGTATTAAATTATCCATCTTTACTCCTTAGCCTTTCTTACCCTCAGCTGTGCATAAACTACAGTAGTGCTGCAACTAACTAATTATTTTCATAATCAGACTTGATCTTCAGCAGGTTTCAGGAGTCTCCCATTTGATTTTACTGCAGAACAGGACTGATGAGAAATATACTTCCAAATCCAAATCTGCATTTGCTAAATAAGCAAGAATATAAAGTATATATGATTAACTGATGTAGGTAGTTTAATGGATAAACATGCAAACACAGTGGTATGGTCCTCTAATGGCTGAATCTCAGCTGGCTAACAATTTCTGATTATATTAGTACCTTATACCTTAGGGCTGGGAGATATGGCTTATAAATAATATCTGTATTTCTTGGCTATGACAAGGCATACAATATATATATTGATACATTTTTGCTCTAACATAACTTATTGTAAATTCTCAAATACTGCAATAGAACAAACATTGAGATTTTTGATTAATAGTTATCAGTAATGTGGATATAATGACTAAATATAATAAATAATATAACAAATAGTGATGTTATAGTATATGATGCATTGTTGTAGATTCAACTACCAAACAGTATATAAAGCAGCTAGGCCTAGGAGATTTGGATGCTGGTGTTTTTCCAAAATAATAGCACAAGGAAATTTTAAATAATCATCAGTAATGTGGATATAAAGTGGGTAAAGGCAAATAACTGAACAACTAGAACAGTCTGGTACGTTCAGGAAATTACATCATTTACTGTGATGCAACCTTTAAAACACACTTACACCACAATAAGGTGTAATGAAAACCTAAGATAATGTCCAGGCTCATAACCCAATATTGATATAATATAAATATATTGGCCATCTCTAGGCTATACTAATCATAATCACTTCACTTTCCAACATTTTCCAGCTCTGTGTACATATTACCTGAACTGATCATTTCTGGATATTTGAAACAATAATTTTATCCCAGTATTTGGTCAAAAACATTGGTGTATTTTTATTTTATGTAGAGTACTGTGTGCCAGTGTGGAGGAAAATGGAGCTGTACGCAGTAAAGAGATCAGGTGAGTTAAAAGGTACTATAAAAGCAATATGGCTGAATTATTAATGACAGATGGTGTAAGATGAACACGGTGGAGGATCATAAAGGCAGGGGGCTGAGATTGTGTTTCCTCACTGGAAACAGGCTTCCACCATGCAGGAGGGTGATGGTGGAGACTATGGGAGGAACTGGTTTCGATCTGTCTCTGTGCTTTGGCTGAGAGTCAGCCCGGGATGCAGACATCTGGGACTGTGGACACTGGGTGGACTGCAGGTCAGGTAGCGCACGACCACACAGGTACTAATACACGTCTCTGCCTCCCGCTCCCTCCCTGTCTCTCAGGGGTGAGGAATTCCCTGCCTGTGTCTGATAATTGACCGCAGCTCGGAGCTTGGCTGGGGAATGTGTCATCGCCAACTACATGGTCTGCTGTCGCATTACCGAGTGTGTATTTCTGTCACGCTGGAGGAGGAGGAGGAGGAGAGGAGGAGGGTGGGGGTAAAGCGGGAGAGGGTGGGTTACCAAATCTCACCATTTCATTTCACACACCCCGATGCATTTCAGTGTACAACATGAGGGCTACTCACTCACCCTCCAGTGGCACCCAAGGGTCGAAACGCAACATCAGGATGTAGGCAAATTACGCGACGCTCATCTTTCGTAAGCACCAAACGTAAGCAGGGCTTCAGACGTGGGATTAAAACAAATAGAATGCTATTGCACAGGCCTGTGGCTACACGATAGCGTATATAACCCCCCCCCAGCAGAGGTCCCATGGCTGCACATACACACTCGCACACACGCACAAAGGCGCACAGACAGACGCACAGAGCGGAATCCGCGTCCCTAAGCCAAGGCGGCCTATTACATAACAGGCTGACATTTCATTTCACACAGAGATGATGCCACATGATAAAAATATGCTGCCTTACTTCCCCAGCTCCTCGAACAGCTGATATTCGTCGGTGAATCTCGTGCAGATCGTTAACGCCATCCTGAAGGTGGTGCCAAGGGGTGTGCGGAGCCGCGGATAAGGTGCACTCACTCACAGACGGTATCCACCGCACACAGTCGTCAACGCCGCCCGGTTTTGTCCTGGACCTGCAAGCCGAACGGAGGGAAGCGCATCGGCGGGAGATCTTCTGGTGGGATGATTTCTGCGGCAAATACGCTGCCTGCGCGACTGCTTCAATCTGGACAAGAGAGGGCTTCCGGCGGGATTGTCTGCTGATTCTGTGTTTTCTTCACATGCAGCGGCTTGTCACAGCTCGTGGGCGCAGCATTTTGCGTGCATTCCGGTGTCTGTGATGCGTGTCCGTGCAGCGCGGTGAGGGTCGTCTCTCTGCGCGCATCAGACGCCGCACTACCGCACCTACCCCCAGCTGTGCTCTCAGTCCCGCCCCTTTGCCTGCATCCTCATACAGGCCAATACAAACAAATAAACAACAACAACAACAACAACAATAATAATAACAATAATACTGAAATAAATAAATACTACTAATAATAATAATAATAACATGATAACTGTACTATCGAAACATTGTAGATACAATATAGGCACAGGTAGCTACCATTATGGAAAAAAATAGCCTGAACATTTTACTTGAAATGAAATTTACCAGGAACACTCAGAGAAGTACACGTGGAGCTGAGGGCTTTAAAATTTAAAAAAAGGATTATTTTAGCATTTATTAACTTGTTGCTAATTCAAGGCTAAAGCTGAAGTAACAGACTGTGATCACTTTATTTGTTTCTTAAAACTTTAGTTATTGATTTGTTGCATCAGTGACAGCACATTTGTGACATTATTTTCTAATCACGTGAAAGTAAGGTAAATAAGGTTGCTATTTCAATTATATCTACTTAAGATACATTAATTACCTTTGTGACTTTGTATTTTTCTGGACAGAGAAAATGTATTCGTCCATTTGAAATACTTAATTTTTAAAACTTTGAGGAAGTTTTATATTTTGTTGATTTTAGAGGCCCCAGTGGACAAGAGTGGTAGTGTTTTCACGGTAATAACCACAATAATTTATCTGAATGAAAAATCCTCTTGTTTTTGTTAACTGGCTGACATACTACTCAGAGTAACTTTGTGTGAGAAAATGTAAACACAGGGTTTTTCGTCTGATTCCACAGAGAATCTGATCCAGTGGCGAGTGTAAAGAGCAACGATACAGAAAAAAGCCAATCTTCTCATGGTTGGTCTTGCTAACTTATGCAGGTCATACAGAGGCAACACTAACAATCGTGAAAACTACAAATTTTAAGAAGAAGGCCATAGCACCATAATTTCTGTAAACTCAAGTTGACAAATGTCTTACTTCTGGGTTTTTCTACATGCAGTTATTCCAAGTTGCTTTGGATAAAAGTATCAGCTTAATAACTGTAATATGTAATGTAATTCACAGTGAAGTAGCTGGAACCAGCAAAATATTATTTTTTTTATTAATGATTAAGTGATTATCTCTTGTGTATATTTAAAGACATACATTAACGAGGCAGGACGTGTCTAATGAAAGACACTATAGAGCTGTGTCTCTGTGTCACTGTGTCACTTACCTATACTACTAAAAGTCAGGAATATGCTAATTTGTTTTTGTGCAGGTGTCAGCATCCTGTTTCCCCGAAGCGGCACACAGCTCTTTTGCCCCTCTCCAGTGGTATCGTGTGAAAATAAAAAAAAAAAATTATATGGCTGTGGTTACGACATATGACTTCAAATGTCGTAACCACAAGCTCACGAGTTCCATTTGAAGGCAGAACAAAAACAAGTTTGGAGAAGTGGGAAGCACAGAAGCAGTTTGCGACACACTTGGGATGTACATGGTTTCAACAATAACAAAAAATGATGAAAATACCACGGCCTCACAGCAAGAAGGTCCTGAGTTCGATCCCCCAGCTCCCCGGCTGGAGCAGGGCCTTTCTGTGTGGAGTTTGCATGTTCTCCCCGTGTCTGTGTGGGTTCTCTCCGGGTTCTCCGGCTTCCTCCCACAGTCCAAAGACATGCATGCTAGGTTAATTGGTGACTCTAAATTGCCCGTAGGTATGAATGTGAGTGTGAGTGGTTGTCTGTCTATGTGTCAGCCCTGTGATGAACTGGCGACTTGTCCAGGGTGTACCCTGCCTCTCGCCCAATGTCAGCTGGGATAGGCTCCAGCAGCCCCGCGACCCTTACGGACTAAGCGGTTACAGAAAATGAATGAATGAATGAACCACTATAATTAACTATGACACGCAAAACAAATCAAAATTAATTTACTCTGAAGGCCCTGTAAATTTTGCCAACAAGATGTCAGTAGAATATCGGTTATAGATACAAATAATCTAAAAAACAAAAACAAAAAAACTATTGTTTGTATTAAATTTTAAGACTCACTTAACTGTGTGAACCACAACCCAATTCCAAAAAGAAGTTGTGACATCATGCAAAATGCAAATAAAAACTGAATGCAATATTTTGCAAAAAAAAAAAAGTTTTTGACCTGCATTCAATTGAATATAGTACAAAGACAAGATATTTAATCTTCAAACTGATAAACTTTATAGTTTTTGTAAAGATATACTCATTCTGAATGTAATGCCTGCAACATGCTTCAAAAGAAAAGTTTGGACGAGCAACAACAGCCTGGAAAAGTTATAAAATGCTCAAAAAACACCTGTTTGAAAATTTAGCAGGTAACATCAGGACAAAAAACTGATTGAGCAAAGTTCTAAAAAATACAGTTTTTCAAATGTTCAGTGAGTTGATATTGTTTAGTTAGTTTTACAGCGCATTCTGGTGACCTTGCCAAATCATTGTGTATGCTACAGGTGCATGAAATGGAGTTTTTCTGACAGGAGAAGAGTGGGTGCTGGCCTTTGTTCCTGGGAGCGTATCGTGCAGGTGAAGAGGCAGGACGTCACTGCTGCCTCCCTAACTAAAACGGCGGCCTGCCTACTAACACTGACCACACAAGCACCTAACAAACAAATAGTTTATCAGGTAACTATCATTCATCTCTGTCCCCTCTCCCCTCTCTCTCAGTCTCCGTCCCTATGTTACTCTCTCCCTCACCCTCTCCGTCTTGTCGCTGCAGTATCTTCAGAATCAAAACTCGCATCCATATTTATTAATGTTAACTATGATCTAATTTGGCCCATCTGCCTCAATCTATGTCACATCCAGTTTGTCGTTTTTAGACATGAAAGTAAAATTCTCTTAATAAAAACGGCTCCAGAAGTCACTGTAGTGTGTATATATGTATTTTTTGATAATCAAATTTCTACATCATTTGACTAAATATTGATTCTCTGGGGGCTCAAACCTGCAAGTTACGATTTAATGTGCACAACAGTCTGGGGTCTCTGTTATTGTATTTTGTGCTTCATAACACACCGCACATTACCAGTGAGAGACAGGTCTGGACTGCAGACGGGCCAGTAGTAGCCAAACTCTTTTACTACAAAGCCACAATGTTGTAACGTGCAGAATGTGTCTTGGCATTGTCATGCTGAAATAAGCAGGGATGTTTCTTAACAAGACGTTGTCTGGATGACAGCATAAGTTGCTCCAAAACCTGTACCTTTGAGCATTAAAGTGGTCCCCACAGTTATCCATGATGTGTCATGGGCACTAACAAAGACCCATACCATCACAGGTGCTGGTTGTTTTTTTTTTTTGCATTTTTCTACTTTCCATCAGTCAGCAGAAGCAGCGACAAACTCTGTTAATTGAAAATTGTTTTCCTAAGTGTTCAAGAGCCCATGTAGTATCCTTCATACAATTATGTGACTTTGCAGTGCTGCCTGAGGGTTGGTGTTGGTTTTTGGCCTTTTGGTTTTCAGGTTGTAGATGGTGAAATCCCTAAATTCATTGCATTTTTGTGCTGAGAATCATTGTTCTGAAACTGTGTATTTGCACACACACTATTGCACAAATTGGTGAGCCTCACCACATCCATGCTTGTTGTGCACATTTAATACCTAATCATGAAAGTATTTAATGGTCCAAAGAGGTGTTTTCTTTTTTTTTTGCACATTCTTGCTTGAAGTTGCTTGAACTGTCTTTTATTTCCTTAAAAATGTTTTTCTTTACCTATTCTTGCCTTTTCCTGATGTTATGACCAGTACGTTTTATTCTACTGTCTTTATGAAGCACTTATATGGATTTTGAAAATTGGTCTGTGAATAAATAAAAACAAAGAGCATTACAGCATGGAGGGAAAATTAAGAATATATAAGAAAAAATTTTTTATGCAAGCTTCTTTAATTAATCAATAGAGTGTATAATAGATATAACTGAATCCAGATACATTTGGAGTTCATAAATATAACAATAAATATGTTAAACACTTAAGTGAAAGAGCAGTAATACAGGTGACATACAACCAAACACAACAACAATAATAATAATGATAATAATTAATAAATAGCATGTTTGATACAAACATAATTTTATCTGTAAATTCTGTTGTCACATTCAACAGTTAATCAAGACATTAAGTGGTCCACTGGTATTAAAGTGAGACTTCATGGGTTGGCTCAGTTGGACGAGTGTTCACCCGTGTATTGAGGCTGTGAGTCATGAAATCATGAAAATCATGAAACACATCTCTTCCAGTCTGTTCAGCGTCTGCTGCAGAGAAAAGAAACAGAAAAGAATAATTAACTTGTGCATCAAACTTTTTCTCTCAAAATCCATCAAATCTTGAAAGCAGAATATTTGTTTTACTGTATTATTGATGTGTACTTACTTGGTCATTATCCTCTCGATGACTTTCTTCACCCAGGGAGCCTCGGGGTCCAGGCAAACCTCTTGGCCGGTCTTTTTCAGGGTGGCACTGCAACACCAATCAGGACACACAGTCAGAACAAGTTGAAAAAGCCAGCAAGTGACAAAATCTCAAAGTATCAACATCATCACTATCTTTCAGGTGTGTGAAGGCTTTGAAATTTGCTCTTACATGATCTCAGTGTCCTCACAGTGTGAGTTAGGAAGAATCAGCTCCACTTTGCTAATGTGACGGCCGATGGGTCTGCTCTCTGTTTGGATGCAGCGGCAGTGCAGCTCCACTCCTGGGCTTCCCAGAGACATCCCTATTCAAAGAAAGGAGGCACATAGGGTCACAAAATGCAGCAAATAACTCTGGATGCATAGAGGAAAGATGCAAGACTGAATAAATAATCAGTCAGTAATCTTAGATTCAATTAGTGAAAAACAAAATCTTACCTTCACTGGTGGCCAGGAAGGCCAGGAGCACCACAATAGAGGCGATGAAGACTCTGCTGCTCATCATTGTGCCTTTTACAAATTCTGCAAAAAAATTTACACTAAAAGATCCTTCAACAAGATGTCTGAAGAAGTCTGAAATGACTGTATTTAAGTAAAGCAGATGTTCCTTCTTCTATTTCTTCTTTTGCTCAGTTCCCTCTCTCCTCTACTTTTCCTTTTCTTGCCTCAGCTGCCTTCTTGCTCGGCTGTTTGAATATAGCGCTGAGGAGGAAAATCTCTCCTTTTATATTTGTCTCCTGGAAATGACTCACACCCGTTGCGCAAGCTGGGACTGTTGGTCGCTGAGTGGGAATTTACTCTGCAAGGTATTTGACTAACATCTCATGGGTCACACCGTTACACACCATTATCATTTGGAAAAACACAGTGACTAAAAATATGTAATGAAATAGCTGTGATTATGTGCCATTCTTGAGACAAATTCTTTGTAAATTAGACACAGATGTTCACAGTATGTTGAACTGTTGCTCATATGAAAGACAGATGAACTATTGATTAACTGGCAAGTGATTCACTGATTGCATGCAATAAAATGAACAATTAGATGCAATCTGTGAATGAGTGACTGATGAATTTAACCCTCAGGTTTTGTCATCTTAAGTGTCACCTCAGGGGAATTTGTTGTACTGCGAACTTTTTGTCAGCATGTTTCTTACATATTCTGACAGCTGCTTGTTATATTGTTTTAGCATTTGTAAACAGCAGGACAGCTACTAAAACACAATGACAAGAATTTCCAAACACTACCCCACTTGCACTAAAACGTGTATTGCTGTTAAAGTTCAAAAATAGCGAGCCAGCTACCTAACTGATTAAGTTCATCAACTTTCCAATTTATTTGTCCCTGAAGGACATTTTGTTTTGCAGCAAGACAGATACAGACCATTAAAAAAATATTGCATAAAGTACTGAATATTGCTACAATCAATTCCAAGATCCAAGATTTTCCTGACAGGGGTACAATTGACCAATTGGAATAATACAGTTATAATAAAGTAACATTAGGAATACTCCCAAAGAGAAACTTTTGATTTTGTAAACCACATTCATTCACTCTAGAAAGCATGTAATTCTGAAGACACTCATCATGAAGCTACTGTATTTGCTAACTCATGCATCTGACATTCTTACAGCAATGTCAGGCTCCGTGCCAAAAGGCTTCGTGGGACTGAAGTCTGATGAAACTTCAACAAGCTCAAACACATCTGTCTGCATAATCACGTCACTGCACTCAAAACAGAAGGAAGTATGGAGTCATTTCTGATTAAGGGGTAATCTTACGGTTTTGACACATGAATTCTTCAGTTGTTGCCCCACTTAAATTTAATACGTGCTGACTGAAGGCTTTTGGACACGATACAAACTTTTGACCATAAGAAGTTCTGCTTTTCTTTTTACTTTATTGAACAGGAACACAGACAAATTTCAAACAGTGTAGATGATATGGCCAGATCTAAAATATACATGTTGCTTATCTCTGTTTTAACTGTAACAGAAATTAAACCAGATCTAAATATAATTGGTTAAATAAAGCATGTGATGAATTTCACTGGAAAGTTTTTAAAATATTTTACATGGTGTCACTGTTGTGGTCACTATGATGTATGTGGTGAAAGTGAAGATGGTATGGCAGGCAGCATGTGACTAACATATCTTATGACACAGATGCCCATTTTCATCTGTTGGTTTTCCCCCAAATTTGCTCCTGGATGCTAATATCAGATGATTTTTAGAATGGAAAATATAGTGAAGAGAGAAGTGTTTGTTTTCATTTACAAAACATGTCAAACACACACACACACACACACACAGAATAGAGGAAACAATCTTTTGTAGAGTCAAAAGGGAAGTGTGATAAATCTTCAGTGACAGCATGATGCACACATGTTTGGATATTCCAAAACTTCCCCCTGACCTCACTTAAAACTTTCCTGTTGCAGAGTATAAAGCACTTTAATTTGATAAATATTCAAATTCTGAGTAAACTTAAGTTCATCTGTAATGGGATCACGGTTTATTATTTACAGCAATAGCATGTTATTTTAAATCTATGCAAAATGACAGTCAGTAAACCACTTCAGACTGAAATAACGCAATAAATATTGGATGGATTTCCATTAAATCTCCCGATGATGAATCCGATTTCTTTGCAGTTGCCCTGACATTTCCTGAAACTCCACCAGAGAGTAAAAATGTTCTCTATATTGGATGGATTGGCACAAATTTTGGTGCAAGCATTCATGAATCGCACACAATGTATAGCACCGCCATGAGGGTAACAGCTCAGACTCAGGTGCACTTTTTGTGTTGCTAATTTTTATGTTGGCAGTGTTACCCCCTCAGCACAAGTGGATTTAGAGGCAAGAAAATAACAACTGTGTGGGAAAAAAACAGACCAGCACCAAATAAAAGCTGCCTTGCAACTTCTCTACCGCTGGCTTTGTGCTTGCATGAAAACAGGATATTGTTTTCTCAATGTTGCGGCATGTTTCCTTGTTCAGCATTGGTGTAACACTGCACAGTGCATTAAGACATAGAGTGGTGGATTTAAATATTGTAAATTTGGAGAGAAGTTGCTGTCTTGAATGCATTCTGTCTGATATATGTTGGGGAGTGGTGAGCTGCATGTCATTGAACTAGTAGTTTAACTACTTTTGCAGGAGCTTGCTGGTAGTTCAACTGCTTTCATATTTGTTTAGTGATTCAAGTATATTACTTATTTGCTATTTTTTGTGTTGTTAAAGGTCCTGTCTGTGTGATTTTCTGAGATTTATTGGCAGAAATAGGATTTAATATTTGTAAGTTCATTTTCCTGAAAATAAGAACCATTGAGTTTGGTTATCTTGGAATGAGTTCTTCATATTTACAGAAGGCACAGGTCCTCTTCCATGGACTCTGTCATGTCGCACTGCCATGTTTCTACAGTAGCCCAGAATGGACAAACCAAACACTGTCCTTAGATATGGCCTGTGTAATAAGCCTGTGGCCTGTGCGATAAGTTTGTGTGAACTACAAACAGTTCAAAGGATGATAACCAGCCCCGCCCCCATATTTGTCTCAAGGTTGCTGTGAAGGTGGCATGCCCAGGCAGCCACCACCAAACACTGTGAAAAAACATTTTTCTGCTTTAATGCCAATGACAGCCTATGAGGCATTATGTCCTCAAGTCATCACATTCTTGCGTGTGTGTTATCTGAAGAACCCCTTGAAGGTATTTCTTCAGACTTTGACACAAATGACTATTTTGTTGGTCAAAGATCACAGTAACCTCACAAACAGAATAATAAAGAATTTATATGTTAATTATGACAAAATTTCACGCAGTTGTCTAATAGGATACTGACAATGCCGGGGAGTAACTACTTACATGTAACTAGTTACATGTAATTAAATTACAAAATAAATGGAATTGTAACCCATTACAATTACTGACCAAAAATATGTAATTAAATTACAGTTACTAATCAAAATGTGGGTGATTACCAAAGAAAAAACTTTTTAAGTTGTCTGGCAGACATCTGCACTCTACTGAGTGCACTTTTCCAGTTAACTACTGAAACCACAAACAATTTTGGGCCATAAAAACAAAAGAGTGATTTTTTTATTTTTATTTCACCATCACTTCTCTACTATAATTGAACCCCCTTTCACCAGCCTGCCCCTCTTTTTTTCCATCCTGACCACTATGGGCATGAAGGCGTGTGAAGGCAGCCACACACCGTTGTGTAGTGCATGTGCAGCAAAAGGGTCATCATGGATTAACCCCCCAATCTCAGCCTGACGAAGAATCATTATTAGTCATACTTAAGCAAATGCAAGAAACTGATTAGTTCCATCAACAAAGCTTGTTTTCACTTGTGAGCTAAATTATGGGAACTTTTTTTGCTGGCATGTGACTTGTTTGTATCATATTTTGTTATAACTTTGTATCACACGTACATTGTCAGTTTGATCATCCTTTACATAGTAGTTTAAACTACTTTATCCGTTGACTAAACTAGATTTCTCCTATGGGGTGCTTTTCTGTAGTTCAGCTTCATCAATGCAAAGTAATTGGTAGCTTGCAAAGCTCAAAGGCTCAAAATAGTTTCCCCAAAACTCCTTCCTGATACCATTCAGTCTCACTCCTTATCATAAACTGTGGTTTACAAACCAAACATAGGCACATGCACACAAAACACTACACACTGATACCAGATAGCTGACAACAGGCTTGATTCATCAGAGTGACAAGAGAAGCTGGGAAAATCAGGAATGAATCATCAACCACTGCCTTTTTTTTTCCCTTTGCCTTTGTGTTAGAGAGGAAAGCTGATATGCTTTAATGTTACTGTGTTACTTCAGTATAAGCATGGACTATGGAGTTGGGCTATTGTTAACATTATACAAACAGGGGAAGTCAACATGATACTCAGAGGCAGTCAAGCTGTGGAGACTGTGGGAAATGTCAGGGAGATTTTGGCTTTACTAAATAGCTGGGGTAGAGGTGGAGGGTTTACAGCTTTTTCCCTCCCTCACACAAAACCTTGAGTTGGGATATCTATCTGAGGGTGGGTGGCCCTGCAGAAGTTCATATTCCATATGTGTGTAACAGCATTGCTCTGACGTTTAGCGTCATGTCAGGACAAGCTTGCTGGTTTGTTGTAACCTACCCCTGTGGCAACCATAGTTGTGAACTTATTCTTACAGGCACAATGCAGAGTTATGCTGCAGCTTTAGTTTTACAAAGCATACATTTACACTGAAACTAACAATAAGTCACAAACTTTTTTTTTCGTTGGCTTTACATATATATACATATATATATGTATATATATATATATATATACATATATATATATATATATATATATATATATATATATATAGCAGACCACAGCTGAATTATCTTAGTGATGTTGCAGGGCTATTTGAGATTATTAATCAAATGTTTGAAAAGAAGAAGAAGAAGAAGAAGAAGAAGAAGAAGAAGAAGAAGAAGAAGAAGAAGAAGAAGAAGAGGACAAATACATTTTACTTGCTTCGAACAGATATCCAAATTCCAGATAGCTTTCTGCTTATTGACCTCTGCTGCCTCATGGGAATAAAAATAAGTATTTCAATATGGGCCATGACATTCATGGTTGATAACAAGACCATTGCAGTGAGATGAATTATCTAAAATTAATTCTGCAAAAAGATATGAGGCATGGCAAAAAAAAGTTTCTTTATGTGGTTGTTCCCTGTGGATTTAGAGTACTTAAGAGTAAGAGTACTAAATTAATCAATTTTATCAAAACATAATAACACTCCTTTGTCCTCAGAAGTTCGGATCAAAAAAAAAATCTCAGTTCCTTGGAATAAGTGAATGAAAAAGTGCTCTTGCATCATAGCTTGCAGCTGTAGAGGGGAGAGCCAAGTTTGATATGAATGTCTGCAGTTTACTGACGAACATTTGCTTTAGAGATTACTGTGGATTGCATATCTGGCTTCAGCTTCAGAGCAGACATGTCTGTCATCATTACTGTGACACTCCTGCTTTTCCTGACTATTCCCGAGGCTGAGTAAAATATGTTAAAATATCAGAAGATGCATTCATTAGAGATGTGCATTTAACATCTTAGTCTCTTTCTCGCCAGCATGCATGCGCTCTGATTTGTGTCCAGTTTGTGGTCTGCATTTATCAGTCAGCAACATGCTTTACCTATTTCTTTCTCTGACTTCACACTATGTCAGTTATCAGTCAGGGGTATCCAGTGAATCTGCGATGTCAGTGCATCACCAAGCAGAAAAAGCCCATTGGACGTTACATAGAACAGGTGGAGGTGAACCTCGCCAGCTCCCACTGCAACAGCCTTGAGATTATGTAAACTTATGTAAACTCGTCTACACTTGTCTAGTTCATTTGTGTTCATAATTTGTGTTTTGTGTCCAAGGGTCTGGTGTAATATTGTATGAGGATTCATGGAAATATTGCTGTGCCCGATGTCTCTGAACTGTCTTTCATCCTGCAGTGCCACACTTAGAAGGACTGGACAAAAGATTTGTCTGGACCCTAATGCTCCCTGGGTCAGAAAAGTGCTTGAGAAGACATGGGTTCAGTGAGTCCATCTTCACTGTATTTTTGTGAATGTGTGAATAGATTAGCATAAGAACAGATACGGATGCACAGAACAAGACAATTTTGAATTCCTCATGTTCAGGGTAACAGGTGCCAAAAGTACACATATTCTTTACTCAAGTAGAAGTACAGATACTTCTGTAAAAAAAAAAAACAACTGGCAAAAGTAGAAGTACTGATTCAACTGCTTTACTCAAGTTAAAGTGAGAAAGTGGAGACTGAAATGTATTCAAATATAAAAGTAAAAAGTAGCCCTGTAAAGGACCTTTCTACTGGCTATTTCTGTGAAAAGCTCACTGAACCTCCTCTTTTCTCTGCGGTTCAGTCTCCCTCTCTGTCTGTCTCATCTTAATATGTTTGTCTCAACTCGTAATGTCTCGTGAACTGTTTACATCTCAAACTGGATGTCTGCTTACGTCGTATTCATCTTGTCAAATCAGTTTTGATGTTGTAAAGATGGCACACACCGGTGCAAAATCGAAAATAATCATTGATTGCATTAACACTGAAGTAACAAGTCTATTTTAAAAAGGTAAGGAGCAGAAAGTGCAAATACTTGCTTTAAAATGAAGGGAGTAAAAGTAAAAAGTTGTCAGAAAAATAGATACTCAAGTAAAGTACAGATACCTGAAAAATGCACGTAAGCACAAGTTAGTTACTTGCCACTGCTGCAGGGAAAGCACTTGAAATGAGTTGGATATCTTTCTGCAAGGGAGGGGTTTGGGAGCAATTGTTATATTTGTATTGACTCAGAGGCCTGACAAGCTTAGGGCAGTAATATCTCTAAACATTTTTTCAGCGTATTTACAAGAAAATATGAGGATGTTTGCACAAGAGAATTAAGTTGCCACTTATAATGGATTTGAACTTTCCAGGAAGCTGGTTAACCATGAGTCATTAACTGTCAGAATGAGTGGGTAGGCTTGTTGAAAACCAGAGGCGTCAGCTGTCCTCTGGACACGAGTGGAGGAGAAGTCCCTGTCCCATTTATGAACAAAACAAAAAAATGGTGAGGAAGAAAGTAGGAAGCACTGCATAGGTCAAGAAGTGATGGAGCTATAGAAGTGAAAAAAAAAAAAAATCAGGTGCTTTTTAATAATAATGAATAAACAATGATTGTCTTTTTGTTGTTGTTGTTTTCTCAATTTTTACTCAAGAAAATTGGTATCAAGTTTCATATTGTAATAAATATTTTCCATTAATTTATCAATATTGTATTTTTAACTCATTTTATTGTGTAATCGGTGTAACTTAAGTGACACTGCAACTTTGTACATTTTCTCTCTCCATAGGCAGGCACCTTGAGACACATTGAGAAACATTTCCATCACCGCTGATTCAAAGTTCAGAGTTGAATCATGGATTGCTCTAATGAAGCACGAACAGTTTCCTCATCTGGATGATAAAGATTTATGTGGCAACTGTCGTACTCAAGAGAGTGTGTTTAAATCATCTATACCCAATTTAATTTCCTAAATGACAGCCACAGCCACAGGACTGTGGGGTGATACAAACCTATATTCTTAACTGTTTAATATGTTAAACATCTCTGTTCTTTTTGTGAGCAGTTAAATACTTATATTTTATTTTTCTTTTTTTCCTCATTTATTGTCACTTTGTAGAACATCTCGCAATAAAATAAGTGATGAACGCTATAAAACAATATCTGTGAATGTAATATACTATACATCATCTTTTGTGTAAGTCACATCAACCATAATGGTAACAAAAATGTATGTAAATAGCAACCTACAGTATGTTTGATCTGATATGTCTTATGACATCAAACCTGACATTTTTAGAGTGGACTCTTCATTAATTTCACCCACAGGTCAGACATGATCTTTGATTTTGTCTTTTGAAAAAGCATATGAAATAACTCACTAAATGCTGTTTTCAGATAGCATGTTTTTGAAAAATGTGGCTGTAAGAGCTTATCCCACTAAACATTGCTCTGTCTCTTCACATTTTGTATTACCTGCATCATAGACACATAATATGTTCTTCTCTTCTTGCTCTTCTCTCTTCTGTTAAACATTTCTCAGGATTTTGGGGAGGTCTTTTTGCTGTTTGTGATGGTGAAAACACAATTAAAATGTCCTGAAAACACAATTTGAAAACCACATTTCAAACAGTGTTACTTGGGTTGTGTCATGTAGCGCACTGTATCTGCAGGGTCAGATTACATACTCAGTGGAAGGACATTGCCACCTCTTGGACAAAGGTACACACTATCAGGACTATAATCATGTTGTGGCTGTTCAGTACAATCCTTCACTGGCAGCCAACCTTTTTTTTTTTTTATCGCATTATTAACCCAGAGTTCAGTTTTTGATATCATTTCCAAGAAGATCATTCATCTGTTGGGCAGCTGCACCTAATCAGAACCAGCAGAAACATGATATTATTGTTCCTGACACCGCAGTGCATTTGTAAACACTCAATTAAATTCTGTGGTGTGACTTTCAGTAAGGACTTATCACTACATGTGGAGACCAGCTGTTTTTTATGATGCTTTTTATTCACTAGCAATTCAGCTGAATTTGGCCATTGCTATTATTTATTTCCAATTGATTTGAATGACAGAAATAAATACTGTAGCATCATACAGGGTGAAAACATCCTACATAAAAGAAAAGTGCAAAAGTGTGAGTTGTATAGCATACTGGAGAGGCTGTGTGTCCACGGGAGTTAATCATTTACCATGTGTTTTTGTTGATGCTCTAAGACTCACAGCTATTGGAAGAAAATATAATAGTACTTGGGTAAGATGGCACCACAACTTCTTGGTTTCCCTAAAGCTTACATGTTTAGGACAGTGATTCATATAGTGTGTGCAATGTCCCGCTGGCAGGCCGTTAAGGTGGGCTGTCACTGAAAATAAACAAAACATTTTTAAAGATAATAATCTGAGTGAATAAGATGTCTGATCTGGTGGGGAGGAAGCTCCCGCTGGAACTTGCGCTTCTTCTTTTAAATGACTCCAGGATCAAGATCACTGAGATAGAACGTAAACTCTGGTTGGCAGGTATGACTGCATAAATAAATAAAAAGTTGATTGCAAAAAAAAAAAAGATAATAATCTGCAACCTTTTCCTACAGAAGTGTATGGACTCCTATATACCTAATCCCTTTTAATTATCACCTATGACCTACTAGAAGTGTTTGGTGGTGGCTGTATCTGCAACATCCCTACCCTCTGCCTGTATTTCCTTATTTTTTCTCATTGTTATGCTGTGCTCGAGACATTTCATTAACACAGTACAGTGATATTTGACATCCTACTGACTCTACCGTCAAGTTTCACTCTTGTAATTTTGAAACTACCCTAAAATATTTGTAATCAGATATACTTTAAAAAATTGGAACTAAATTACATGTTATTCTTCATCTATCTGAACTAGGTGAACAGGTGTTATGTCACATTAACACTGACATCATTAGTACAGTTAATTTCATGGGTTGATCTGTGCAGAGCTGTGATTGAATGTTTTGGCCACAAAAGATATTCAGATTTCAAATTGGGCCAGGGCATACTTAAGTTTGGGAATGGCTAATTTAGAATATTGCTGGTCGCCAGCGAAAAAGCCATTTCGACAAGTGGTCATGTCAGGGTTCACCATCTTTAGAAGGCTGGTTTAATGAGATGTAACATATTTTGTAATGCTAAAAGTAACATTTACTTCAATAATCAAAACAGACATTTTTGTTAAATGCTGGAATGGGTGGATTGAGTTTATCAACCCAGGCAGAACAGGTTTCAGTTGATAGTCCATCAGCTATGTTGTAACACTCCCGGTCTGTTGCAACACAGATTTTTTTTAAATGTTCTTTCTTTTTTTTTATTTGTATGAGAATTTCAAAAATTACATAAATCCCGGAGATACCAGATAAAGCCGATAAAGCAGGGCGTTTCAAATTTGTAACCTTCTCCTGCAGCCATGGGATTACTTCCAGCAAGTTCATCAACCTGTATGATAGAAAAAACTCTAAATTGGTTAGGGATGCCGCATCACAGAGCAACTAACTTATTTCCATTTTTGTAAAAAAAAAAAAAAAAAAGGGACTTTAGAAACTTTTTGACTATATAAAAGGATTTGTATGTTTCCTTGTAACACACACGAACATTTCAGGAATAAATTGAGAAACACGTACAACCCAAACCTGTTATGGAATGGGATTTGTATAAAATGGGAAATTAAGCCCTTAATTTGCCTTTACATTCTAGCTGGTGTTGAGAGAATATTAAAAAAAAAAAGTTTTGAAAGCCAGGCATTAAAGCACCTGATGAAATACATATCACAACATCTGCCAGATCTTAATCCCTCTTTTGCTTGCCTGGCATCACTCCCACCTGACCTTCACTAACCCCAGTGTTCCCACCATTCACTTAAAGCACACACCCACCCGCACACCTATGTGCCATTATCAGTTTGGCAAAATGTAAACCAGCCCACCCCTTTATTTCCCATGGCATCGTGTGTCTCTCAGCCATGGTATGCCAGCTCTTCTCTCTGCCTGCCAGATCTTGCATGTTATAAACTGCAGCCTGTTTTTCAGAAAAGACTCCCCCTAATGAAGGGCTGTAGTGCTGCAGAGATGCCCTAGTCTACACATCTTGTTCTCCAGATGTATATAACTGACAAATGGCATGACAAAAATGGGATGCAAAAGTGATCATTCTCACTAATAGTAAATCATATCGTAATCACAAAATAATTGCAGTATGATTTGTTATATCCATATCATCCAGCCCAAAGGGATGTTGTATGCAAATTAAAATAATTTAGCAAATTTTTTTCTCAGTTAAAAAAAATCATGCAACTTCTGTCAGGTTGTTTTGAAAAAATCCAATGAGATAAGATAAGATAAGATAAGAAAAGAAAAGAAAAGATAAGATAAGATAAGAAAATCCCACAATGTGCAAAGTTACAGCTGCAAATGGAGATAGATCTAAAAATAAATAAAAAGTAGAATACCTAAATTAATACATAAGTAAACAAGCAAGATATAAACAAGAGAAAATAAAAACAATCTAAACGGGAAACAGACTCAGCATTTGAATTAGCACTATTGCACGTACGAGATATTACACAATTGATATTGCACCCGATAAGAAAAAGGTAATTATTAGCGTATAATTTGAAAAAAAAAAAAAAAAAAAAAAAAAAAAGGAAAAATCCTAAACGGGAAAGAGACATCTTTTTTCTTTTTTTGAAATTTTGAAATGTAATATTTAACAATGTAAAGATTTATTGTATATTATAACAGAATAATTGAGAATTTCAGTCCCATGAGCATTGTGAAAGGCACAGTAAGAATACTTTACTGGGGGCTGGAGACAGATGTAAGAGGCAAGATAGGGTTGGAATAAAGTACCAAACTGTCTGCAGCATTAGACTGAACAACATACGTGGTATTACATAGTATTTAACTGGTCAGCAGTCTATCTCTACAAGGTTAACGCCCACTGATGGGAAGCGGAAGACGAAGCAGCAGCTCTGTTTGTTTCGTGGGCTCTTGCCGTAAACTGGAAGCAATTGAACTCCATTTCGATGGCACATCTGCAGGCATCATGGATTGTTATGAACTCTGGAAAAAGCAGTGAGGAAAAAGTCGCTATCGCAGACATGTAACGCACACGTAGCTGCTGTGAACATCGATCAGACATGTGTTGATTCATCTAACTATGGCAAACTGGTGAAAGGTAAGCCTTTTTCTTTTTGACGATGATTTCCTGTTTGGTTTGGTGATGGTGTAGCTAACGTTAGTTGCGCTAGGTTTGCAAATAACAGCGGTAAGTTACCTCGCTAGCTAACCGCCATTAACCTTAGCAAACTTTCAGTACAAAATGTGGAGATATTAGTTGCACTGAAACATAGTAACGTTCTAGAATTCTCGTCGTCATCTTTGTTGTTGTTGTGTAACGGTTGGCGCTAACGGTTTCCTTAACCGCGCGTGCGTGTGTGCGTGCGTGTGACTGACTGTTTCCAGGTGCCCCCTCCCGTCCCGGTGCTCCCTTGCCAGCCGGCGTCTGCGCTGCCATGGAGGTGGGCAGCCTCCCCGTGGAGCTGTGGAGGGTTATCTTAGCCTACCTTCCTCTCCCTGACCTGGGCCGCTGCTGCCAGGTGTGCCGTGCCTGGCGTGAACTCATCCTCTCTCTGGATAACACCCGCTGGAGGCAGCTCTGCCTTGGCTGCCCTGAGTGCCGGCATCCCAACTGGCCCAGTCAGCCTCACGTGGAGCCCCCTTCCTGGAGAGAGGCCCTGAAGCAGCATGCCCTGGCTTCCCGCACCTGGACTCAAAATGGACCAGAGCTCCAGTCCTCTGCCTGCCTCCTCTTTTTCCGTCGCCGTAAAGACCGCAGGGTTTGGCATGTGGGGCCCGGATGTGAGTTTGAGACCCTTCGTGGGGCCCTTGGGGTGGCCGGGCCATACGACCGTGTGGTTCTCCATCCGGGGGTGTATGAGGAGCAGGCGGAAGTGGCGTTGAAGGTGCCCGTGGAGCTGGTTGGGCTGGGGAGACTGGGTGAGGTGGCCCTCCTGGTGTGTATGGAGCAGCAGTGCCCTACTGCCAGGCTGTGTAATCTGGTTTTCATGCCACCCTGGTTCTCCACTGTGGTCTACAAGGTAAACAACAGCTTGTAATGATGGTTTCTTTAAATCTTTATGTATTATCAACCTAGTCTGCCCCTTCAGTATCTAAAAAAGTAGAGAAGGAGAGATACTATATCTGAAAATCCATACTAACATGCTATTTAGTATGCTAAGGAGTACTGTATGCTAATACAGTACTCTCAAGGAAAAGCATACATGGACAGATTCAGACCCCATGGATTCCTCTTAGCTCTGTTTATACTACTTTTTGGCGTCCACTTAGAATGGGGTTATGTGGATGTCTGCACCCTTGCGTACAACCTCTCATTACAAATTTACGTCACACAAGTCCTACCAGACCCTTGGTTGTGGAAAGCATTACAGCAGCTTAAAACAGTATGTGAGATTTTTTTAGTATGTCTGAAACCTTAGTATGAAACCAATAGTATGCAAGGTGCATACTGTTTCTGGGGAAATTTTACAGTAGCACTAGACACTAGGCCAGGATAAATATCCCATAATGCAATGCGGTAGTGACTAGGACAACAACAACGTAACAGACAAAGCTGAACGGCAACCAAGGCAGCACTGGTGTGACGTCAATAATGCTTCAGCTTAAATGTGAGTAAGGTTTCACCTTTCTAAATGTAATGTATTTTTAAATTAGTTAATTGTTGGCATGGTTTACCATGGTTATGTGCTTCCAACCAGCAAGGAGGCTCTCAGGATGTGATGTCATACGCACTGAGCAGTGTATCTGAAAAGATAAACACTTCAGTTTATTTGCACAAGTACAAGTATGTTGAACAATAATACACATTTAGTTTAGGTAGTACATAGTATGTGACTTTGGATGCAGCAATAGAGAGTGAATTAAGAGTGGCACCCATGTTAGCAAGATCAGATATTTCAGACATTAAACATTACGTTTTTTTAGGACAAATAAATATGCCCACACCTCTGCACAGTGATGGATATTGTGTGAATACAACCACAGCGATTCTCAGTCTGCTCCACCTGAGTGTGTGTGTGTGTGTGTGTGTGTGTGTGTGTGTGTGTGTCCCTCTCTCTGCTGCTCTCACAAGGAGAGTGTAGAGGAAAGAGACAGCCATCTTAGTTGCTACATTTTTACAGAATCTCGACTTCAAGCCCTGTAGAGGCTGGAGGCTTCGCACCACTGCCAAACAGGCTGAAGTCCAGAAATGTCCTGAACAGAGAAAAATATGAGAAAATGAGAAAATACATGCAGAAGACAGGATATCTGCAGATAACCGCCTCCGCCACATGCTCCTAGTGGGTAGTAAGTGATGACTGGGAGGGATTACTATTGTAGGACTCAATATAAATTGTTTTGTTTTTTTAAAGGAAAATCCTGAATAGTATGCAGTCTAACAAAATCAGGTTTAATTCTGCTTTTATCTTTGTTACTGAATCTGTCTGATTTCAATCACCTGTCTCTCCTTGCTTTGCTCCAGACATCATGGGGTCATGTCCAACTTGATAACTGCAACTTTGAGGGGGCTCAGTTGCAAGTCCGTGGTCCAGGAACCTGCCAAGCTCGCTTCTGCTCCTTCTCACAAGGCAGCTCTGCTCATCTGCTGGGTGTTGTCTTGAGTTTATTGGACAGCTGTGACTTTTCGGGGAGTGACACAGCTTCTGTGACAGTTGAAGGTCCTCCAGTTTCAGAAAGAAACTGGGCTTGTAAACACTTGGCTGCCTTGGCCAGGACGTTCCCAACATGTGGCACAGCTGGGAATAACAACAGCCCTCCTAGAGGTCATCTGGCTGGTTCCACTGGTGGGCATCAACCTCCAGGTGCTAATGTTAAAAAGGAGCATGTGAACATGGAGGAGTGGCAGAGGAGGACTGGGGTGGACGCAGTGTGTCAGGGAACTGTGATTGAGGACTGCTGGAGCGACGGTGACCGCAGTGAGGGAGAGGAGGAGAACCAAGAAGGAGAAGGAACTAATAACACAAAAAACCCATTAAAATTGGATTACAAAATCCCCTGTGACCATCATGGTCTCTCCCATTTGCTCAAGCCCCAGCCAGATGGCTCTGTTCCACTGGCATCCTCCCCGGATCCCCCATCTGTGACCCCTGAACTCCTCACCTTTCAGCAGGAACTGGACAGGGACCCGGAGGCTCAGATGTTGGCAGCATCCACTCTTGGCTGTATCCTCAGACGCTGCCTCTTCAGGGAAGGGAAGGGTGCTGTGCATTTGTCTAATTATGGACAGGCTCGGCTGGAGGGCAATGTTTTCCGTGGGCTGAACTATGCTGTCCGTTGCATCCAGAACTCCACAGTAAATAAGCTCATAATGTTTTTCAGACTATTGAAATGCCATTTGCATGTATCTTAACACATTTAAATTGAAGTTTTAGTTCAGCGACTTTCATAGGCAGCATATATTCTCAGCCATGTATCGAGTGAAATAAGTAGCTCCGATCATGAGTAATTAAGCAGCAGTCAAGTGTTACTTGAGCTCCCTCTACTTCTCTCTTCCCTCCTTCAGATAGTGATGCTGAGAAACGAGGTGTGTGAGTGCCGTGCATCAGGTGTGTTCCTGCGCCTCTCTGCTCAGGGCCTCATTGCAGAAAACAACATCCACTCAAATGGGGAGGCGGGACTGGACATCCGTAAGGGGGCTAACCCCATCATTGTGGTAAGTGCTGCTCCACTGACTAATCAAGTCAAATTATCAAAAAGAAGAATCAGTACTCATTTGACAAAATAATTTTAATACAAGCTCCACTTAGTAGCTTTTCCCAGAGCATTCAAAAGCATAACAATATAAGATTAATTTGCCAAACTTTGTTCTACAGACACAGTAAAGATTCACTTCAGAGCTTGTAGACTGTCAAATAATTTATGATGATGTGTAGAAGCAGTTTTGCAAATAGTGCATAATAAAACTTACGCTAATTGTGGATGAATTGTGGTCTAAAATCCAATAATCTGATGCTTTATTGTTAACATGTCTTAAGTATGATTTTGACAGGTCTTAACATTAATTGCACATTACTTTTAAAAAGTGCCATTAACTTCAGTCTTGCTTTTAAATGTGTTATTGAAAAAAATGTATTAATCACACTGTAACAAAAATACTAAACAAAACCAACATGGAAGAAATAACCATTAATGCAAACTATGCAGCCTTGTCAGAATTTATCGGACCACACCAAACCAGCTTTGTGCTCTACCTTCAAGAGTGGAAAGAAAAAGAAGTTTTACATTTCATTTTCATTTCATTAAGAGATTAATTAATATTAATAAATAATTTACAATTTTTGCCAGTATAGACATGAAATAGGCCTTAAATTGTGTTCATAATGGTCTTAAAAAGTCTTAAATGTAACTTGTTGAATCCTGCAGAAACCCTGCTCTGAATTTGATTGTCTTTTGTACTCCAATTTTACTCCCTCATTCTGTCTTTCATTCCCCAGTGTAATAGGATACATAGTGGTTTGCGTTCAGGGGTTGTTGTCCTTGGCAATGGGAAAGGTTCGATTCGGAGCAACCAGATCTACAACAACAAGGAGGCTGGAGTGTATATTCTCTTCAGTGGGAATCCTGTGGTCAGGTAGGTGGGACTCTACAAACACGTAACTTGCCAAAGAATGTTTAGTCCCTGCTTTTCCCATAGCTTTGATTTTATTATTATTGCTCATACAGCATGTTTTTTTCCATTAATGGCAAAAGACATGGAATTTTCCATCATGAGCAAACCATCACTACAATAGGCCTTTTCACAGCAGATATTTTGACCCATCATAGAATCAGAGATGTTTCCCAGTAAGCCATGACAATGTGACAGTGACCCAGCAATATCTGATTTTATTGTTCTCATCTGTGCTTCTCGTACTGTGACATGTCAACATGTCGAAATACGGCAAGATGTTTTTAAAGAAACCCAGGTCTGACAGTCAGCAAAGGGTTTGGACCCAGTCTACCACTCTTCTAAACATATGTTATGTTTTTGTATTTCTTTTTTTTAATTGGTCACAGGTGCTGAAATGAAATACAGGGTTTGTCATTCCTTTTGATATTTATCAAAGCTGTGTGCACTTTTATGTTTTACTATTTTGTGCTTGCTGTCTTGAGTGAGTTTGAGCACCAGAAAGACGTTGCTTCTTTGTGGAAAACCCCTAACTTGTATGTCTTCATTTATAAATAAAGCATACTTTGGTAAGGTTTCTCATACTCAGAATTTTCAGATTTATGTCAGATTTTTCTGACAACAGAGCCAAAAGGAGGAGGAGAAATCTAGTTTTCTCTCAGAAAACTTGAATTACATTACACTTCAAGGCATTCAGTGATGCCAAAAATAAACAGCAAATGAAATGAAAACTTGTGTTGTGAGCTTTAAAATTTCACTCTAGCATCTTCACGATCACTGCTACAGTGCGGTGGTATATTTTTTCCTTTCACACATTTGCATATAGCTTTATACAGTAAAGGCATGGTGTAAGCAGTGTTGCATAATGTTGTCAGGTGTGATGCTAGGGGTGCAGATGGTAACAAATAAGAGAGCCTAGGCTTCTTCATAGACTACTATTTAAAGGCTGAACTTGTTCAATATTTGCTCCTGTTCCTCTCACTTTCTCTCCTCACTTTCCTCTTAGTGGCAATCACATATTCCAGGGCCAGGCCGCAGGAATAGCTATAAATGAGAACGGCAGAGGGATGATAACAGGTGTGTAAGTGGATCTGTCCTGCTTCGTTTTCCACATTTCACATCAGCATCCCAAAAGGGCGCTTTATTTTCCCCCATTGATGTGCCACTTAGAGAAATTAAAGCACCACTTGCAGTCATGAACCCTGATTTTCTTTTACATATTAATACATGTTCATTCTAGAGAACGTGATCAAAGAGAACCAGTGGGGTGGTGTGGACATCCGCAGAGGAGGAGACCCCATCTTGAGGAACAACTACATCTGTTATGGCTACTCAGACGGCGTTGTGGTGGGAGAAAGAGGCCGTGGACTTATTGAAGGAAACCATGTTTACTGTATGTAGTTTCAGTGTGATAAAGGCAGCGTCATACATTATGTCTCATTTTTTATTTCATCTTTAAGAACATGGCACAGATGTTTCATTTCTCCTCTTCCTCTTGTTTCTTCAGGTAACAAAGGCTGTGGTGTTTGGGTTATGTCGTCCAGCCTCCCGCAGCTCCTGGGAAACTACATTACCCATAACTGTATGTATGGGCTGGCAGTCTTCTGCAGGAAGGACCCAGAGAACATGGAGGCAAGGGAGGGGAACTGGCCAGGGCAAGAGGGGATTGGTGGAGATGGAGTCAGCGGGGAAAGGAGGGGGGTAGAAGGAGAAGGGAGAGATGGGCAAGAGAACTTGAATGAAGAGGGGGAACTGTTTGCATGGGAGAGTGATCTGGACAGTGAGGATGAGCGCCACTCTGCCCGTCGTTCCATCAGTGTGGCCCTCGTGGAGAGCAACTGCATCAATTACAATGGAGGTAATACATAGACTTCTTGGGTAGTGTTTGGTGCACAGTCACTTACCTCTTGTCTCTAATGATATATCCATCTTTTTTCTGCAGCAGTTGGTCTGTACATAAAGAGCAGCGAACCCCTGAATGTTTTCGCTAACCTCATAAACAGTAACCGTGGCACCGGCATTGCTGTGCTGCAGAGCACTCAGCTGACCCGACTGGTTACAAACTGCATCCTTGACAATGGTCGAGGTGGTGTTACTGTGGAGAATGACTGCCGAGTGGAGCTTCGTGGTAACGGCATCTATAAAAACAGTGGCCATGGTGTCAGTTTCAATGGGAATGGGCAGATTGTAGAAAATGATGTGGTTGGAAACCGTGGATGTGGGATCCAAGTTTCTGGCAGTGCTGACATCAAGGTGAGATGGACAGAGGCATGAACGCAAATTACTTCTACAACACTATACAGTGACTCCTTCATGAAATACTAACTATGATCACTTATGTGCATTTTCATGGTTTTATCATTTTTTATCTTTAGATATTGCGCAACCGTGTTCAACCAGCACAGGGCTGTGGCATTGCTGTGCTTGGGCCAGTAAAAGGTGTAGTCCATGACAATCTCTTGTTCCAGGGCCACCCTGGAAACAAAAAAACCCTGCTTCATATGGATTCTGGCAATGAGAGCTGTCTGTTGCGCAACAACAGTGTTCTAAGGCATAATAACAGGTAAACTAGTCAACCAACAGAAAGTGCCACAGATTCAGAGACCACCAGTTGCTTTACTGTTTGCACTCTGTCTTTCTTTCCTTTTGTTGTCCACACACTTGAAGGCCCAGTGTGTAAGATTTACAGAGACTTATAACCAGAATATGGCAGAAATTAAATATAATATTCATAAGTATGTTTTCATTATTGTATAATCACCTGACAATAAAAATATTTGTGTTTTCATTAACTTCGAATTAGTATTTATATCTATGGAGGGTGCAGGCCCTGTTTTATCCATGTCTTCCACTGACACTGCTGTCTTGCACCACCATGTTTGTACTAGGAATGCACGATAAACATCAGGGTAGATAATGGAAATGTATATTATTATTTATTATTATAATGAAATTATAGCCGATATATCAGATGTGACAGATTACTACAAAGCATTTAATTGTAATTCTACAAGGCAAAATGCTCTTTTTCTTTCTTACTCTATTCTACAGTAGCCCAGAATGAACAAACCAAACACTGGCTCTCATAACAGCCCTTTGCATTTTGCATGTTTTGTGAACACTGTAGTTTCTCCCACAGATTTTTTTTATTTTATTATTATTATTTTTTTTTTGGGGACTTCTCCAGGGTACCAGACGCATGATTTGTAATTGTAATAATAATGTGACTCCTAAAATAAAGAATTTTTACTACATCAGCTTAAAAGGTGATAATATGTCAGTATTGTGTTCATAACTTAACCAAATCAGTTAAATCAAATCTAACATTTGCCCTTCTGCTCATCTTTGTATTAATAATTCCTATTTACTCTTACCTTTTTCATTTCATTTGCATTTTGTAGCTCTACATCTGCTCCTCCTTGGATTTTGGAAAACCCTCCACCTCGTCCGCTGGCCAGCTCCCCTTCTGGCCTCTCCTCGTCCCAGTATCCTTCCCGACTTGGAATATCCATGACAACCAGGATCAGCGCCACTGTAGAGAGTGGTTGCCACAGTGGCAGCATGTTCTGCTCCATCCTGTGAACAGTGACGAGCACTTAAAAAAAACAATATCAATGATTTTCCCACAAGATCAGCATCACTTTTGTGGATGTGGAGCACTCTGGCCTTCCTTAGAGAGCCCCTTCCAGGTTCATGCCCTCCTGTTGAGGTGGAGTAACTGTCAAAGAAGAGGGTGCTCTGAATAACCAATAAAGGGACCATCCATCTTCCAGTGCATCAGGGTGGCACAATATTTTGTAAATCTGATATCACTTTTGTAAATTTTATCTTAAAATTCCAGTGCACTTGTTAAATGTGGACTAATGAAGTGAAGCTTGAGTACAGCACGAGTCAAACAATTGCCATACTGAAGCTTTAACTTAATCATGGTCTTTTTCATGCACATTTCATATCCATGTACAGAACTGCTGTAGACTTTGTTGGTTTTGTCAGTTTGCTTCTGAGACTCACTGGTTAGGAGGTGCACATTTATAAATCCTAGCAGGAGCCAGAGGCATCAGAGGTGCCGGCTTCAACCATGTTACAGAGTAAAGTGTGCCTTGTTTGATTTTTTTTTTTTTAAATCAATCAATGATTGTAGCTAGGGGAGGAGCTGTCATAGTGTGAGGTGTATATGCAAAAAACAAAAACACAAAAAACAAAGCCAAACTTAAGCTTCTGCCTCTTGCACAGGGCTGTTTCCTGGTGAGTCTGTTTTCTGTATCATGTCCTCTGTGTTTTTAAAATGTGATGCACTTCAGTTTTCTCTGACTCTGAAAATCAGTGGAGGATAATTTTATTATTCCAGATTGTCAACAACCACACAGACTCACCTGGTATTAGTCAGTTATAGAAGGAAAACTGATGTTCAGTGTGCAATATGTGCTGTCTACAAATGTGCCTATACGTTTTCACCATCTAAGCTAAACGTTTTCTGTCATTTAGAATTTGTTTATAGCTCATTACTCTGCTTTTTTGTATCTTACAAAGCATTAAGGAACAATATCATGTACAACTCAAAGGTTCACCACTTTATTTGTCTACAAAACACATTAATAAACAGTTCTTGTTTGTGGCATTTCCAATTTTTATAGTCCCCTGCCTTCTCTATCTAATTCTTCTCTTCTCATCTGGATCTTCAGTGCATTTTCTTGCGTTTCCGTCTCTCCATGAACTGATCATATTTGACCAGCGGCAGAACGAGAGAGGCCCGCCTGTGTTCATCTCCCAGTTCAGCCTCAGCACCCTTCCCCCGGTGCGGTTTAGTTATGGTCAGTCCCATTGATTTTGCTACTTCAATCATCCTATTGGAAGACAAAAAAAAAATCAGGTAGTTATTTTAATGCACCACATATTGAGTGTTTTCTGTGGTGTGATAATCATCTGCAGACAAGAGGAATCATACAATTCACAGCTTGAAATGTGACTAACTAGAAGCAGAAAGAAAGGACAAAGATGAATATCAATACATGCAGCTGATTCAGCACCATTAACCTTAAAGGTTAATGGGTATTTTTTTCACCTGGACCCTTGTACATCCACTAAAAGAGCTTGGTTTTGCCACTGACAGGCTCTGACTGTTAGTGTGTTTAAGTGTCTGACAACACAAACCCAGAGCTGGTCGAGTTCCAACAGACAGAGGAAAATCTTTTTGGTTAGTTTTATTTTGTTTCTGTTGAGTTTGAATGAAGACGGCAATGTTAAAGGAACATCAATAACACAAAATGCATCTTAGCTCTGTAGGGATCCTTCCCATTATGTTGTCAGACACTTAGAATAACAATCTGAATGGCAAAAACAAGTACTTTGAGTGGACTTGGGTTTGCAGGTGGCCAGTTGCATGGAGGGATTATGTTGTAGCTCAGTTTTGCTTCTGCCAGCTGCAGCTCTCTCCTTCAATACCAGACCAACTTCAAAAAAGGGTGTCCCCATTAGTCACTTAGTCCCATAAACATGGGAAAGTAGAGTCTAGGTTGAAAAATCCCCATTTAATAATGGTTTTCAATTGTTGTTTAAAAGGTAATATGTTCTTAATATATTCTTCAATGTTAAATGCATTTGTCTTATACATTACAAAACAATACACACCCTAAAGTTTCTATATGCAAATGCAGCCTTTTTCTCTCTTACCTGGCCTCAGTGATTCCCAGGTCCCGGTGGAGTAATGTGAGGTCAGCAGTCATGTGACTCACGTGCAGCAGCAGGGCCAGGGAGTACGCTGCTAATTTAGCTCGCATTGATGAAGACACAATGTTCTGGACCCTAAAAGGGAAAGGTCAGGTAAAAAAACAAAACAAAACAAAACAATGTTTTAGCTGTTAAATTTGTGCTTGTATATAAGACCATGTGGCCACAACACAGAAAATGCATTTTCAATAGAATCAGTGCAAAAGCAAATATAACAGAACTTAATATGATATAACAAATATACCTTGTAAGTGGTACAAAATACTACAAGAGCCAAATACAGCCAATTTGTTCAAGGTAATCTGAAATTTAGTGAGTGAAATGCAATTTTCATGGATTTTTAATATGAAACTGCATTTTAAATCCAACCAAATCAACTTCCAGTCACATCCCAGTGGTTATGAACTACATGATTACAAGGTGCTAATTTTACTAGTCAATAAATATTAAAAAGTTCCTTCACTATCTTACCTGCCATTGTTGAAAGTCTCCGCAGTGAACGTCTTCAACAGTTTGTTCTGAATGATGCCAGGACAGCCTTCCTCCCGTCCAACTGTTAACGTAAACATGAATCATTATTAGTCTGTCAGTCAGAGACGTGTGTAGAAACACTCGCATATGATGAAGGAAAACAACATCACTCACACTTGCGAGGGACGCTTCTCTGTCGAGCCACTTTGAAGAGCATAGACAGGTAAAAGGCACAGCGTGACGTTTTATCTCTTATCTCTTCAGCTACGAATGGCATGTTTTCCAGGAGCTTCACAACACACAAGTACCTTAAATAAAAAAAAAATAATAATTAGAATGCAAAATAAAATGTAGCTTCATGAAACATCTTGATAAGTGTGAAGCCTTTTGTCAACCTACCCTCCTTCATCTCTCATTTTCAACAACTCCTCAGAGGTGAGCGCTGCCATCTTGGAACCAGCCTGCTCCAAAGCCTCGAACTCTGCCGGACTCAGGACTGCGGAGATCAATTAAGGATGAAGACCAAAACAAACAGTTTTCAACTCCAAAATATATTAGTGGGTCTAACACATACTGTTCTGCACACACATGCACAAAGAGAATGAAGGATACGATCGTCAAACAGGTAGACGTCCTCTGGTTTGTCAGCGTCTGTGTGATGAGGAGGCAGGTGGAGAGCCTGGTCTCCCTGAGACTCGGTCTCAGCCACTTCCTGTTGAAGAGCTGAGGGGAGAGAGAAGAAAAACAGGTGAGAAAATCACAAGTAACAATTTGACAAGCATAGAAATTGACTTTGAGTGGAGAGAAAGATGCCGACTAAATCAGCCAGATGTTTAAGGCGAATTTAACCCTTTTCTTTTTAAATTATTATCTTTCAGATTACTGGTTGATGATTTTAGACAACTGACTTCCACATTCACGACTTAGACAATGTGACTACAGCTGTTTTTCCATCTAGAACTGCAACTATTGGTCAATCAGCTGATTAGAAGAAAATGAGTTGCCAACGATTTTGATGGTCAATTAATCGTTTCAGTCATTTTTCAAGCAAAAATGTCACACATTTGCTGGTTCCAGCTCCTAATGTGTGAGGATCTGCTTATTTTCTTTGTCATTTATGACAGTAAATGAAGAGTCTTTGGGTTTTGAACTGTTGGTTGGACAAAAGAAGTCATTTGAAGATGTCTTGTTGGGCTCTGGGAGATTAATTTATTTTATGGACTGCATGAGTCTTTTTAACCGTGAAAATAATTAGCAGATTGATGAGACTATGCTTTGCACAGCCTATTTTATTTGTTCTAACCAGCTGACAGAAACTGACTTAAAACAGATTTTCTTTTTGCAACATTTCAAAAATCAAATTACATGGAAACACGGCTTATGTAACATACCTTCCAGTCCCTTCTGGTCGATCACAGTGTCAGCAGCCTTTGCCACTGCTTGCTGCAGGGTGTCACTGCCCACCTGATTCAGCCTACGGGAGCTCAGAGCTCTCTTCTGTTTGTTGGTGCCAAATGCCTCAATCAAAGAGTCAACCTAAAGAGAAAATTTGACATAAGGTTAGGACACCAAGTGTTTTTTTTTTATTGGTGCCCAGTGTTCTCTTATTGAAAAAAACAGGACAAGCCATCATACCTTGTCTCTGTAGGTCTGAGTAGTGTCCTGGGGTTTTAAAGTCTCAGCTGTCTCTCCTAATGAAAAAGAAAACAAACATCACACATAAACAAAGAGATAAAAATCTCAAGCCAAAAGCAGTTTTCTTTCAAAAGATGATGATCTGATTGTTTTGACTAATGTGCAGTAAATTGGGGCATGCAAACTACTGATGTCACTTCAGTACAGCAATCCAGACTTTGGTGATTATTTTTCCTTTTACCTGGTATAACAGGTTGCATGTTGAAGAGCTGAGCACTGTGCACCTCCATCTGCATGGTCTCCTTGTTCAACACTCCTACATAATAACTAAACACATCAAACATCATGCTTAATTAATTCTATTCACAGCGGTAGATTGCCACTGTTTATAGGCTACATTGACCTACTTGCAAAGGTTGTTGCACTTCAAGGACTCTGTTCCAAAATTACTCCCAACATACGACAGTCTGTCTGATTCAGCAACCTAGACGGAGGAACAAATAAGCAACACGATTGTGAAAGCAACAAGGCATCTTATAGATGTAAAGGTGCAGTGCAAACTCATAGTGCTGAGAGTGAAAGCAGTCGATCATCTTTCTCACCAATATCCGTCGGTTCTTCTTCCTCTGGTTTTTCTCATCTGTGTTCTTGTACATTGTGAAATCAAGTTTGTCTGCATTTTTGACGCTGCCATTTGAAAATCGGACTGTGAGAAACAGGAGGAACTCGTCAATACCAAGTAATGGAAAGTGTGCGAGCACATTTACTTGAACACTGAACTTAAGTACCATTTTCTGATGTTTGTACTTTACTTTGGTACAAGCAACTCAAAACTTTATTTCCATTTTCAGCTAAATGGTTCACCAGTGTAACAGCATTTTATATATGTATGTAAAAGGTATAACTGGGCTCCCGCATTGGTACATATTGACATATTCTGCACCCCCATTATGGAACACATGGCAGAATTACTTGAAACTCTAAGAATTAATCCTGTTAACCTGTTAACAGGATTAATTCTTTAACATCCAAGATTAAGGAATTAGAGGCTGATTCCTTACAATGTCAGAGTTTTAATTAACCTGGTTACATGACCAACTCCAAGAAACAAAAAGAAGCTTATGTTTCTACTTCACTACATTTCAAAGGCAAATATTGTGCTTTTTACTCAAGTACATTTATATAGTAACTTTAGTTAGTAGTTACTTTGCAAATTCAGATTAATAATACCAAAAATGATCACAAATAAGTTATGATGTATTATTATAAGGAAGGATAAGGTTTTATTGATCGTTTGGTGAATTTTTCAAGCTATCCTGTAGTAAACACAATAAAAGAAATAAGCCCCACCTTTACCAATTACAACATTAAAGTGAAAATCTTTACATATTAATGGACTATCTGTGATTCTTATAATTCGGTAATATACATTGTTCTGAACTTTTCTCTCACCTTTGTATTTCACCAATATTGTGACTCTAATACTTTTATACTTAGGATTAGGAATTTAGTCTTAGTCTTAACAAAGTATTTTCACAAAGTTTATTTAAGTAAAAGATTTGTGAAAGATGAACGATGTGTTTCCTGCGCTTCATGTTCTCATTAACACATTTAAGAGGTTATACACGTGAATGTTAAGTTGAATTCATGCAAGCTGCAACTAACTCATTGTGCGTACTACAGTGAAAATTAACTTCATACACATGAGAATAACGTGAAACAGTAGTCTGGTAAGCACAAAACTACACAATTAGCCCTGCAGCTAACCCACGTGTGCAATACAAACTGTTGTTTAAAAGAGAGAAGATGAGCACGACCCAGCATTTCAAGGCACGATTAGAGTTATAGTTTTTCCTAAAAAGTTTAGACAGCCAACAAATGTGAGATAGTCACCGATAACAGCTTTATCAAAGTCTCTCTCCTCTCCACAACACACCAACGAGCAGGACGCAGCCATATTTGTTGTCATGAGTTTCCAGTTGCGGCAAGATGACTCACTCCATTGTACTTCCGGGTGTTTGAGGAAAAAGTAACAATAATGGTAAAATACCTACCCATTATACACTAAAAAAATAAATTAGTAAATAAATTTAAAAAATAGTGAAAATAAAAATTATTTCGGGGACTCAAACGACTTTAATGAAAAAAATCATTATTTCTTTGTTTTTATTCTGCAAGTATATGAAGTCACAGGAGTTCGAAAAGTTCCACAAAACAGAATAAATCTATAAACAAATACTAAAATAATTGTGGAAATAAGAAGAAGGTGAAATAATTATTTATAACTGAGGAACTGCATTTTCTCATTCGTTTACAGATCGATTTCTTCATGGTTCCATATATCATTGGTACATTACATCGAATTTTTCTAATCTAATCTAATCTAATCTAATCTAATCTAATCTAATCTAATCTAATCTAACTATCGAAGACCTAAGAAAATAAGACAAATAAATTGTGTAAATTTATGTGAAACGTATCCTTTAAAATAGTGAGAGGTAAATCTTGATGCTCTCTATAATCTTTGGGTACGTAGGCTCTGAGGTCGCAGCAGCGACATCCTGTGGTGAAACGTGTAATTGCAGCCCTTCACCTCGTCGAGGTCACGGACATGGAAGTGAAGCACAGCGCCACCCTGTGAGTCTGGTTGGGAAGAAACCGTCTGAGGAGGGTGATAAATTACTAGAAATCATAACACATTCATGTCAGGCGTCAGATAAATATTCCAAGTCGGTATCCGTCCTATTAAACGGTTATAAATTATTTCCGAATGCGCCTTGTTTGGCGGTGACACGGATAGACGAGTCCAGCTGCAGACAAACAGTCACCGTGAGAGCCAAACCATTCAATGCGAGTAAACTGTAGGTAGCGAGTGAGGGGACTGCGGGGACGTGGGGCGTAGCAGCAGAAATGTTTGCTAGCTGTAGCTACGTTTGATGGAAAAGGCTGCTTCGATACAGACAGGCGGTGCAGCCGGGTCACCGAATGCTAACTATCACTGCTGCTGTTGTAGTTAGCTAACAGGCAATTTGCTGGTCAGTAGCCAGCTAACTTTAGCCGGCTCAGTTTCTGGTCAGGGCCCTGTGTCTGCTTCTTGGTACCTACGCTATCGGAAATCAAGGTAATTAATAGTTATTACTGGCCCTCTAAATGGCTCTATGTTTTTGCTAATTTAGCTAGACTAGATATAGTGCCTAACTGCTCTTGTGTTAGCTAATCTAGAGTTGCTAGCTAACTTAACTATCTGTCTATCTGCAGTAACGTAATTACAGTACAGTGGTTACAGAGTACAGCGGTTGTTGTTGTCTGTAGCTGCTGTGTTATTAACACACTTTAAGCATCGGTTAACAAATGGACCAGCTAAAGTACAAAAAATGTTTTACAGCATATTACTTTATATGAAGGAATTCGTCCAACTGGCAAACATTACTCTTGGTGCACATTAACTGGAAGTTTTGGAGGCCCTCTTCATCTGTGGGACCACAGAATAATGACTTTCATCCCACTACAGTTTTGTTTTGTCATTGTGTCCAAATAACACCATCAACACCCTCTCAAACAAAAGTGGCACATGAAAAACCATCTTGACCTGTGTAAACTCTGACACGGATTCCACCTTTACTTCCATTTATTCTGTCCTTACTCTCATGTTAGGGCTCCATCATTATTACACTAAGGCTACTACTAAAGAGTATTTTTGATTAATCAATTTATCATTTACTCTGTGATATAGGTGTTGTGATATACTGGTATTGACAGCAATAAGAAATATTGATATCATTTCAGTAATGCACATATGATAATACTGTGTAAATAATCCAGTGTCCGTCAAACATGCTGTATGTTCCTTAAATCTTTTCATTTTCTTTATTTCTTTTGTTTATCAGCTCGTCTGGTTGCCTTCTCACTGTTTATAAAAAGTCATTGTACTTTTTAAACACTTATGTGCTGTTACACTCTCTCTTAACCTCCCTAGACTCATACTTTCAGTGTAATTAATTTGCCAAAGAGAGACAAAATGCACAATAAACAAAGTCAAATATGAATTTGACTGATTGTTTTTTGTTTTGTTTTCTTCAATTTTTCTTTAGATATCCCAGTAATATTGATATTGCAAATTATTTTGGTCACGATAATCTGATGGAGAAAAGCTTCAAATTTTAGAGGAAAGAAGCAGCAAATGTTTGGCATTTTTGGTTCAAAAATTATTTAAACAAATCTATTAAGAAAACTGTCAAATGTTAGAACTTGTGATTTTTCCTCTGCCTCCAACCTTTTAACCTTTGCCTGCTCCTGTCTCCAGGGCCATGGATTTCCCGGGCCACTTCGAGCAAATCTTCCAGCAGCTCAACTACCAGCGTGTCCACGGTCAGTTGTGTGACTGTGTCATCGTGGTGGGCAGCAGACACTTCAAAGCCCACCGCTCGGTGCTTGCAGCCTGCAGCACCCACTTCAGAGCGCTGTTTACTGTTGCAGAGGGAGATGCCAGCATGAACATGATCCAGCTGGACAGCGAGGTGGGGAGCTTAACAATATTGTGTAGGAAAGGTCAGGAGTGATGATATTACATTAACGTGTACAAGAATGAGAATGACTTTGATGATGATGGTGATAAAAGATGGGAGTTGAGAAGAGAGGTTGTTTACACCTGGCGTTAACACGAGTCTTGGGTGATCTGAACACAGGTGGACAGCTGTGAGTATCTGTGTTCACACATGGCGTTAGAATGCATCTCCACAAACATCTTGAGTGACTACTTGTGATTGGATTTCATTTCTCCACTCTATATGCAAATGGACACCTAGCTACATGAGTTTGGGACAAACAGACAAAATGTTTTTTAAAGAAAAAAATAACAAAAAATAAATAAAAATAAAAAATAACATCAGCAGAATTTACAAGAAGGCCCAGATAATTAAGAATTTGTCATAGAGAGCATTTCACGAAGTTTATTAGATTTCTCTTAACTCAGCAACTCGCACAGTTGCAAGATTTTGTAAGGGAGTCTGGAGTTTCTCCACAGGTGACAAGCTAAGTTGCCTATATTGGTTACTGTTTACTATATTTGTAAAATTTGACATGTAACCTGTCAAATGTAAAATGTTGTTTTCATAAATTTAATGTAAATGGTGAAGTCAGCTGAAAAAGTTTTTTCAAACAGCTACAGTTCTACTTATTGGCAGGTAAGACACACTTCAGACCCCAGTACAGCAATGCTGTGAGCTTTTTTTTTTTTTTTTTTTTGTCATTGGAAAGATTTTGGAAGAAGGACCGGCCATATTGGAGCACACAGACTTAGGTGACAATGTGTTATTGAATGAATAACATTTCAATGCCCACTGCGCCTTTATCAGAGTTAGAAGTTTTTTTTGATTGTGATGAAGATGCAGTGAGCATATGTTTGGACTTATTTTCCAAAGAAGAGCGTTTAAACGTCTTTATCTGACTGTGTTTTTAAAACAACAACTTAATGTATTGTATTTAATGTTAATTTTACAAGGAAACATAATGATTTAGACTTTTATGTATCTTAATGGCAACGTTTATCATTAAGTTTCTCCTCACTTAACAAAATTACACAATATTTTAAGGGAGTCTGACGATATTGAGGTTACTCATTTCAGTGTTAAAATCAGTTGAAACAGATGGTGTGGTCACAAACATTTTCTGTTTATCCTGACAGGTAAGAAAACCCAAACTCTTAATTTGTATTACAGTAAACCAAATGGAGTACTTCCAGGATGTCAGTTGAGTAGGCAGCCCTTCACTGTGGCCCAGGACACATTGTGTATACACTGCTGAAAGAAGGTGGTCACATGTGGCCCAGACCGCCTGTGCCAGTGGTCTAAGTGACTGAATCTCAATGTATCCTCAATGTATCTTTGGTGCTTTCACACCTGCACGTTTGTGATTGAATCACCCAGGACACATGTTAAAGCCAGGTTCAAACAGCCTCATTTACTCTTCAGCTTCAGATAATAATAGTGATAGTAATTCAAAACAAACTACTGTCAATTCTGAAGCTCTCTCTTGCCACAAGATCAATGGTCTTTGTGTGTACCTGTAGGTGGTGACAGCTGAAGCTTTTGCTGCGCTGGTAGACATGATGTACACTTCCACACTAATGCTGGGGGAGAGCAACGTCATGGACATCCTCCTTGCAGCCTCACATCTGCACCTCAACAATGTAGTGAAGGCCTGCAAACACTACCTGACCACGCGCACCCTGCCCATGTCCCCATCATCCGACAGACCCACCCATCACCACCCTCAGCAAGAGCAGCAGAGACACAGGCAGCAGCAAGTAGCAGATTTAGCAGTTAACCCTACTCTAGCAGGTAACGCTAACCTCACAGCAAATGCCGCCACATCAAAGCTGCAGCGCTCCTTCCTCCTTCAGCAGCTGGGGCTCAGCTTGGTGAGCTCCGCTCTGGGGGGGATGGAGGACGACGGAGTCGGAAATGTAGTCAGCAGAGGAGTGGTTGAACAGAGAGCCTCCTTCCCAATTCGACGCTTCCACAAACGCAAGCCCTCCATGTCCCTGGGCCTATCAGAGGAGAGACCCAGGCAGAGGCAGCGTCCCTCCGCCCCCAACTTGGGGCTGTTAGGAGAAGGAGGAGTGAATGTAGAGCGAGAGGAAGGAGCACTGCTCTCCCCTGACTCTCACAAGATGGGGGATGAATCCAAACTGGATGCTGCAATCACTGGCCTGGTAGGAGTGTCCCAGGATGATCCTCAGATGCCCAGCCAGTCGGACAGTGGACACTGTGAGGGGGAGGACATGGGGAGGATGCAGGGAGGGGTGAGTAAGGAGGAGGACATGGAGGATCAGGACCAGCAGGACAACAGAGCAGGAGTGAAGATCAAATCAGGGACAGACGAGGAGGAGGCTGAAGAACAGAAGGTGAAGTTGTGGCTTGATTTGTTATGATAATGTTGATAATGTAAATTGCTGTATAAAGGCAACATGTTAACCAAGAGTCAAATTTCACACTGCATTGTCTGAAGTTCTGCTGTTGAAAATCAGCAGATAAAAACAGAACAAAGCAGTGTCAGTCATCATATTACGAATTATATAATACAAAGTTGGCAGCTGTGTTATAATATTAATACAGCTGTCAAAGATGTGTTGTCAAAGTAGCGTGTAACGGAAATAGTTTGATTGTAGAATCTAAAAGACAGCGCTGTATATTACACTGTCAGGTGCAACAGAGGATGATCTTTGGGGCAGCGACTTGCATAAAGACAAGGATGTTACAAAATGTAAACTTTGGTTTCTGATTTTACCTCTTCACTTAAGCTTTAAAATGACCACTAACAAAAACAATCTTGTGTCGATATACAGAAAGAATAAATACGAAACAAAATTTTAATCATACTGTAATTATAATCCAAACTTTTCTAAAGAGAAAAATAAATCAAGGTTGGGTTGAAATCAAGCTTGGAAGCTCATTTTCTGAAAAATTCAGTAAACAATGAAGTTTTCTTAAAGTTCCCCTCCACTCAAAAATGTTTTTTTTTCTTCTTGTTCCTACAGTAGGATGTTTGTGCTTCACTTTGCAGAATGATATACATGCAGAGTTTAACAGTAGAATATTTTCACAGTTTCTCTGCGCTCATTGAAAATTTGATATTAAGGGGTGTCCCTGTGAGCGTGATTTATGATATAGTAATTAGTTTATGGCTTGCACACTCAAATCATGCTTCTCTAGTCTACCTGCTGTCTTTACATGCTTTTTGAGTTTTTAAAAATCGCTGTTGGCCTTGATGAAAGATGAAACTTGTCCTTTGCTTTACATAGGTGGTTGTTAAACGAGAGCCACTGAGTTCGCCTGAGCCGACTGATGAAATCAGTGACGTGACCTCACAGGCTGAAGGTAGCGACCCAGCTGAGCCAGGTGGCCAGGAGGAAGAGGAGAAGGCGGAGCTGAGCCCGGAGAGCAGCGACCGCAGCTTCACGTCTGAACCTCAGCCCAGCTCCGACTCTCTGCTGCAGCCCAGCTCACAACTTCTCCTCAAGAGCAGCATGGGAGGAGGCGCTGGAGTGGCAGGAGGGTTTGGGTGTAATAACGGACTGGATGGCAAACCTGGTTTTAGTATTTCTAACTTCCTCAGCCCAAAGGACTTCAGAAGTGGTGGGGCAGGGTTGGTTGCTGGAGAGGATGACCTCCCCAACACAACAACTGGTGATGCAGTAGCCCATCACTTTCTGCTCAGACAGGAAGCTGCTGGACCATCTGGCTCTGCCTCGTCCTCTCTGCTTCAGTCAGGTCCACTCAGTGGTGAGAGCCGCAACGGTTTTGGGGACAACCTACAAGCTGATTCTCTGTTCCTCCGCCCCCTGCATAATGGTTTAGAGAACCCCAGAGGAAGCGCAGGAAGTGGTAGTGGAGGGCGTGGAGGAGTAGATCCCTTTGGTTTAGAGTTCCAGCGCTCTAGCCTGGGGCTTCACTCCCTGGGACGACCCTCCCGAGGGGCAGGAGGAGCGACTGCCGCTGCGCTGGGGTATCCAGGTTACAGACGTATTGCTCCGAAAATGGCCGGCAGCATGGCAGGTGAGGAAGGTGTAAGTGGAGTTCTCCAGGACGCCTCCTCCTCATCCTCCTCCTCAAGTCTGCCAAGTCCTCTGCTTCTAAACAAGAATGGTGGATATGAGATGAACAGCGGCAGGCCCACCTCCCTCCCCCCTCAGCTCACCCGAGCCTCAGCCGATGTCCTGTCCAAGTGCAAGAAGGCTCTGTCGGAGCACAACGTCCTGGTAGTGGAAGGAGCTCGGAAATATGCCTGTAAAATCTGCTGCAAGACCTTCCTCACCCTGACTGACTGCAAGAAACACATCCGCGTCCACACAGGAGAGAAACCCTACGCATGCCTCAAGTGTGGGAAGCGCTTCAGCCAGTCGTCCCACCTATACAAGCATTCCAAGACCACCTGCCTGCGCTGGCAGAACAGTAACATGTCAAATGCCCTGCTGTAGGACACAGGTTACTGGCCCAGAGTATCAGAGGATAAATACTTTAGTAATCAGTGACAGGCAGAATTTCATGCCCCTAAAATATTTCGATTTTTCTGAAAGCTGTGACAGATGTTCTGTCCAGACTAACCAGTCCTGATCACAGACCAAAGATAGGGATGATAATGTAAGCATACATTTTCTTTTCCAGGAGAAACTCACACTATCAAGTCAGTAAAAGTTAAAGACATTTAGCCTGTAGACAGATTGTAGGACATGCAAATGCACCACATTTAATGCTATTGATTCACACCAGAGATAAACACTGTATACTTCCCTGTAGAAATATCATAATTTAAAGTATTATGAGGATTCTCCATCAGTATCAATACATGCAGCCCATGGACATTACATAATATGATCCAGGCCAGTCTAGATTTGGCTTTTGGCTGTAATGTGTTTCTAAAAGGAATCATGTGGGTCTTCTCGTTCTTGCGTGAAATTTAGATCTGTTGAGGTCATCCCTTAATTTTGTGGTAAACTTATGACAGCAAATTTGACTCGGTAATTACGCTCAGTCTGAGTGTTTGCAGATCAGAGGCAGCTGTGCAGCATCAACAGTAAAAACAGATATTATGTAAAATAGTGTCCTTACATGTAGATTTTTCATTGCACATTTGTAAAACGTAGCAGCATCCCACATCAGACTGTTGAATCATTGTAACTGTGCATATTGACTGTGCCTCTTTCTGTGTTGGGGCTGTCGTACAGATTCAGTTTGGGTGCCACAGGTAATACCTGAACCTGAAGAACTCTTAATTTGTTATACAAAAAGGTAAAAAATAGTCAGATTCAGTCCTGTGAGACAGGCTGCTGACATCTGCAACTTTTTGCATTTCAACAGACAGTATGACAGAAAACCTAGTGTTGTATTTTTTACACTGTAGCTGGTATGTTGTGAAACTTGTCAGTTGGACAAGTGATATAAACTTGATTCTGTTAGTTACTGAATTAATTAAACTTGAGACAATTGACATTGTTGACCAGGGCAGGAGAACAGGGCTGGATATTGGTGCTCAGAATCTTTAATTAATTCTGATACCATTTTTTTTTCTTACCAACATCGATTTGGATGCCTGAACTTTGTGTATAGGCTGATACCGATTAGCCTACCAAACCAATACCAGTTATCAAGACCAAATTATTATTTGTTATCATATGTATACAAGTAACCCCCATATACTGTACTGTAATGGTATCCGTATCACTTTAAGGGTATTGGTATTGGTGCCCCCCCCAAAAAAAGTAGTAGTAGAGTATTGACCTCTATTGTTGCCTTTCCCAAGCACTTTTGAAGTACCATCACTGGAAGTGTCGCTGAGCTCAGTTAAAGCTGAGAATATATCTGGTAGTTTGCGAAGTAAAGCAGTTTTCACTAATGTGGCCTTCACAATTCATGTGACTGAAAGAATAAATGTCACGCTTTGAAACATTTTTGCCCGTAGTTTGTCAGAATGTGAAATTTTAAATTGAACTGATTAATGAACCTCTCGCCCCAGTTTGTAATTAGGTTTTGTTGTTTAGGGGAGCAAAACAAATCAGAGCAGTTAAGGCGAGAAAAGTGTCAACTTACATCTTTGTATGAAAAGCAGGTGGAAAAAAATCCACATTCATTGGGTCTTGCTGTCTCTTTTTGACAAAACTAATATTGATTAATATTAATAATATTAATATTGCATTGCCACTGTAATGTGTAGATAACAATTTAACAGGAAAATGCACCTTATTTTGTGTCATGATGTGCAAAGCTAGCTATTTGTAGTGATTTTCAATTGTTTAAGATACAGTACTAAACGACTTTCCCTCCCTGTTGTCTACTGACTAGGAATGACCACAAAAAAAAAGTTCAGCTGTGGTCCGCAAGTTTACTGACCGTCCACACATCCCTGATTGCTGGTGTTCTTGTCTGTACAATATGTGTTTTTATTAAAAGGCCAATGAAGTTGGGCTGAGAGGCAGAGTCATAAGTATTGCACATTTGTGGTTGGTTTCACCATTTTTCTCTTAGCAGAGAAGCAAAACAACTCATGAAGAACAAAACATTTGTATAAGTTTGCTACTGTACTTGATATCAGTGCTTTATACACGTCTCTTTATATACATCTAATGTTTCATCTGTTACAAAAGCACTTAGACAAATCATACTTTTTTGTAACTAATATGTTTACTGGAATGTTGAACTATGTGAAAACGTTGCTGTATTGTGATTATCCAACTCTACCACCTCTCAAGGGTTTTTCTTTCTGTTACAGTTGGACTGCCATCAGGAGGTTTGCAAGCTAAGGGGAAATTTTAAAGAAGAATTTTATAGGGTCTTTTGTTATTTTTATGTTGATTTCAAGAGATTTAGCTGTTTTTTAAGGATGTAACTGTATTTTAATGTCTAACTGTAACTTGATAAATGCCGTCATATCCTGCAAGTTTGACAGCTATCTTTAAGAGAAAGAATCTAAACAACACATCAACCCAGTTTTGGATGTCTCACCTACTGTGGGTTGTAAATAAGAGCAGCTTCACTGGTAGAGAGTTGGTTAATTGAAATCAGTGTTCATGCAGTGTTGTAGAGTTCTGTTTTAGTGAACCAAAATGGAAAAAATAACACTTTTAAATACATGTTTGCCTTTTTGTATACTTTACTGCTTGCTGTATTGTGTCGATAAGAAACACATGGTCACTGCTTCCATTTCTAGTTGCACCTTATCGTACTGTAGAGTCATCACACTGTTAGCCTGTACAAAGTTTTATTTGAAGCATATGTTAATGGATAATCTTGACTTTTTTTTTTAACTGAAGAATAATAATTGCCTTGTAGGATGTTCTCCCTGAAAACATAAGCTAACCAACCATTTGTAATTTTTGACACTATGGAATCGATAGTAAAGTCGTTAAAGCTCGGCCACAGAATTTAGTCGTCCAAAATGACTTCCATGTATCACACAGTGGCCTGTTAAAAGATACTATGGTGCTGTCCTCTAAAGCTGTTGCATAGATGGTTAATGTGAATCTCTGAAAAATGCACTGACTGTATTACCCCTGTATGAATATGCCAAAATGTTAAAATGTTATATAAAAGGCCTAAATTGATTATGAAAGTCACTGCCTTATGCCCTCTAGCTTGGAAAGCTGGGCTTTTGTTGATATGCCAAATCTGAAGTATTTCTGTGTTTTATTTTGTTTTCTGTGTACCTAACATAGTGTAACCATGAGAGGACTAAATGTTTGTCTCTTTACTGTTGAAGGATATGAAGATTGTATAGTATGGTCAGTTGTTGTATAGACTGAATTAAAAAAACAGAGAAATTCACTATTGTTGCTGGTGATGCTTTTGTGAATTGGTAAGAATAAGGAAACATACAGCAAAGTAACTGGTTTTATTTTAATCATCTAAAGAATAATTGAGTACATGAGTTGAACTGGTGGTCCAGTTGTCAGAGTGGAACCAGTTTGTTGTCACAGTTTGAGTTCTTTGATCATCGGCTCCCCCCGCAAGCCAAGTAGGAGGTTGTTTGCTGCCAGGGCAGACATGGCGTTACGGGTAGAATAGGATGCACTAGCAATATGTGGGAGAATCACTGTGGGAGGAGAGAATTAAAAACACAAATGATTAAGGGTGAGAACTGAGCATGATGATGATAAGTCCTTGATCGCTTCATTGATAAGTCTGACAGACTCACCGCAGTTTTTGAGAGTAAAGAGTGGGTGGTTCGTGGGCAGGGGTTCAGGAACAGTGACATCTAACCCAGCTCCTGCAATCTGCCCAGTAGACAGAGCCTCATACAGGTCTTCCTGGTTCACCACACCACCTCTGATGCAACAGAAATACCAGAATTACAGACACAGAAAAGGCGTGGACATGTTAGCCTGCCAGCCTGCACTGACATCCTCAGACTACATCTCAGCTCCACTATTTTCCCAGACATCACCCCATAGAGCAAAAATTTTGAGAGGAAACTTCATCTCTTCATGTTTTGTACATTTGGTTGGAAAAAAAATTGATGGGCATTTGTACTGACTGAATGAACATAATGGTGAGTTGCTCAGAGGTCTGGGGCAGTTACACACTTTGGTGGTGGGAAGTAATGAAGTGCACTTAAATACTGTGCTCAAGTACAGTTTTTAGGCACTTGTACTGAAATATATCTAACTAATACTACTCTATCTATTGTGACTCCATTAAATTTCAGGGAGAAATGTACTTTTTGCTGCACTGCATCTATTTAACTGCTTTAGTTACTAGTTACTTTGATTTTACATACAAAGGCTATGAAAAAAGTAATCTTTTGAGGCCTTGAGTGCTCTATAATTTAACAGTCTGAAATGGGCCACTTTTGAGTACTTTTACTTTGGTACTTAAAGTAGAGTACTAGTCAAAAGTTTGGACACACTTCTCATTTATAATTTAACAATTTTAAGAAATGGTTCGGATTATACCGAATGTGTGCAAAGCTGTCATCAAAGCAAAACGTGGCTATTTTAAAGAATCTAAAATATCAAAGAGCAAAAACCTTTTACACACTTGTAGGTCGACAGGAGAGGATCATGGATCAGCGCTAAAAAAACAAAAAGCCTCTTGCATACTGTCCTCTGCACTTGCAATAAAATATTTAATAGCAATGTTATAAAATCATTGATGGCAAGTGCAGAAGACGAGTATGGAAGAGTCCTTCTTGCTTTTTAAGAATCTGATATATAAGACATCTTTGCCTTGTTTTTACATTTTTTGCTTAACACGTAATATGTCATTGTTTTGATGTCCAGTACTAACCTACAATGTAGAAAAAAAATATATATATTGAATGAGAAGGTGTGTTCAAACTTTTGACTGTTATTGTACATTTTACTGATAATTCTTATGCGTTTTTTCTCAAGTAGACTTTTGAATCCAACATTTATAACAGAGCATTTTTACACTGTGGTGTAGTTATAATTACTTCTTCCACCACTGGTGGCTGGTAACTGTAGTATTTTGTATTTCATTACCCAGCATTGTGCACAACAAGTGTTGAAGTGATTCATCCAGCATTTGTGTTTAAGATATGGTTACCGGCTTGTGTTGATGAAGATGGAGGTATTCTTCATCTTGGAGAAGAGGTTCTTGTTGCAGATCTCCTTTGTTTCTGGTGTTAAAGCACAGCACACAGCCAGGAAATCTGACTGCTT